>NC_043708.1:58546031-58774450 GCF_006229205.1 Suricata suricatta | reverse complement strand
TGCCCCCACTACATCATGCAGAGCTGTCCCGCCCCAATGTTAGAACCTGGCTACATGTTTATCTGAAGTCCTGTGGTCTTTCTGTATCTACTACCTCTCTAAGTGACTCAGCCTTCTCGTGTGTGTGTGTGTGTGTGTGTGTGTGTGTGTGTGTGTGTGTGTGAATGTGTGTGATTAAATACCTTTATTTATTTACCCCCAGCATAATTATAACAGATTGAGAGTTAACAAGAAGTAAAAAAGAAAGAAATCGTGCAATATATGACAACTTGGATGAACCTTGAGGATATTATGCTAAGTACAATAGGCCAGTCACAGAACACTAGTGTTTCTTGATTTGAATCATGTAACCATGATTCTGCTTATGTAAGGCATTTAAAATAGTCAAACTCATAGAAGTAGAGAATTGAATGGTGGTTTCCAGGAACTGGTTGGGGGAGTGGGTAGAAATGGGGAACTGCTAATCAACAGGTATAAAGTTTTAGGGGTGCCGGGGTGGGTCAGTTAATTAAGCATATGACTTCTGCTCAGGTCATGATCTTGTGATTCATGAGTTTGAGCCCCATATCAGGCTCTTCAGTGATACACAGAGCCTTGCTTTGCATCCTCTGTCTCCCTCTCTCTCTGCCCCTCCCCTCCCCTCCAAAATAAATGAACATTAAGAAAATATAAAGTTTTAGTCATGCAAGATGAGTAAATTCTAGAGTTCTGTGTTTATAATTTACAATACTGTATTGAACACTTAAAAAATCTGTTTAAGAGGGTAGGTCTTATATTAAGTATTCTTGTCACAATAAAATCATACATAAGTAAACCAATCCCTTGCTCCTAATCTCAAAAAGCATTTATTTAAATTTAAGAATGAGTCAAAAAGACAATTACAATTATTTAAAGAAAACTTGAAATGTTGTAGGTACTTTACTAATTACCTGTCCCTTAAGTATAATGAAATAATTAGACAACTGTTCCCTTATCGATTTACTCTTTCTTTTTGATTTTTGTAGAAATTGATGGAATTTTTGAATATCTGCTACCCGAAGATAATGAAACTAGTGATTTGAGGCAGTTGAAGAGCCCACGGGAGGAAGTTTCACATTTGGTGAGGCAAATAGAGTTTTTATAGGGCTTACTGCCTTTGAAAACTCTTGAAAATTTGCTTAGTGGTTTTGTGACTTCTAAAGCATATCAACCATTGAAAAGCTATCAGTGAACAGGATGAGAAATTCTCTTTCAAATGCAGTTAGAGACACTGTAAAAACTAGCAATTCTAAACCTACTACAAAATCAAAATTGCTCCAAGGAACTACCATCCCAAAAGGTTTGCAAGTTTCTCTTATCAGTCAACCAAGGTCAACAGTAAATTCAAAAAGTCTTACTTGTATTGCATTATCCATCTATCTGTTCCTCCATCTGTTCTTCTATCCGCCCAGTGTCTATGGCATGCATGATTTAATGCTAGTTGGATACTTGAGTATTTTAGGTACTGTAGAGCAATAGTATGATCTCAAATTTCCTTGGACTTTAGACTAAGTTCTTGATGCCTTTTCGATAAAATATGCCACAAAGAATGTAATGACTAAACATAATACTTCCAAAGCAGAGCAGAATACGTGTGAATTATTAAGTCTTGGATGTTTCTGAAGTTTTAGTGCTAAATGTTATAAATTGTTTTCATTTTAATGCAAGTAATACATTAATCCATTTAATTTGTTAAAAATTCAAATATTCCTGACAAAGCAAAAGTACTGTTTCCCAGCCCAAATGTTTGATGTGTATCCTTATAATCCTTTATGTCAAAATACTTATATACATTGTTCAGTATCCAGCTTTTTGCACTTCATAAATCTAGTGGATACTTCATTGCAGTCATCCAGAAAAATCTCTCTGTGGTTATTAGGGAATGTGTGTTTATCACTGGTTTATAGTCATATTCATGTATTAGGCAGAAAGAGAAATTATAATATTCATCTTGTCTAATAGTGAATGTTGTGAGGCTACTATGGGGGGATTGCCAATTTTCTGGATTTCTTTCTAAATTTATGCCCTTCTACTGAAGAGTTAAAGAATTAACATAGACAAAAATGTAAATATTGTTGCCTGTACTAGAAGGTTAAAATTGCAGTTCTCCTGGTATAGTTGTCATTGGGGAAAATACCATCTGAACTTTAATAGTAACTGATAGGTTGGGATATGACAGGCAGTTCATATCTTCTGGCTGTAAATTCTAAGGTGATTGACAAGGGATATACCATATTCTCTCTCTATGTGGAATATAATGAGTTTCATGGTTGATTAGTTTTGTGGATGAAAGGTTAAACTCTTACACTCAGTAAAAGACCATTTAAAATCCAGCAATGCTGAATGCAAAGCTATTTTAATACTTTTCTCCTTTTTGCAGGATGATTAATCCTATTACGATTTTACCAATATATTTTATTTTGAAATCTTCATCATTTTCTAATATATTACAAAGAATGGAAGAAACTAGCTGGTCTATTTCCTTCTATTGTGTTAGTTCTCTTGGCTTTTCTTGATACATAACTTCTAGAGATGCCATGATTAATTGAGTCATCAGTTTTTCTAACTGGTCCTCCAGAACCACAGGGAAAAGTATACAGTTTCATTCACAAAAAAGACTAAATCAAATTTAACTTGCACATCAAATGCTTGGAGTTGGTTAACTCCACCAGTATGTTCAGTCCTGGGTAGAATGTGGTCTCATTATGCAACTGTACTACCAAATCCTAGCTTCTCAATGTTAGCCAGACCTGCCTTCGTCCTCAGGGGCCTAAATCTCCTCCCAGAACCCAGGGGAGTGTAAACAAATCCCTTTCTCTCAGGGTTACATGAAAAGCCAAGTCATCATCCAACACAATAAAATAAGCTGGTAAAGGAAAGAACCAATCAAACCTCTTTGATTCTAAGACTTAGGGAAAGCACTTATAAAACCTCATAGTCTGCCCATCACAGGGGAAAAAAATCTCCAATTAAATGGGAAGAGTGCTCATTTTAAGCACTCTAAAATGTTAAGATTTTAAAAATATAGTGCTTAACATTCTGTAGAGCTACAACAAAGAATATGCTAACCTTAGTATTTACATGCCAAACTTCTGCCAAGCCATTTCATAATGTACCTTTAAAAAATTTCAAGCTTTCTCACAAAAAAGATACCGCCTCCTTCTCCTGCTGATGGCTGGCATGTTCCCAGCAATGAATTGTATAATTTTGAAGTTCCAGCGAGGCTGGTAGCTTGTAGGTAAAGCTCCTGCCAATAATATTACTTTACACGATGTTCAGGACTGTTACTGCTGAATGGCTTATTTTCTATCATGATATTTTCTCTGTATGACTCAGGCTGAATAGACCACTTTTTTGTCAGGCCAGTTTCATGTACATTGTCTGTGTTCTGGAAAGTGGAATTGACCACCTGTTGGTGCCATTTCTCTTATTCTTACCCTTACAAAAGGATGTCCTCTCTTTAGTAAACCATCGTGTTCTTACCTTCCTTCAATTATAGCCTATTATTGGTTTAAGTAAGCTATTGATTCTGATATTTAATTAACTTATTTCTACTTTTTACATGGCTGCAGAAATTCTTTGTTATTACCCTAATTATATGTTGGAATTAGAGTTTTTTGCAAAACAGATATAGATAGTATAACTAGAGCCCTATCCACTGGGGTACAATAATGTTACAAGAAACTCAAAGATAAAAAAAAAAAATAAAGAGAAGATTTTAAGAACAGCGTATGACTATAGTCGAAAAAAAATATACAAGTACCATAATTATATTAGAATGATAAAACTTTGGAGCTAAACAGGGACCTATGAGACTGTGTAGTTGACCCTAATTTTACACATTAAGAAACATGAGGCACAGAGAAATAAGAAATCTGTCCCAAATCACATAACTGGATCAGTAGTAGAAGGGACTGAACCTATCATTTGATTCAGTCAGAAAGCTTCCAATTTTACATACAGAATCTGGAATGCACCATTTTAAAACTCAGCTGTGAGGCAAACATAGTACATTTTAAAATATTTTTTGAATTTTTAAATCTGTGGGTAATGTGTCCTAAATATATAATTGTAATATAATAGATTAAAATAGTACTCAAAGATCTATTTATGTCGATTGCATAAATGATACACTTTAAAAAACATTTATGAATATGTATTACCATTATTAATGATGTCTTAGATCTCTAATGAGTATTTTGTGTGTGTGTGTGTGTGTAAGTACACAAATTCCTTTGTGAGAAAGAGGAGCAAATAGATTCAGGTACAATCAGAATTTCGCAAACTCTTTTGTCTATTTCTGGCATCTGCTTTGACCAGAATAGCCTTTTGAAGTTTAGAAGTGTTTGCTCTCTTTTTCTAGTTGGTTATTATATATTCACTGACAATTTAAAGTGAAGTAGGAATGTGGGCAGGTTAATTTATTTGTCCTATCATCTCTCTTCCTATAGATCTGTTTGGGTTTGGGAGAGCAATAAATAGCACCCCTTTGCCTTCCCAGGTTCTGTACAAAATAAATAAAGTAGAAGAACCACATGGGGAGAAAATGTTTCCAGGAGCATAATAGTTGGCAGAGCTCTATGCCCATGGAAGGAAACATAAAGCATTGGGAAAAGTATTCCACTTCTGCATTTATTAACCTCCTACTATGGTCCAGACATTATGCAAGGCACCAAAAATACAACACTGAGTAAAACACAGCCCTTGGCCTTCACAAGCTCTTGGACTAGTGGATAAATTGAATTTATAACAAAGATTTATGGCATAATATATTAACAGCTGTCATAGAAATATGCCAGAAATTTAGGACCATGTCTTTTGAGATGTTCAGGTTTATGTTTGTATCTTGAAAATGCTAGAGATTTTCTGATGCTGGGGAAGGTATTATTTATGCTTATTTCATTTTATAAATGTGTATCTTTTGGTTGTTGTTTGCAAATAGAAGTGTATAATGAATATTAAATGACTAATAGTTTGAATTCAAACCAATTTCTCAGTAGCAACAGGAAAAGAATAGCCTTAGCTCAGTATTCTGAACAAAAACACCAATTAGTCTAACAACTGGTTCAACCAATTCCTTTTAGATTTTCACTTGCTCATTGGAGTTAATGAAGCTAGATATTAATTTTGACACCCTTTAAATACACCCTAATTGTAAAATATTATGTGCTATATTTTTAAACATTTTTTTTGCATTTAAATTATAAGTTGTTAGGTCTCAAAATTAATATTTTTAGTATTCTGTTCACAATGTGGTACCTGGCATATATATGTAACTAGTATATTTTGATGATAACGCCAAGTTTAATCAACTGGAAGGAAACCCTTTGGAATCAGAAATTTGTACCATCTTTGAAGTGAGGAGGAGGAGATTCCTTTGGGATCCTGGATTGAAATTTTGATACCAGCTGCCTTTTCCCAGGTTTGCCCACTGTGTTGTGGCTTTGGGAAATTAGAAAGGGGAAGGTGGCCTATTTGATAGGTTGTCGGGCAGTTCTTTCTGAGGGTCCTGTGGTTGTGAGTTTGTTTTTGTGGTTGTGATTTTCCTAGATCTTGAGTGGTTGTCACAGCATCATTGACTGTTGCCAGTGTCCAAAGCACTGAGTGCTATGAAGAGACATTCAGCTAATATGTTATTCTCTAAAAGCTTATTTAACCTTCTGTGTAGTTAAAATACCATATATTTCCAAACAAATAGTTTTCTGATACTGTAATATTTATAATAATTGTATTTTCAACTACATAAGTAAATAGGCTGTGACAGGCTAGCCTAGGAACCTCACCACTGGTTATAGTATTGTTTCTGTGGAAATACAGATTTTTGAGTTCCACACAATAGCTTAATAAATGAACTTTTGGAATACAACCTTTTCACAGGTTAAGGATTTCCTATGTTTGCATTTTATTATTTCTTTTTGCTTTCTTTCCTATTATCTCTCTCCAGTGCTGAGGTCTAATGGTGATAGAGTGTGATTATAAACACACTACCTAGCTGCCCTTCTTTTCAGGTGACAGGTACTAAAATAGCATGATAGACTATAATAGGAAATGGAGATGATAATAGCTACACATTTCCTACTTTTCAGCAATGATAGAAAAATAATTGAGGCGATATTTGTGAATACTAAGAAAAAATGTGGCTATATAGAAATCTGAATGTCATTATTCTCCCATATGCTGTATGAGGAAGAAAAATGTAAACATCATTATTGTTCATCTTACTCCTTTTATGCCAGACCGAGTGACCTTTCAGAGTCCTTTATTCTGAACAATCTAATGGGCATTTCTCAAATACCTATGGAGGGTAGTTCCTATAATGCCACTTCTTTCACTCATGAAATGTGTATGATATGACTAACCAAACCTCAATATGATTTTTATTTGTAAACTTAACAGGATGAAAAAAATCAGTTTTAGCTCCTGGGGGAAGTGACTATCAATGGCAAGCAAAATGCATTCCTGGACAAAAAGCCGGTGAAAGCAAAAAGCTCACTGTTTAGCATGGCTACGTGGTGGGGAGGGGATGCACAAAGAATGCCACAAGAGAACTTTCGCCACCAATAAGCTCCTGACATGCATACCTAGGGGATATTAACATGTGAGGTGTTTAACATGTTCCTTCTGCCTTGTTCTTCCTCTCCAACTAGACACAGCAGCAGAGCTCTGGCAGAGGCTAGCAAGGAGAAAAATAAAAGCTGAAAGTTCTAATCAAAACTCTAATCAGAAAGATGACAACTGGTGAAGATTATTAAATTTTCTTTGCTCCCTTGATGAATTTAATAAAGAACTAATCAAAGATCATTAGAAGGCTTTTGTGCCTGGCTTGCATTGTAACTGGATTGCAATCTGAATTTGTGTTTTAGTGGGTTTCCAGGGTTGGATTGGACATGTAAATATATTTAAAACTATAGATGGTTAGATATTTTTTTAGTATTTTTAGTTAATGTACTAGCCCATGAAAATGTATAAGCTATTTATTGTGCTCATCTACTCTGACAACTAAAAATATAGAGGATTTTGATTTTGATCTTAAGTAATTAGAATTTAAAAAAATTTGTATCAGAGTCTAGCTCAAAAATTTCTAATGATCTTTGATTAGTCCTTTTCTTAAATTAACAGGAAAATAAAAAATTGTATCATTTAATTTCCAGGCATAAAAATATGTAAATAACTCTGTAACTACCAGAGCCACTAGAAATTTATAGAAAATTATGGTAATATCTGAAGAGGTTTTTCACTCCCCCTGCCAATTCCGAACATTTGCTTAATGTTCCTTGTTTTCAAATGATCTCTCCATATCCTTCCAACTACATTTTAAGTACTGCATTTATCATGTCTCATAAAGCATGTATTTATGACATGTGTATTCTTCATTTATGATATCTGTACTCCATTCATTTCTGGTCCTTGGTTTTATATACCTCAGTATCTGCTTGGTCTAATGCACCCCCAACACATTAATCCAATAACTTAGGGTTCCAGACAGTTCTCATGTTGTCCTATCCCAAAGAGCCTCCTCATTTTGTCTTAGTAGCAGAGTACTTCTATGTTCATCATAAAATAATTGGTTTTCATTAATATAAAGAAATCTTTAGATTTGCTTTGAGTATGATTACATCCTTAATAAAGTAGTTCATAGGATTCTACCTATATTTTTGCAGAATAGAAAAAAATTCTGGAGTTGCCACGATGAATAAAGGAAATGAAAAATAGTGGGTACTTTAAAAAGTGAAATAAAAATATTAAACTTATAGCAGGCCCTTTTATTAGATCCTATAGATAGACTGATAAATGTTACTTTCTACTTAAAGCAAAATTAAGTATTTAAAAAATATAACTCTAAGTGCACATTAGAGGGATATCTAGGAATTAGAGGGCTAGTTCCTATGTTTCTTTTTAGGAGTTAAAATAACTCTTGAGTATTTCACGGTTATAGAATTTTCAAAAGTGTACCGAGAATAAAAGTGTAAAACTCTACACATATTAGATGACTCACTCTTTTACTAAGTATTTATGAAAAGCAATCAGTAATTTAACTTTGATTTATAGCTCTGTTCTATTGGCCAAAGGAAGTAGCTGGGAACTGTGAAACTAGACTCTGAACTTTTTATATTCAGTGTTAAGTTAAATTAAATAAAGTGGTAAATTCCCAGACAAGACTGGAAAAGAATACCTTAATTTAAAAAACTTCTCGACTACCTTTCAGCCTTATTCTGATTATAAGGGCTAGATATTAAGGCAGTTTTTTTTAATGTTTATTTTTGAGAGGAGGGAGGAGAGAGAGAGGGAGACAGATCCAAAGCAGACTCTGTGCTGACAGTGGACAACCTGATGCAGAGCTACAAGGTCATGACCTGAGCTGAAGTCAGACGCTTAATCAACTGAGCCAGCCAGGCACCCCAAGACAGTGAATTCTTCAGGAGAGGTAACTTGAATCGGAGAGTCTGCAGGAATTTCAGTTGTATCATGAGCTCTGTCTTTACCATGATCTTTAGGAAATGTGTCCAATTCTTCATAGTTCAACTGCTCATCTTCTCTTATTTACTATTTCTGCTGTTCTTTCTCTTATAGATCCAAGTTTGTCTTTCAGGTAGTGCAGCTGGGCTGGAAACAAATCCTTTCAGCTTCTGTTCTCCAGCAAATGTCTTTATTTAATTTTTGCTTGCAAAAGCTATTTTTGTTGGATATGAAATTCTGGGTTGATGGGGATTTTTTATTTCACCACTTCAAAGAAGTCATTTCATTGTCTGTGGCCTCTGTTGTTTGTGATGAGAAGTCAGTGATAATTCTTATTCTTATTCTCCTATATAGAAAGTGTTTTTTTCCCTCTCTGGTTGCTTTTTCAAGATTCTGTCTTTAGCTTTGGTTATCAGCAGTTTGGCTATGATGGGCCTCAGTCTGCTTTTCTTTATATCCTGTGTGGATTCATTGAATTCTTATATCTATAATTCAGTGTTTTTCTGACCCCTGGGAGTTTGGGGTCATTATTTCTTCAACTTGTTTTTGTCTCTATATTATTCTCTTCTTCTGGCACTCAATTACTCTCTTGCTAGGCTGACTAATACTCTCACAGATCTCTGAGGTTTTTTAAATGTATTTTTATCTTTATTTTTTAATAGACTTTATTTTTTAGAGCAGTTTTAGGTTTACAGCAAAATTGACCAGAAGGTAAAGAGACTTCCCAGGTACTCTCTGCTCCCACATTATCAACATTGCCCTTCAGAGTGGTACCTTTGTTACAGGTGATGAACCTATATTGGCACATTATTATCACCCAAAGTCCATAGTTTACATTATGATTCACTCTTGTTTTATACCTTCCAAGAATCTGGACAAATTTATAATAACATGTATCCATGGTTATAGTATCATACAGAGTAGTTTCACTGCCCTCCAAATCCTCTGTGCTCTGCTTATTGATCCCTAATGAATTAGGTTCTGTCCTAATCCCTGGGAACCACTGATCTTTTTACTCTCTTTATAGTTCTGCTTTATCCAGAATGTCATCTAGTTGGAATCATACAGTATATATAACCTTTACGGATTAGCTTTTTTCACTTAGTTATCTGAATTTATGTTTCTTTCCTCCATGTCTTTTCAAGGCCTGATGGCTCATTTCTTTTTAGCACTGGATAATATTCCATTGTCTCAATGTGCCACAGTTTATTTATTCACCTACTGAAGGACATCTTGGTTCCTTCCAAGTTTCAGAAATTATGAGTAAAGCTGATATAAACATCATGTGCAGCTATTTGTGTATTTATAAGTTTTCAACTTCTTTGGATAAATACCAAGGAGCAAAGTTTCATATGGTAAGAATATGTTTCATTTTGTAAGAAACTGCCACATTGTCTTCCAAAGTTACTATACCATTTTGCATTCCTACCGTCAGTGAAGAAGAGTTCCTGTTGGTCTACATCCTTGTCAGCATTTGGTGTTGTCAAAGTTCTGGATTCTAATGTAGGTGTATAGTTGTATAGTGATACCTCATTATCATCTAATGTGTATTTTTCTTCAATATTTTTTCTTTTTATTCTTTGGATTAATTTCTACTGGCTTGTATCACTACACTCTTTGCTATACTAACTCTAACCTGCTGTTAAGCCCATCAGTTTTTTATTTCAGTTGCTATACTTTTTAGTTCTAGAATTTTTGTTTGATTGATTGTATTTATAGTCTCCATTCCCTGCTGAGATTTCCTGTTTGATCTCTCAATTAATATAGAATTTTTCTTTGAATCTTTTAACATAATTTCTTTAATTATTTGTATGCCTAGTGAATTTTTATTAAATATTAGACTTTATGGATAACAGATTCTACAGATTCTAGATCCTGTAATCTTCCTCTGAAGAAAGTTGATTCTTGTTTAAGAAGGCAGTACAGTTACTGGCTGATCACTTTAACTTGTGTGACCTTCGTGTTTTGTGTTGTTAGTGTAGATTTGTAGAAAGCTTCAGGCACTTCCTTCAAACTGTGTCTTCCCCACAAATCTTTTTGAGATTTGGCTTCAGACTTTGTTAGGGTAGGTCTAGAGTGGGTCTCTCTCTAAGGCAGTCTCTTATTCCTAAATGTGGACTCAGTGGTATATTAGCTGGGTGTTAGCAGTTTTCAATAACCTTTTTACTCTGGCAGGGCCAGGACTCTGTCATCCCCCACCACTGCTCTTCCCCAAGCACTGCTCAGCTTCCCGTATCTTGGTTCTACTTTAAACTCCTTAGCAGCTGATACTAAAGGCCCAGATTGCCTTACTCTGCACATGTACAATCCAGCTCTCAGCCTTGGATTTCAGGAGATCCCTAATAGGTTTCTGGGGTCCCCTCTCTGCAGTCCTCCCTCTTCCACAGGTTCTAACTGTTTTCAGCCACTGTGAATTCTGATATCTTCCTCCTCAGATCAGCAGGACCACCACGCGCCGCTTAGACTCCAGATAATCTGTACCATGGGCAGGAAGTTGTCTCCAGGCAGGGAGCTGGGGCAGTTGTGCAGCTCACCTCATGCATTTCCCCTCTCTCAAGAATCACAGTCTTAAATTGCTTGTTAGACAATGCCTGAAATCAGCTGACTCACGTATTTTGTCCAGTTCTGGAATTGTTTTTGGCTTTATCCATTATCAGTCATCCCATCATGGTTGGCAGTAGCAGTTCAAGAGTGATTTCTTGATTTCAGTCCTGCCTGAAATCACATCCTGCATTGGGCAGAAACACAGGCACCATGGCATTTTCTATGCATTTTCATTAATAATCCCCACCCCAGTTTTAAAAACCTTAGGTAAAACTTCCTGTTAAATTGCTTCAAACTCAGATCACATAGGCCATGTCTGGCCAAGTGCCTGGCACAAATGTGTTTTTATGAATTATTAAATTGTTTGTTAGATAGATTAGAAATAAAGTGGAAAGAAGAACCCACTCCTTAGCATTATGACTTATCTCCCAACTTACTCTACAATATTTGGCTTTCCAAAAAAAAAAAAAAAGTCTTTGGAATCCCTGGAGAAACCTCATTGAAAACTAAGGAAATCTAGTTCTGAATTTATATTTGTAACTTGTCATGACTGTATGTTCAGAAAGATACTTTCTGAGATTAAGCATCATTGATGTGGTTTTGTTACAAAATTAAACAGGTTTCCAGTTTGGCAACTGGGATGATTAACTTTGGAGAACTTTCCTAATTTCCAAAAGAGCGTTACTCCCATAATTATATTGAATTCATCCAGAAAGGAAAAAGCCAATGACAGAAGTAAAATCTGGGCAGCAAATAACAGTTTGTGGTATCAAAGAGGTGGGAGAAGGCTTTTTAATTAAGAAAATTATGTAAATACATATACGGTGTCCTGAGTGATTAGATTATCATTTTTCTAGAGAACAGTATTAAGGTCTTAGTGGACCAAAATGGTATACTGATGCAATTATACCTATAGGCTAAAATCAGGAAACTGCAACACAAACTGAAATGTCTTATCTAAAGACAGCAGATTACAAAAAGAGTGCTGATCAACATATTCCTTCTTAGTGCAAAATATCAGGTTTGACACTTATTCCATTCAGCCTTTGACCTGGTGCCTCCAGTTGACTTTTCCAGACAATCTTTTCTCATATGTGAGGTAAAAGTAGGATGAAAAGAAATACATTAGTCTCATTACTTTTTTCCCCTCTTCATTTCTCTTTCAGCTAAAAATCCAGTTTTTCTCTAGAGGAAAAAAAATGCAGTCCCCGTGTTTTTTTCCTGGGCTATCACTAGTTCACCTTTCCCCCAACCCCATATTTTATATATCAATTCTCAAAAAGTTAAGATGTCTTAGGTACTGAGCTGCTTGAAGAGAGAGTTTGTAGTATCTCCTTGGCCTCTGATATTTCTGCTGGAAAGAACATTTATTCATGCTTCAAGGTAGATATTCTTTATAGATTTTGCAGAAGAATTTCTGGAACTAAGCCTAGTCATGCTTGTAAGGCTGTTCTAGATTGATGCAGAAAATAGCATGTAGGGTAGCTATGCCTACAAATACCCTGCAAAGGAATGAAGGAACAAATGCCAACATTAAAGTGAACCATGAACCAACTCAATAAAGTCTTTGGACATTATAAGTTCTGAATATTGTACAATTACTTTCTGTTGAGCTTTTGCTCATCATTATTACATGTGATTACATGTGAGGCTTCCTGCTGTCACTGCTTTAGTTTAATGGGACAAACTGCAAGAACGCAGCCATTCCTCATCTTCTGTGCCCTTCTCTCTGGTGTAGGTCACTGCCAGTAAATGTGCAAGCCTATTGTTTTTTTAAGCAGTGAGAAAATATAATATTCCATATAAAGGTTATTCATGTAATCCAGAGTCCTCAACTCTATCCTTCCAAGGTCATCTTTTGTTTAATTACCATCCTGTACATCGTTGGAAGTCCAATGTGTTCTCCAGTTTCTCTGCTGATTCTGCAGTTGAGTCTTAGATTTGCCAGTTTTTCTTACTCCAACTCTTGCTTCTGACTTTTCTGGGTTTCTTTTCTCCATCTGTCCATGGCTCCTACAGGCTGCCCCAGGCCACGCAAGTCTGCTTTGCTTCAAATACAGACTTCTTACTCTCACCTTCATGACAATGCTGGGGTGAGTAGCTGTGTTTTAATGTGTTCTTGTTTTATATGCATAACAGAGGGATTGTAGCACAAAACCAAAGATGACTTAAAACTGAGTGTGGGGCAGCACTACTGCTAAAGTTATCTCACATCCCTACCTCAAGGACTCCTTCTTGGCAGCCCTTTCACTATGCATTTCTGGGCCAGCTCTCTGCTCTCTAGACTCTAAAAAAGCTTTTTGTTTTCAATCCTTCTTTCATGGTCTGACCCTCCTCAGCCCTGCAATAGTGGGAGGAACCCACTCCAAAATTCCTGTAACTTTACGATGCAGAGAAATTTGGCTCTCCCTTAGGCTCACCCTCTCCGGTCCAGACCCCCCTGGGGTCTAGCCTCACTTAGTTTAAAAAGCCCATTGGATGCCTCCCAAACAAAATAGTTTTCTCTTCAAGAAGAATTCTGCTGTTCTGCTAGAGCAGCCAACAAAAATGGCTGTCAGCTTTAAAAAAACAACAACTTTAAAAAAAAATTATAGCCATCATTTCTCTAAAAGTAAGTTTACGTAATATTAAGAGAGTCATTTGACAGAAGAATTAATAAAGTAATAAATGGGAGAGGGCCCATTGTCAAGGAAGGTGGTTCTGGCTGTGGCAGGAAAAGTCGTAAGTAGGAGAATGGAAGGAGTTTGTGATTACTCTCTCTTCCTTCCAGTGACCTCAGCCATGTATGGAAGGGGACAGGGTAGACAGGTAGCGACAGTTGTCTAGACTGTGTGCAGGTTCTCACAGCCTGAAAAACAAAGCAATCTGAAGTTAAGTCACTGTGGAACCAGTGTCCACAAAGAGATGAAAGTTCAGTTGAAGCTAGGGAGTGTGAGAAGGAATTCCTGGTGACTTCTCATTTTCCCTAAATGCAGTTGAGACCCAGGGAGCTGAAAGGCTGCTCTCAGAGGCGGTCTCACTCCCCGTGTCATCTTAGGACTCCACTCAGAACAGTGATGGCTCTAGGGGTACTCGGGAGTGGGTTTTGTAGACTGAGGTTTGCCTGCATGCTGTCTACATCCTCGTTGTTATTGTACCAGATACTAAATTATCTATTACTTCAGTTAAAATAACTTTGTCAAGAGTACTTCTATATTTTAGGGATTTCTGGGAATGTTGGGAAAGGAAAATTTATCCAATGGCATTATTCCATTAAATAAGTTGCCTGAGGAATTTATAAAAATTTATAAGGATGCTTACACAAGGCATATAATTATTACAAATATATAATGTATGACCATAATGTTGTATGTTAATTATACTTCAATGAAAAAAAATAAATGACTAATTTTACGTGTAATCTCCCCACATGTTCTAACATTGTCTTAGTAACTATGTGTTTTGCATTGATTGCCTCATTTAAAAGTAGATATGAAAGGGTACCTAACAAAAGGTTTGTAGAGTTTTTGGAGTCAGAATAGGAAGACTTTTTTTTCTTAGTGAGGATAGCTACTCAAAAACAAAAAAGTCAGATGCGTGCTTCTTGTTTTGAATTTACTTTCTCTCACTTTTGACATCACTGATAGCAAACCTTTCTATTTACAACTTCACTTTCATACACATTTTTAGCTGAACTATTTTTCTGTATATTTTTCAATGTGATAAACAGTTTTTTAGGTTTTATAAAAGCCAAGCAAAACTCTTAAAATATTTTAAAAGGTCTATTTATAGCATGCATATAGCTAGTTGACTTAACACTTTTCTGAAACATATCACAATGTAAAATGGTATATAGATATTGCCTTTTCAGCTAGGTGGTCTTGCATCATTGTAAAACCAGGCAAAGAGACATACCGCAAATGTTTATAGTGGTTATCTTCAGGTGGGGATTGGCAGTGATATTTCTTTTTCTTATGGTCCTTAACTTGTTTTCCAAGTTTATTACATTGATTCAAATAGAAAATAAAGCCATAAAAGCACTATAATAAAACAGTAGTGAGTATTTTTATAATTTGTTGTTTGGGAAGGTCTTTCTTTTTTTTAATATTTATTTATTTTTGGGAGAGTGCAAGTGGGGGAGGTTAAGGGGAGAGACAGAGGATCCGAAGCAGACTCTGCACTGACAGCCTGATAGCAGTGAGCCACTGTGGGACTCAAACTCATGAACTGAGAGATCATGACCTGAGTTGAAGTCCGACACTCAACGAACTGAGCCACCCAGGTGCCCCTGGGATGGTATTTCTAAGTATAACTCTAAAGTTAGAAACCATAAATGGAAAAACTCACATATTAGATACATCTACACTATTAAAATTCAGTATGACAAGTGATCTTACAAAGTTACGTAAAATAATAACTGCTGTGGAAATATTTGCAAAATATATGATGGAAGTTAATGTCATTCATGAATATCTACTATAAATCAACAAGTAAGATGAACAACCCCCAAATGACAAAGGACGGGAAAAGGCTCACATAAATGACTAAATTGTATGAAAATCTATACACCCTCACTTATACATAAATAAGTGCAAAATGAAACTCCAAGGTAGTATTTTTTATCTTTCAAATTGAGAAATACTTAAAATAACAAAAATGTGTTGACAAAATGTGGGGTAGAAGACACTCCTAACACATTATTGGCAGAATATAAATTGGTTCAATTTTCATGGAGCATAGTTTGACATTTTCAAAACTAAGTGTTCATAAGCTTTGACTCAGCAATCCCATGTTTATGAATGTATCCTCTGGGGAAAGTTTAGTAAACATAACCATGAGAGCTATTAGTGTTGTTTAGTATCTGCACTCTTTCCTTTCTAGCTTGAATCTGGATTTCCATAAGGATAGAGACATATGGCTACTTATTCCACTGGAATATGAATGGAAGTGATGTAGGTCACCTTTAGGCTGAGGTGATTGTGAGTGGAGCACATTCTCTATTCTTGCTTGGTTTCCTCCGTCATGGGCAGAATGCAGAGGAGGGAAGGACCAAAAGAAGAATGGAGTTGTGAGATGAAGGAGGCTGAGTTCATGAATGACTGTGTGGAGCAGAGCCCATCACCACTAATGCTCACCAACCTATATTAGGCTGTGATTTACACAAGCAATAAGTTATTTTGTCTTAAGAAGCTGAGATGTTGAATTGACTACTACAGCATAAAACCCTATTCAGACTGATATATGCAATTTAATTCTGTTGAAAGATTGCCATTGCAGTAGTATATGTAATAGCCAGGAATTAAAAATAACCTAAATATTCACTAGTAAGTTATAGAATGATGTATAGAGCATAGTCTCATTTTTATAAAAATTATATATGTATAATTTCACCAGCAGAGATAGTTGAAAAGATTTGTCAGTCTGCTAATGAAAACACTATAGAGTATGGGGCAGTGGGAGATATACTTTTCTTGCTAAGTATATTTTTCAATAATTTCAGTATTTTTTAGAATTTCTTATTTTTATAATAAATTAAAAAAATACTCAATTTAAAAGTCATGCACATAGTTTGGTGACTTTGATTGTCTTGAATAAATACTTCCCAGAATAGGAAATAATAAAAACAAATAGTTAATAATTCTTATGTGGAGAAGTCAGTAATTATTGGAGAGCAGTAGTTGAAACAAAACAAATAAAACGTGACATATATTAAAAGGACAGTGGTGCTAGTGCTAATCTTGAGTAGTGAAATGATAGATAAATTATGTTATTTTTGCTTTATTTTTTTCTGTGCTTTCCAAATGTTCTGCGTTATAATAATTTTGTAATTAAGTAGAAAGCTAAAGTGTAGATGTTGCAAATTCAATTAAAAAATGAGAAAGCTTTCAAATAATACTACCAGGAATCCATCCTCCAAAGATGTAAAAGCATTAACTTGACCTTCAGCAGTTCTTGTACAGTTATACTTTTTCTGGCTCCCACCCATGAAAATGATCTTTTAGCCCACAATGACAGATCAGAACCTGAAATAAACAAAACCTAACTGGGTCTTGATTCAGGAAGAAATGATTTGAATTCAGGAATCCTCTTTGCTTAATGGATCACCATAGTGTGGCTGTTACAGAATGATCAGATAGCAGACTGATAATTGCAGTACTTTGCTGACCATTGTGGGCTAATTAGGTCTGATCTGAAAGAGAGTAACCAGGTAAGACAAATTACAGGTAGAACTTAAAAAGCAGACTCTCATCTTCTGTGTTCATCAGAGTGTGGCTAGTACAAAGGATTATTCACTAAAGCTATCCCTTGAGTGATTATCTGAGAGAGCAATGGAGCTACCTCCAAGACTCTGATGCTACTTAAGAACCCAGAGCTAAGAGCCATGGGAGCCAAAAGCTATACTGTGAGCTATTTGCTCTCTCTCTCTTGAAGTAAGCACCATTCATGTGTGTTAAGCGCAAGTTGGTCACCATGCTAAAGGTGAAGGTTCAAGTGTTTGAAGAACAACTTTCTGTGTCATGACTTAGACAAGTTAAAAAAAAAAAAAAAAGAGTTCCTCAGTAGAAAACAAAAGCAAGTGCAGAAAATTCAAGTCAATAAGGAAAAATAAGAATCAAAGTGAGTGTTTAGAATGGGATGAAGGAAGGACTGTGTCAACAAGGACAAGTCCTTCCTGGAGGGGTGAGTCTGTGCTTCCCAGGTGCTGAAGGGATAGGTGCCTAAAGATGGAGATAGAAGCCTCTTTAAAGTTGGTGTCCCCAGTCAGAAAACTGTGGTTTCTCTAGGTCAGTGATTTTTTTCTCCAGTAGTTAATTTGAAAAATTCCAAACAGAAGGTAAAAGGATTTTATGGTAAATACTCATATTTCCACCATGTAGGAAATATGGTCCATTCTGCTATTGGCTATTTTCAGTTTTGGCTATTATGAATAAAGTTGCTGTAAACATTCTTGTCTAAGTCTTTGTGTAAACATAATGATTTCATTTCTATTGAGTGAATACTTAGGAGTGGAATTACTAAATGATTGAGTAGGAATATATTTAATTTAATGAGAAGCTGTCAGATCTTTTTACAAAGAGGTTGTACCATTTTATACTCTTGCAAGCAGTGTATAAAGACTCCAGTTGCTCTACATCCTCAAGAAACATTTAGTGCTGTGGGTCTTTTTTTATTTTAGCCATTCTGGAGGGTATGTAGTAATATTTCTTTGTTATTTCTAATCCACATTCCCTAAGCCAATGATTTTCAAGCTTAGGTGTGCTTATGGTATATCTGGGGTGCTTTTTAAACTATAGACTTCTGGGTCCCAACTGAGGCATGTTTTATGTATATTTTTGTATTTGTATTTGGTGAATCTGGCAACTGACACAATTCAACACAGTTTTGAATTTAGTAGGTCTGGTGTGGGGCCCAGATATATGCCTCTTAACAAATTCTGGTGAGTGTGACTCATAGACCAGCTCAGAGAAACTGGCCCTCTGGTAGTTGCAACACTGATATCTGATATCGTTGTGTATTCACTTCTCCCTGAAAACTAGAATTGGTTTTAACAAAACATGATCTGGTTACAGAAGTTTTAATCTTAAAGAATTGAGAGCTCAGTGATGAACACATTTTCTTAAGTAGAATAGATTATCTGAAACAAATTTCAAGACAAAGATGCTTTGAAAAACTAAGTTCAAGGGGCTCCTGGGTGGCATAGTCAGTTAAGCATTCAACTTCAGCTCAGGTGATGATCTTATGGTTCGTGAGTTTGAGCCTCACATCGTGCTCTGTGCTGAGAGCTCAAGCCTGGAGCCTGCTTTAGATTCTGTGCTTCCCTCTTGCTCTGCCCCTCCTCTGCTTATGCTTGCTTGCTTGCTCAATTGCTGAAAAACTGAATAAACATTTAAAAAATTAAAAAAAGAAAAACTGCTCAAAAAAAGAAAAATAAATCCATATTTCCAGGTATCATCAGCATATTATTCTCAAAAATTTCCTTATGGATCAGTGATGGAGAATATGAGTGGTATGGTTTTATTTTCATTAGTTGATTAATGTATTTCCTAGTTCTGTTACACTAATACTGTTTTATGTAATCTGTTGAATGAACTATAGGCCTTAAACAGCCTAATAGCAATTGGTAGGAAAAATGTTGAAAATGCACAAGCATTTTATTATTACTGTATTGAGTACTAACAGTGAGGGAAGAAAAGGATAAAGGTGCTGTTAACCTAAGGGACAATAATAATATGGTATACACAGGCCTCTGCCAAAGGAAAGGTACTCAAAGAGAGTACAAAGGCTCTTTGAGGTGAGCTCAAAAGCTCAGAGGAGGCTTTCATGAGTAATGGTTCATTAAACCTCACAACATCTCTGTAAGTTAGGCAGAGGAGGGAATTAAACCATTTTTTTTTTCCTAGTAGAGAAATTAAGGGCTAGAAAGATATATAGGAAGAGAGGTATAAAAGAAAGAACCAAAGACAAGATGGCCCCAGAATTTGTAACTTCCTTTTGTGTATTCCATTTCCAAATTCCTTTTTGGTAAATTCATTCCTTCCCAGAACACATTTTGGGTTGCAAAATATGTACCATGTTGAACAAGTGGATGAGATTCCTAGGTTCATCTGGGTGTAGGTGAACAGTAGCACTGGTCTGCATTTGAAGAATGTTGACAGGCAGAATTCCTTTCTTGAATTATCTAGTTCATCTTTCTTTTTTCTTTAAATAAGCTCTAACTAAAGAGTTAAAAAAATACTATTTAAAGAGAGTAAAGCCAAAGCATTATCATTTGAGTTCTCAGGACTTTACAGATAAATATCTTAATTAAACACAAAGCTCCAACTCCCCATTTCTGCCTTGAGTGATTTCTTCCTTTTCCTCTTGCAATAAACATGTGTGTGTCTCTTTAAGGATGTGTCTGGCCTGGTGGGTAACCTGGCTGCTGAGGCTGAATGTCATCACAGCTGTCTTTGCTAAGGCACTCAGCTTGCTCTTCGGAACCTTTTCAGCTCCCAGACATCTGCAGCTCTGGACTGGTTATAACTAGACATTCCAGACAGAAGAGTTATCTCTAGATCTCTGAGAAGAGAAACCCCTTTAGATTTGGTTTGGCCAAGACATCACTTTTCAGATTTGCTGTGGTTGCTGGCATCTGTAGAAATGTTTGCCATGACTCTGCAAATTCTATTTGGTAGGCAAGGATATGTCTGTAGTTTAAAGATGAACGTGTTCTCTCCCATTTGGAAACCTTGATATCTCCTCTTCATCCTCTAGGATACTCTAGCTGTCTTTTTTCTTACCTTACCTCTGTAATTTTTGTTATTTTGACTACTCTCTCTTGTGTCAAATTTATACCTCCCTTGTGTTTTTTTTCTTTTTTAAAAAAGATTTTTAATTTTATTTATTTTGAGAGAGAGACAGAGACAGAGACAGAGAGAGAACACTTGTATGTAAATGTAAGCAGGGGGAGGGTCAGAGAGAGAGGAGAGAAAGAATCCCAAGCAGGCTCTGTGCTGTCAGAGCCCAATGTGGGGCTGTCTGGGCCCAAATCAAGAGTTGGAAGCTTAACTGACTGAGCCACCCAGGTGCCCCACCTCCCTACTCTTTTAATTTCGCCAGTTTTTCCAACCAAGTTTAGGAAATATCATGGTAGCTCTAGGCCATGCTATTTCCTCTCCTTAAGTAGAAATTGGAACATTGGATCTTCATCTTCATTCTAAAGCCATTTGAGGCCTTCCTTTTTTTTCTATCCTATAATCATCTTTATTGCTCAATATTAACCCTCTCTCTTAAGATAGAGACTAAAGAGATTACGCTAACTTTGTCAGGGTCTGGTTTCTGACATATATTAGCATTGATTTTGGTTCAGAGATCACCAGATACAGTCAATTAAACTCGTTCGAAATGGAACAGTTTTTAGGGAACAGCCCAGCACCTCTTCCTCCTCTCACCTACTTTAATTTCAACTTGCTACCTATTGGTCATTGACCTTTTAAGGAAGAATACCAACTCAGCACTTTTGTGCTCAATTATCTTTGACTTTCAACATAAAATGAACCATTTACTGAACAGATGGGGAGGGAAACACTGAAAGCAAAAGCTATTAAAGAATTATAGACTTAAGAAGCCTCATAGTACCGGTGCATTTCGCTCTGTAGTTGAAGAACCTAAAATAAAATTGTACACACATTAGGGGAAAAGTTTTCACCCAGCATGCGTTGATTTAATGGCATAACTCCCAGTAATGTAAAGTGTGGACCTTGATTCTTAGGGCACATTTTGTTGATGTTCCCTCTTTCTTAGTAGGATACGGTTTAAAAATATGCTACTGTGCATACACAATACCTGCTTTTCACTTGTGCTTTTATCTGTGCAGAAATTTTTCTGTCAGGCAAGAGATTAAAATAGTGCATAACAACTTCTTAGAATTGCTAATCCAGGCAAACTTCCCTGAGAAAATTCAGTCTTTGAAAAAGTCATCTCAAACCTTGACATAAACAATAAACAATAACAAAATTTACTTTTTTCTACAATGGATAATGATGAAAATGAGATAGATGTATGATTTTTTTTCCCTTAGGAAACCAGGTTGGTGCTGGGAGAAATTAATATATGCATTCCTGCTTTATATGGTACCCATTAAAGTTGAATTTATGTATGTGCATTTTGTTTCTAAACCAAAAGAGGGATCAAATAAGGGTGATGTTTTGAGCCAAGTGGATAATAGGGTGGAATATGAAATGGGTGTAGACTGGTACTGTTGGAAAGTTTTATGAGTCCTGAGGCTGGCATTGGGTCCTGGTTCTTCCTTGTGGCCTGGACAAGTTACTTCTTTTGGGGTTGGATGGGAGGCAGAGAAAGGAGATTGTCTGTGCCAAGAACATGCTAAAAACTTCACTTGTGTTGCCCCCTTTGACCTTGACTTTCTCTTTCTTGAGAGGAGGAAACAGGTTCAGAGAACTTGTGGTTTGTTCAGAGTTACTCAGCAGAAAGCCATTTGCTTTTCTGGAAGTGAAATAGCCAATGCTTGACTTTTTCTGTGTTTTTTCCCTTAATTATGTTGCTTTTCTCCTACTCCCTCCATCATCTGTTGGGCCGTTAGACTTTGCCCAAGGGAATTGTCAACCAGGCTTATTTACTAGTGAGTTGAAGCTCTAGCAGCTGTAAAGTCTAGATTGCAATTTTTTATGTCTGCAATTTCTTTTTTCTCTTTATGCTGGGCCCAGCCCAGACTTTCCTAATAATTCAGATTATTCCTACTCTTTCCTATCCTGATACCTCCACACCCTGCTTTCTTTTAGGATCTTTTCTTATAGTCATGATTTCACACATAAGGAACTCTTGAGATATATGCCCTGATGTCCACTTGGAGGGGTCCATCCTTTTATTTAAAACCACAAAATCTCAGGCACCTGGGTGGTTCAGTCCATTAAGTGATCGACTTTGGCTCAGGTCATTATCTCACGGTTCATGAATTCAAGCCCCACGACAGGTGATGGGCTCTGTGTTCACAGCCTGGAGCCTACTTCAGATTCTGTGTGTCTCTCTCTCTCTTTGCCCTTCCCCCACTCGTGCTCTAGCTCTGTCTCTGTCCCTCTCAAAAATAAATAAAATGTTAAAAAATAAACAATAACAAATCTCAAGGGTAAAGGAAACTGTCAGGGTAAGTTTTAGATCCATCTCAAAGAGTCTCATAAGACAATAAAGTAATTTTAGAATTGAATGTGGCCTTAATTAACACTCATTTTACAAATGAAAAAACTGAGATCTTGATTTGTCCTTATGTTAAAATAACTGAACAGAAGAGGTAACACTAGAACCCAGGTCCTGTGACTTCCAGTCTGGGGCTTTAGCACATCAGATAGTACTTAAAGCACTCAAGACCACTAAAATCCCAGTACTGTCCTCTTTTACAAATTTTAAAAATAGAACTCCACATTAACATTTTATCCTGAACCCTGATCCCCTTTTTGCACTGCTCTAAGCATTGTCTCCTGAATAATCTCCTCAAATCTTTTTTTCTCCTCTGGTGAGAAGAATGTACTGAGTAGAGGTACATGGAGTCATATAATTTGCTGCATGTTGTTTGTCTTTTATAAAATGACTTTGCCTGGGTCCACCCCCCCCCATCATATAATCAAAGCAAATTATTTCCCTATGATACCATACCATGCACACCTGTCATAATGCCACCCACAACTGTATCTTTTCACCCAGTAGTTCCCAAACTTAATACACATAAGAACCTACTGGATGGCTTATTAAACAGGTGGGCCCCAAGATCCAGTAGATTTGTTGTGAAGCCTGAGAATTTGCTTTTCTAAAAAGTTCCCAGATGCTGCTGCTTGTCCAGCGCCACACTTTGAGAATTGTTCTACCAAAACAGCCTCCCTCTAAGCCCTTAGCTCAGAAGCAGTCATAGACATTTCTTTGGGAAAGAGTGGCCGTTGATTGGTCCAGAGATGGACAGCTGATACAGGGGATTAGCCAGTGACTAGCAAGAGGAGAATGTGTTCAGAAGCATTGAGTAAGGTTGAAAAAGAGAAAGAGGAAGACAGTGTGTGTGTCTGTGTGTGAGAGAGAGAGAGACAGAGCGACAGAGAGAGAGAGAAACAGAGAGAGGACTCCTCTGAGGGGTTTTCATGGGATAAAATGAACCCACCATACAGAGAAATGATGATTGTAGCCATTTTTGAGTTTTGAGGACAATGGTGTTAGTGTATGTGCTGTATATAGTTGGAGCTATTGAAACCTACCCAGGGATGGAGGTAAAGGTTTTTTTTTTTAAAGAATCTTAAAAAAAAAAAAAAAGATTCTTTTACATCCTACTCTTACTGTAAGAGGGGTAGAAGCGGTAATATAGGTCCCAAGAATGCACCTACAGGATTTGTATAGAGGAAAGACTTAAGGGCTTTAGTCTAAGTAGAACTGAGACAACCAGAACGACTTGCTGTGAAGTTCTATTTGCCTAACAACAGGATTGTTTTTATTTATATTGTCTAATAGGCATGACTTAGAAGTGCTGATGGAAATTACAGATGAATGGAGAAAGAAGTCCCAGTTGACACCTCAACACTGCTATTGGTTTCTAGTAGGAAAAACAGCTTCAAACATCTATATACCCATCCTTTGCCTTTTGTCTCAGCAGTAACTGTTATTGCAAAGTCTCAATTTGCATCCTGTACCATGGTTCTTTTATATCAGAGGTCCTGCACAGGCTGTGAAGGGCCTTTTCTGAAGGCATTAATATGATGAGCTGTGTTGTTGTTGGGGAGTTCATTTGTAATGGATCATTATGGATGTGTATAATCTAATAAATCCCTTGGATATCTAGAGGGATTCTTGGTTTCTCTTACTAATATAAGGATAACCAGACTGTTAGAATCAGATTTCCACCATCGGTAGTAATCTTGAAGATTTTTTAAAAGAGATTCAGTAGTTGGTACTGGTAAGTGTATGGTGAGATGGGCACTTACATGTCGTGCTTTATATGTATATAGTGATACAGTTTTTTTGAGAAGTAATTTGGCAGTACTTATATATCAGGAATCTAAACAGTTTCTTTTCTTTGACTTAGTAACTTCACTTCAAGGAATCTACCCTAAGGAAGTAAACAGCAGTGCAAGCAAAGATCAATGTCAAGGACTTTCTTTGCAGCCTTATTGCCAATAGTTGTAGCAGACATAGTGGGTTAAGGCTCATCATTCTTCCAACTATGTTCTTGTCTCTGCTCTTTAGAGACTAAAAAGCTAAAACCTACACAGCCCAATATCCTTTACGTATAGGAATGATATGCAAATTAGGTTTCCCTCAAGTAGATGTACCCATGTGATATATAGAGAGTATAAATGAAGCAGATGATATCTTCCTATTCACCTAGACGTTTGGTTTTTTCTTTTCTGTTAGCAAACATAGTAGAGACACTGATTTTTTCTGAAGAAGTATATCAGTGTCCATCACTCATTTGGGAAATTTCAAGATAGGCTGTAGAAGGTGGTGGCAGTGGTCCTTAGATCACAGCTTCTTATATGAGAGCTATGGCAGTGTGTTCCTGAAGTCAGCGACCCTAAAGGGGTTTCCTGATTCCCACATACATCAGTTCCGTCATGGTTTTCTAGGAACCACTACCTGACTTAGGATAGAGTTCTGACTTTCTGTATTAAATGCTTTTCTGCCTAACATAGGTAGAGAGGTTTCTGTCTCCTGACTCTTCATTAGGATTGGCTAAAATCTCCACTAATAATGAAAGGTTAAATATCTTGTAGTATATCCCTCTGATGGGCTGGCTTACAGACATTACAAATAATGTTTTGAAGGAAGAAAAATGTAATGATATAGATGTTTATTTCATAGGGAGAAAAAAAGGAGAGAGATTAAAAAAAAAAACCCTGCTGATAAAATATGATCTCAAAGATTGGGAAGAAATTGACTCCAAAATATTAGCAGTAGTTACCTTTGGGTAGTAGGAATATGAATGATTTTCACTTTATTTGTTATAACTTTATTTTCATCTTCAAGTTTAACAGTAAACCAGTAAACCTTATTGTGTGATTAGAAGTAAGTAAAAATAACAAACGCCAGGTATTTTTTTTAGACAAACTGTTTACTAATAATGATGTAAAATTTTTTTAAAAGGTTGAATCAAATTGTTGGCTAATCTTATTCAAAAGCCATTAATTGGAACTTTTTGTTCACTAGTCTTAGAGCAAACACCGTTTCTTTCCTATACTGATTTACTCTTTGTATTTTACAAAATGTGCATACTAAGACCATGCTACCATGCATATCATTGTTACTTGAAAATGAATATTTGGTTGATGTCCAAAAGAATTTCACATCAATATATTCAAAAGCATTCTCTTTTGCTTTCTATCTTGAATAAAGAATAAAAAATAGAGGTACCAGATAATAGATAATAGAAGGTAACAGATTGAACTTTTTAAGGACAGAATCAGTTGACGCTCCCAGTTATATCAAAGCCATTAACTCCATTTGGGAAGGACGTAATTATGCTTTTATTCCTAATCTTAACTCTAGAATTCATGTTGTGATTATGATGTGTTAAACTAGATATTAAAGTTCTGATTAGTCATCAGAGAATCATAGATTTTAATCTTAAAACTTTGTCTTGCACGTCACTCTGCTCTATTCAAACTATTTCTAGCAGATGAAATTCCCCCCTGTTGAACACCAACAATGAAACGTGTTCTACCCTCTTGGGTAATTTATTACTCTTTTATTTATGAAAATTATGTATTTATCTAACTTTCATTTCTTATTCCAGTGTTTCAGCTTATTTCTTTTGCATCTAACCTTAATATTTAAAATTTATTAAGTGACCCTCTGGTATTTCATCTCCCGGATTAAGAAATCTCAGTTCCTATTATAGCTTTTCACATTTGCCTCCCATTTCTCTTACAGTCCCTGAGGCACACTCTGTTGTATCTAGTCCCCAACAGAGAAATACAGAAAGTTATGAAAGGCCAGGTTCCGTCTATCAGTTAGTGCTCCATGAGGACGTGACCTAACCCTAAACTCTCAATGGATCAGGAGAGAAAGAAAAGGTACTGGTAGCCCCTTCTTTGTCTTCTTCCTTGGAGATGAACTGGGAGAAGGACATTAAAAGGGACAAAGTCAGATTTCCAGCTCGATTAGAAAAAGAGCTATCTTTGACAAGATAGAGGAGAGGAAAAGACACCAAGTAAGCTCTCTAGATCCATAGCCAGGCTGTGGTTATCCTGGTTCAGAAATTTGTGTCTTGTAAACACGTCCATTTCCAAAATTTTCTGTTTTCCATAGTGGAGACTTATCTCCTAAGACTAAAAGTGATGGCATATTTTGAAGCAGTTTTGCTGACAGTGGGGACCCTCTGTACGTCCTTTTTGGCATGATTCCTCACAAATTCTTTGATGTTGGTTTCCTTTAGGCCTTCAAATAGGTGCCAGTATAACAATGCAAAGGATAGAGAAACCATGTTGCTTGAGATAATCAAGGAAGGTTTCATTGAAAAGAGGGATTTGAATTGGGCTGTAAACAAGTGGGTACGATTTGACTGGTGAGTGAATACTGGAGAAGAACTACATTCTCCACACTGGCAACGACCAGCTAATAACCAGTCTCTACTTCATGTCTTTCTCAGTTACGTATGTGAAGACCTCACACAGTTTGTTGGTGAAATGGATCTCAATCATCTCTAATAAGTTAATTGAAATGTCAAATTCTTTTATTTTTCAAATATAATTTTTAGAAAATCTCATTATTTAATATGAAGAGAAAAACTTTTTTAAAAAAGGTTTTTAAAGTTTATTTTCAGAGAGACAGACAGCATGAGTGGAGAAGGAAAAAAAAGAGAGGGAGAAAGAGAATCCAAGCAGGCTCCGCATTGTCAGCACAGAGCCCCATGCAGGGCTTGAACTCATGAACCGTGAGATCATGACCTAAGCCAAAATCAAGAGTCAGATGCTTAACCGATTGAGCCACCCAGCCACTCCAAAGGGAAAACTTTTTAAATGTCGCTATGCAATTCTGTAATTTTTTGGCTTTATGTAATAAAATTCTATTTTTTCCTGTACTCTTTCCACAAAATCAGATACTATGTTGACTATGTACGAATGAAAATCCTACTGAATACCTTAGGATTGTTAATAAACAAACGAGCAAACTGAGATGGTATGGAGGTAAAATATATCCCCTAAAGAAAGATGATGAAACAAGGGGAAACAAATACAGCTGAAACTTTCGTATGTCGAGAAATGATTTTTGGGTTCACCATGTGCTTTGAGAGTAAGTACTGGCTGCCAAGTTTATAGAAGGAAGGATGATATTCATGTCAGATAAAGATTGATATATGAATTTGGAAGGGCTAAAAAAAAAAACTGTTCAGAGCTCAAGGGTGGTCTGGATTACACAAACACCTGGCAGAATTATTTGGTAACTAAATACGGACACTGGCTTTTCTTACACAATTTTATTTCCAATGATAGTACAGCATGCCCTTCTGGAATTTTGCTATTGATTCCAAACAGATTTGTCAGAAGGTTTCAGAAACTGAGATAGAAGGGAAATGGGGCCTCTCCAAAGTGTTTTCTGAAATTCATGGAACCTTAACTTATTTGGACTGTGGTTTCTTTTTTATTGCAAGGCATGGTCAGTGTATTTGACAACACTGGGAATGACAGCTAAAATTATAGCTGAAAAAAAGTAAATAAAGTAATGTTTGTGGTAAATGGAATCTAAATCATCCTTTTAATAAAACCAGCATAATTTCACTTTTTTCAAGGAACAAACACAATGAGCTCTAACCTCAGACAAACAGGTTTACCTAGGGAAAATCCAAGCAAGCAGTAAAAGCTTGATATTGTTTATTTCTTATAGATAGACTGAGTAAATTGTCCTTTAAAAACAACTTAAATTTCCCTTAACAACATTTAGGTGGTGGTCTGTTCCTCATGTTTGAGGTCAACATCAGGTGGCCCTCCAAATATCCCTTGGTGCCATTGCCAGAGTCAGAATTTGGGGTTGGATAGACCATTGTTTCTCACTAATAAGAATGATCTTGTGAGTTCTTGTTTTTCTGAATGAGGAAAATCCAGCAGGAGAATATGGCCAAAATTTGAGAGGAACAGACACCTGGCATATTTCCACTGGAGTTCTCTTCATGCCTGCCGAAGGATGCTGTCAGCAGAATACCACCATGACCTCGAAAGTTACAAGTGTAACTTTAGTTAGTACCCCTCCATGCACACCAGGTATCTCTTTTCTAGGTTAGGGGGAAAGGATGAAAATCCACCGGAGTACATATTCTTACAACAGATCTTATGCCAGTTTATTTCAGTTCTGCAAATGCTTTCTTTTTAAATATTCTACCCCTCCCCTTATACTCCCACAAACTTCTACAGTTGAGTTTAAAAATGTGATGGCAGAAGAGCTGGATTAACACATTGAGGGCACCCACCATCCATAAGATGAGTGTGTTGCATATAGGAGGTGCTCAAGACACACTTCTTGAATGAATGACTGCATGAGTGAATGAATATACTCTAACATGCGAGATAGGTGAGAAGTGCTCCAGAGGAGCCAGAGACCAGGCTTCTGGGTTTTTGTAGCTTATGTTACTCTGTTACTTTCTGGTGGGGGCTGGCAACCCTGCATTTCTTATTCTAGCTTTGCTACTTTGTGGGCAGCACGTAACTTATTTGAGGAGTCATACAGTATTTGCCAATAAACACCAGCTAGTAATATAGCCAAATCCAAAGCTTCTCAGAAACCTAGGGAACAGATTGAACTGAAGTTCTTTTAAACAGTCTGCCATCTAACTGTTTGCCAGTCAGGGCACTGCTTTTAGGTGTGGGTATGTTATGCATATATTATGCAAGGATAATTTATTTACATTTTGTCTTATGCATTATGCATTTAAATTAGAAATGAACAAAGTAAATCGATGTTTGTAAGTGAATAATATCGTGGTTCTTAAACTCCTAGGTAAAATGTTAAATGTAGTATCCCTTCCCCCTACAACCCCACAAGATTACATCCAGGCCTGGAATTTTAACAGATCCCGGTGCCCGATGCAGAAGGCCCATGGATCTTACTTTAAGAAGCATTGGGGGGTACCCGCCTGGCTCAGTGGTGGAGCACGCAACTCTTGATCTTGGGGTTCTAAGTTTGAACCCTCCACTGGGGGTAGGATTACTTAGAAATAAAATTTTTTTAAAAAGAAGCATTGGAACCAGTTTGACAATAAACTAATAAAAAAATAAATAAAAAGTAGAATTAGGAATAAAAAAAAGAAGCATTGGTGTGTGTGAAAAGTCCTTGTAAAATATGTACAAAAGAAAATTTTCTATTGTTAGTAAACTGCATAGTAATAGCTAACAGTAATTTACTGGATTCTGTGCTCCTGACTCATGAACTAGGTTACCTTATTACCCCATTTTCCAGAGGGGAAACTCAGACACAGAGAGACTACTAGATAGCACAGCTAGGACTCAACAGTGGGTGACTTGGCCCACAGTCCACTCCTTTGACCACATGTTATCTTGCCTCCCCCATAACTACTAGGCTTTTTGTAGACATTCCAGAAGTGATAGCTTGATGCTTCTGGGAATTCTGTCTAGCACTGTTATTTCAGAAAGTCCTCAATGAATGGGAAACCAAGTTGGGATGTGGGGGCCCTGAGAAGTACCAACAGGCATGTCCGCATCATATCACATGCTTCTTAGTCATGGGCTCACTGCTGACAGGCTGAAGCACGAGTTTGATCTAGTCTAAAAGTTTACATCCTTCTATTTATATATTGGTTAAAATTTTAGCCAATTCAGGAGGAAAAAGAATGACTTGGGGTTGGAGATTATCATTCAGATTGTTTGGTATCAGGTGGCTTCAAATGTTAGTGCTGCTGAAGCAAACACAGATAAAACTTTGGTTGATTGACAGAAGTTTGACTAAATCAGACATTTAAGCATTCCTTGAACACTCAATTATTGCCTTTTAAATGGATAAAATAATAAAAGTTATTATTGATACCTTACTGGAGGCTGTGATAGGTAACATAAATACACATATTATGGTACAAACAAGAAGAATGGCAGATTTACACATAAAAAGGTGTTTTATTAATTTATTTACAATTCTGTGTTTAGTCAGTAAATTCAAAAAGTTGAAATAATGTAGATTACTTAAGGGAATTCTTACTTCTCCCTTATTTCTTCATGTGTTTTTCTCTTTCCTCCCTCCCTCCCTCCCTTCCTTCCTTCCTTCTTCCCTCTCTTTGCTTTCTCTGTTACTGCTGGCACTTTAATGTAGAAATTAGGGTCAGTCATCATACCTTCTAACAAGCTTTGATTGTATGGTATAAGAAAACCTATAGAATGGGAAGCCATGTTAATGTTGGATTCTAAGAACTCCAGCATTTGTACTTTTAACTCTATCATCTTGAATATGTAACAAAAGACATAAAAACCAACAAAATTTACTACCTTTAGAAAATGCCTGTAAGTGCTTTGTTAACCCAAGATTTGACCCCTTTATATGTAATTTCAGCTTTAAAATAAGATCAAAGCCACAGTTGGGCTCATGTAAGTACCAGGACCCCCCTTCCCCCACTGTCTCTGAGTCCCCAGGTCTTCCATTGTTATAGCCTCCTGTCCAGCAAGCTGCTGGCAGGTCCCTGTGGCTTGCTAGAAAAAGATACTGAGGGGCACTCAGGCGATTGGAGCTTTTTCACTGCTTCTGCAATCTTAGGAAGTTTTCTTCAGCACTGTAGACTACAATTTCCTCTTAGATAAAATAAAATGCTTGAGCTGAATGGTTTACTTCAGTCTCTTCCAGTTTAAAATTTACATTTAAAAATAGAAGGCAATTTATCTACTATTGTTCGTTTTTACTTTTTTATTTTGAAATAATTTTAAACTTACAGAAAAGTTTCAAGAATAATACAAAACTACTCCTGATTACCCTTAATATTCACCAATTGCTAATGTTTTGCCTTATGTGCTTTACCATTATATATATATATATTGCTTTCCCATTTGCTTTCTCATTCATAATTGGAACAATACAGAGAAGATTAGCATGGCCCCTGTGCAAGGATGACATGCTTTCTCATATATATATGTACATATATAATAATTGTTTTGAAACATTTTAGAGTTGGTTGCAGACTCTGTGCCCCTTTATCTCTTTGTACTTCAGATTGTATTTCCTAAGTACAATGATGTTTTCTCACATAACCATGATTTATTTATCAAGTTCAAAAAGTTCACCATTGATTCAATACTATTATCTAATAGATAGCCCATATTTAAATTTTGCCAGTTGTCCCAATAATATTTTCTATGTCATTTTTTCCCCCCGTTCCAGGACATAATCCAGAATCACACATGCCATGTGGTTGTCATATCTCTTTAGTCTTCTTGAATCTGGAATAGTCCTCTGTGTTGTGTATGACTTTGACATTTAAAAAAATTATAAGCCATTTTTTTTGTAGAAAGATTCTTAATTTGGGCATATCTGGTGTTTCCTCATGATTTGATTCAGGCTATGTATTTTTGCAGGAACATTACATTAAGTAATACTGTATTCTTTGTGCATCACAGCAAGTACAGGATACCATGATATTAAAACATTTTTAAGATGTGAATTTCATGGGAGGAAGTTTTTCCATTCTCATGGGATTTGGGCTATATCTGCAAGACTGTAAACAAATGGAAATATTTGCTAAATTACCTGGATACTAGGATTTTCTATATTAAGTAAACTGATTGCCTGTATATTTTAGTTTTCATCTAAATTTTATTTGCATGTTAGTCTTAAAGTAACTGTTCCTATTCTCAACTAAAGAAATCTCAGTTAATTCTGAAAAGTATTTGGAAAGGATTTTGAAGAGGATTTAGATGCCTTCTTTCTGGAACCCATATGATACATTTTTTTTTCCTGAAAGTAATACATTCTAAAGATCAACTTACTAGTATTATGCTAGAAGGGATTGTGAAGGCTAACTAGAAAATGAGGTCAAACCATGGAGGAATAAGAAAAAGTACAAGAACCTAGCCCCTCCTACTTGTACTCCAGTACTTTTTCACTACATAGTTGTTCCCATGAATTGCTACTTGGAAGCAAATTTGGCTTTAAGAAAATAAAGAAAGTAATTAGTCAGTGACTATATACATTTATCATATTTTACAGTGTCCTCATGGACCAGTTCCAATGGTGATGCCCCTGATGAAAATAAACCATCTTGGGTTCAGTGGGCCACGTTGGGGTACTGTAGTGTTACTGCTAAGCAGTAGATGGCACTGTTAATATACATTGATTTTATTATAAAATCTGGAAAAGGGAAGTAGTATTCCAGAGATTTCCTATGTGGTTGTTCCAACTAAAGTTAGTGGCACTTCACTTACTTGGTAAAGTTCTTTTAACTCTGTGATCTCTGTGATGTTTATTTTCATCTCCCCTAACATCTGGATGTGGAGGGTTTGGATTCTTTTTGTGTTTCAGGGTTTTTTGGCACATGCAATTAATAAAACATGTAAACCTTGCTCCAAGGGTTTGTTAATTCATTTGGTATTGGAAAAACATTTATTTGCCTCATGCTTGATACTGGAGACTTGGGAAAATGGATGGTCTTTCTACTAACCTTTATGTATTTTTTTAGCTAAAAGTATATACTTGAGAGCATTTTATACTTTTGACCTCTTTATCTGATGCTCATATAGAAAATTTTTTTAAAGAATTCAATTTTCTGATGTTTGATTTAGTTGTTTAAAATAACTAGATAGTTGATTATTTTAATTAAGAAAAAAGTATCCGTAGGATAGAAATGTTTCTTAGTTCATATCATTTTTTGGTTTTTTGAAACAAATGAGTAAGATATTTTATAAATCCCACACATAAGAACCTCAAAAATACCCCTTGAAATAGCATCTCCATAATTCATAATGAATTCAAGCCTTGATTATTTGCATTGAATGCAAACTTTACTGGCTCATCATATCACCTTTTAAATACCTCACTTAAATTATGCTGGTGAAAATTATATTCTGTCCCTTTACAGAAAAAAAACCTTGGAGAAAATTAAAACTGTTTAACCAAATTCTTCAGAAGAGAAAGAAATAATAAAACAGTATTCATCTCTGCTTCTTTTAAAAAACAGTATTCATCTCTGCTTCTTTTAAAAAATAATTTAGTTTTTCATCTGAGACAGAAGAAGTTTATACCTTCATTGGGCAAAATGTTGACATCTATTATCAACCTAATTAACTATTTGCTGTTCAAATTGTGGTGAAAGTACTTTGAGACTTCTTTTGTACTCTTATCGCTTGTTTAATACCAAATTGCCTGGCATCTGTGTATCAAGGCTTTGATCTAATACTCTATCAGTTGTTGGCTAAGGCACAAGAGACTGCAGAGTACACAAAGCTGTCGCTGCAGACTCCAGGGAAAAAAGGCTGTGGATATACAGCCCTGATTAGCCAAGTCAGTCAATATTTGCATGATGCAATGGTAATGCCTTCTTTATGTTAGATTGTTATTTCACTTAAGCAAGTCGGAAACTTCCTTTTCAAGAACTTGGTGTATTTTTTAGAAATTCTTCCCCTCCACCTCAGGTACATATATAACATATTTTCTTTCATCTCTTTCTATTTCCCTTCCGGCCTTCAACATTTGACCACACACAAATGCAATATGACATATATTCTTGAGAAGTCCACATTATCTTTCAAGATTTATGTGCAAAAACAATTCTGATAAAGTTATAATCTTGCCTGCAAAATCCTAGCATCAGAATTGGTTGTTTTAGTATATCTTACATATAAAAGCTGCTGTTGTAGTCCTATTTTCTATTCTCTAAACTTCACTTAGTTGACTTGTGAACTCAAAACACTGATGTCTTGATTCTACTTTCTATTATAGACCTTGGACTGTATATCTTTTTTTATATATATCTTTTAATTATTACTTAAGGGTTATGAGAAGTAAATCTAATGAAATTAATATTTAAATGAAGGCAATAGAAAGCTATGTTGATCTTCAGCAAAAGTTGAAAATTTCTCTATATTGTTCCATGTTTCATCTTGTTTTAGAATTCTTGGCCTTTGCAATGAAGTTTTGATATTCATAGGATACTGTTTCTACCTAGCAGCATTTTCCAATCACAGTCTATTATCTAAGATGCTTTTTCTCTCTTCATTCCTTTTTCCACATTTTTTCTTTCTAATATATGAAAGGAAATTGGTAGTAATAAAACAACCAACCTGATATCCCCCTTTGAAGTCATTAATATATATAGAGTAGCCATACAGGATACGGCTGTATTATTTGTTGTAGACAACAAAAACAAGACATTGTCCTTGCCTTCAGAGTGTGTACAGTTCTGTTGACCTGTAACCTTAAGCACATGACATGAAAGAATATAGGAATTATAATAAAGCTCTATATAATCTCTGTGATAATATACTCTGGTTATAGAGGAAGAAGTGGTCAATTCTACCTGGGCTAGGTAGTCTGATCGGCTTAGAGCCAAAGGGAACACAAGAAAGGCTTTGTGAAGAAGGGCATCTAGGCAAAGAAAGCAATATGAGCAGAAGTAAAGAGGTGTAGAAGAACCAGGACGTTAGGAACAATTTAAGTATTAAAAATTTATCATGGGCTGTAGTTGGGATATAAGAAGATATTGTAGCAGTTTTGAATAGCAGGGCCATGGTTGGATTTATATTTTGGAAAAACATTATGGCATCAGGATGGAGGGTATGTCCGAAGGGTGAGACTAGAAGCAGGAGGAAGAACTAAGAGATTATAACAATGATTAAACTAAGCAAATTGTTCTTAACCTTTTGGGGGCTTCAGATCACTTTTTAGAATTATGTGTGCATATACACATACTTTACAGATAATGCTGAGTGCCTCACAGGTCTCTTGAAGTCCATCTGTGGATTCATGTGAGCCCATGAATTCCAGGTTAAGAACTTGAATAGATGATGAAGGAATAAACCAATGCAGTAGCAGTGAGGATAGAGAGAAACAGGTGGATATGAGAGGCATAACTAAGATGCTAGAAGACTTATTTGGCAGGTTGAGTGAGGGATGGCAAAGTGTCTTAGATGACTTCCAAGATTCTAGCTTTGGTAACTGGGTGGACAGTAGAACTTCAGTCAAAACAAAAAATATATATATAGAGAGAAGCATCTTACTGAAATTGTTGGGAAACCTGTGGAATAGCCTGGTGGAGATGTTAGAAGGAAGGTATAAATAGGATTTATTGTTCAATAAGGGGGGTTGGACTGAAGATAGTGGTTACTTTATAATCTCAAACCTGTAAATAGAAATTAAACCCATAGTTTGAGCGCAACCAAGAAGATAGAGTAAGAAAGAGAGGTTCCTTGGGGAACACTTAACCTTGAAGGATCAAAGAAAGAGTGAGCAAGAGATTAAGAGTCAGAAGGGGAAAAAATAAGAGTGAAGAGTGTTAGAAGCAAAAGGAAGAAATAATATCAAGGAAAGAATGGTCTACAGCATCAAATATTTTGAAGACACATAAGGCAAGTACTTAAAAGATGTCATTGTGTATGGCAATTAGGTAATTATTTATGACTCCCACCTCCCACCAATGGAATTGGGGGCAGGTAAAGGTAATAAGCTACACTTTTGAAAGTCAGAGTGAATGAGAGATGAGAAAGTGACTACAGAATATTCCTTTAGGGACATTGACTATGATAGTAAGATGAGCGATAGAGCTAAAAGAGAATTTATGGTATTGCTAAGTCAAAATGCATGTGCATTTTCAACATGGGTAGAAATATCTGACTGCCTTCCCCCCAAATGATTATATCCATTCCTTACTACAACTGTGTATGAAAATATACAGTGTTTTATCCCTAACAACTGTATATTAACATACTTTCCAACTTTTGCTAGTCGGATGGCAAAAACTTTTTAATTTGCAATTTTATGTTTATTAATGAGGCTAAGCATCTTTTTGTATTTTTTTTAGCTTTCTGTACTTATTCACCCTTATTTTGTTAGTTTAAACATTTGTCCATTTTTCTATTGAGTTTGTCATTTCATTGATGTGTAAGAATTCTTTATAATTACTGATATTGATATTTTTTCTGCTGTATATATTGAAAACATTTGAAAGCATTTCTTTCAAGCTACAGTTTGTGTTTTAACTTTATTTATGGTGCCTTTGTGGCAATCATATATGTCAGTCTTTGCCTTTATAAAATTAAAACATTCTCACTTATTTTATTTATTCCAGTGCTTTAAATTTTGTTTATTGGATATGGGTTTGTATCATATCTAGAATTTATTTATGTGTGTGTCATAATGAACAAACTTGATTTGTATAAAATAGATACTTTACTTTCCCAATACTGTATTAAATATCCATTCTTTCCTGATGGTTTGAAATGCCATGTTTATTATATACAAAATACCACGTATTCAAGATTCTGTTTTCAGGTTTTCTTTTTTTTTAATTAATGAATTAATTAATTATATTTTGAGAGAGAGAGTGTGCAAATGCACAACCCAGGGAGAGCCAGAGAAGGGAGGGAGAGAGAATCCCAAGCAGCACCCGCTACCCCCACAGTGCTGTCAGCATGAAGTCCAACCTAGGGCATGAACCTAGGAACTGAATCTTGATTGTGAGCTGAGCCAAAACCAAGAGTAGGATGCTCAACCAACTGAGCCACCCAGGCACTCCTGTTTTCAGATTTTCTATTTGTTTCATTAGTATATTTGCATATCTTTGCACTAAGATTACATTGTTTTAAATAATGAAATTTCATAGTATGTTTGATAGCTGATAGAATAAAAGTCTTCATTTTTCCTTTCTTTCCAAAATTTTAATAGGTTTATTTTATTTCCTCATTTTCTTTTTCAGGTAAATTTTAGAATCAGCTGGTCAAGTTCCATTAAAGATCCTATTAGAATTTCAATTGATATGACATTAGCTTTTAAATTAAAATACTTATTATAGAAAGTCTTCCCATTCGGAAACTGGTCCATTTATTTTATTTTCTTGAAGCCTTTTTTTGTTATAATTTTCTTTGTATGAATCTTGTACATTTCTTGTTGCATTTATTTATTTAGTTTCCTTCCTTTGTGCATGAAATATTTTTCCATTGTGTTATTTCATATCTATCAGTTAAGAATGTATTTGGCCACAAACAACAGAGAACCCAATTGTGGCTTAAAGAAACAGGAGCTTAGGGGTACCTGAGTGGCTCAGTTGGTTAAATGTCCGACTTTGGCTCAGGTCATAATCTTGTGGTTTGTGGGCTCATGCCCTGTGTCAGGCTTTCTGCTGACAGCTCAGAGCCCGGACTCTGTTTCAGATTCTGTGTCTCCCCCTCTCTCTGCCCCTCCCTGCTTGCACTCTGTCTTTCTCTGTCGCAAAAATAAACAAACATTAAAAAAAAGAAAGAAAGAAACAGGAGCTTATTTTACTTACACAACAAAAAGTCCAAAGGTAAGCAGCTGCTGGTGTGGGTTTAACAGCATGGTTATAGCGAGGGACATGTCTCTTCTTTTGTTTCTTGTGCTCTAATCTTCAAAAAATGCTCACTGCAGATCTAGCTCCAAGTCAGCATTTGAACAAGAAGGACAAAGAGATGGGGAAGTTGTGATTCCTGTATCAGGAATGCAAAAAAGCTCCTCAGAAGAGCTGGCCCATTTCTCACTAGCCAGAACCCTGTCACACACATCACTACCTTCAAACAGCAAGGGGAGAGGAGAAGAATGAGTTAGGTTAGCCAAGCCATGCTGTTGGCTTCTAGTAAAGCTATTGATTTGTGTTTATGGATCTTCTATCAGCTAGCTTGCTAAACACTCTTATTAATTGTAGTAGTGTTTCAGTAGACTCCCTTGTGTTATCTAGGTAGAAGATTGTCTGTCTACAAATAATGACAGCCTGTCTCTTCCTTTCAGATAGATGTACCTCATTTCTCTCTCTCTCTCTCTCTCTCTTTTTAATATTTTTCTTTTTTGGTCTTATTGCTCTAGATAATATGCTGTTTTTGTCTGATGGATGCAATAGCCTCATGTCTTTTTCAAGATCGTAGAATTCATTTTTTTACTCTTCTCTATTCCTTTAATTATATTTAATCCTCAAGGAAACTTTTCATCATTATTCCTGTTGTTGTTAAAAGCTGTGAGTTTTCCTTCAATATCTGGCAAACTTCAGTTGTTCATTTAACATAATTAATGATGAAAGACTAGGCTCATTAACACAGGCAGCCAATGTAGGTCTCCTCTGAAGCAATATTTATTGGTTTCTCCTAAAAATAAGCCTCTCCTTTGACTAAGAGGACTGACTGAGACTGAGCTGACACTTTTTTTTGTGGTGCCTGTACTTGGTGCAGCAAGTTATTGACTAGTGCCTCCAACCCCTCCCCACTGCCAAAGTAAGGAGGGCTTAATTCTGCTCCTAAGGCAGGTAGTGCATTGCCCTCCTGGGTAGAGGTGCTTCCTTAGCACATCTCCTTCCTTGTCTGTTCTAAAGATCAAGAGTTACTTACATTCTACTTTCTTTCTCCTTCTTGCACCCACATGGGGAGTCTATAGGCACAGTATTTCTTTTTTTTTTTTTTTTACCCAAATAAAAATGACTTTATTAAGGTATAATTGACATGCAAAAATTACATATATTTTAAGTGTACTATTTGAAGTTTTGACCCATGAAACCATTACCACAATCAAGATGCTGAGTATGTCAGGCACAATATTTCTTGAGAGAGATGTTCTGAGGGGTGAGCCAAGGATTAAAAGCAGCTCCTGATAGTAGCTCTGTATAAACAAGAGGAAAGGGAACACCTACTATTCTCTGTTGTTCCAAGGGCAGTTTTCTAATGAACCTTCAGGACCTCTCTAGGGCCTACTCTTAAGAGTAAAGCTTCTCCAGGGGTGCCTGGTTGGCTCATTGATTAAGTGTCTGACTTCAGCTCAGGTCATGCTCTTGTGGTTTGTGAGTTTGGGCCCCACGTTGGGCTCTGTGCTGACAGGTCTGAGCCTGGAGCCAGCTTTGGATTCTGTGTCTTCCTTTCTTACCACTCCTCTCCCACTCATGCTCTATCTGTCTGTCTGTCTCTCTCACTCTCAAAAATAAATAAACATTAAAAATTTAAAAAAAAAGTAAAACTCTGAATCTGTACTTCTCTCCTGCTCTTGTTTCGGGCCGTGTTTCTTCTTCTCTGGTTTTGTTCTCAGTCAATACCATCCATCTTGCTTTTCTGTCTTCTAGGATTCTCTAGAATTTTTTTGTCTGCTGGTGAAAATTTCCTTTATTTTTTAATATACTCATGAACCTATTCTGTTAAAATATCTGTGCTTTCAGGGATCATGGCCAGGAGTGCATGCATGTGTTTGGTCTGCCATATTGGTCCACACCTCCCTAGGTGGATGCTTATAAAATAATTTACATGTGGCCAGTTTTTGTTGTCCTTTACAAGGCAGACAAAAAATAGCTGTGGGTTGATTAATTGTCAAGTAAGCATTCTGTACTCTGGAAATCTTTCACTAATAAAAACACTGTCACTTGGATACATCCTAATTCATTTGGTAGGCCTTGTTTTGAATAAGTGAATGTTGATATCCTGAAGTACAATATATCTCGTAAGTGTTTTCCCCCCAAATTGCTGTTTGTTTGCACTCTGTGTGCTTGTTTCACCTTGGGGACAATTTCTTTAAAAACAAGTGTTCTTTTTAATTAGACATTTTCTGGCAATACAAAATTTCCTAAATGTGATGTTTAGATAATACAGACACCTATGAATTATAAGCAGAAGTTCAATTTCCTTTGTCCTCTTCTTTTCTGTTATTTTGGGTGGGAAAGAGGATAATGAATCTTTTCTGTTTTCTTTAAAATGAAATGTCCATTAAAGGAAGCTGTTAGATTACCCTACCAACAGATTTTATTTTCTACTTGGTTCATCTTTAAGGGTGACTACCTGTCCTGCAGGAAAACCCTGGCAGCTCATCTAAGGACGAGCCTGATAAACTTCACTGCAAAATGAAGATCAGCTTCCATGCTGCCTATGGAATATAGGACCAAGTCACTATCACCATAAACTCATGGCAGAATCTGTAGACTTATACTTGAAAATGAAAAGGGATGAAACATGCTTGTTCAATGGTGGGCACTGGTCTCAACCTCAAAAGCCTGAGGCTCATCATATTAAAATGCTACAAAAATTGTGCCACACGGAACAAACATCCAAAGGTTCTTAAAAACACCATGTCCTAAAATTAGGAAAGTTAAATGGCCCCTGTAATTTAAAGCTTTTTGTTGTTGTTGTTGTTGTTATAGAACTGTTAGAGATTCCACAAGTGAGAATACTTTCTTAATTCTTGCTATTTATTTTTTCTACTCATTTTATTTGGAAGGGACAACGGTATTACAATCTATGGTGCAAATGAGACTGAATAAGTAATCATGCTAGAGATTGTACTATTGAATAGCTCAGTAAAGGCGCGCCTGGGTGGCTCAGTCGGTTAAGCATCTGACTTCAACTCAGGTCGTGATCTTGCGGTTTGTGGGTTTGAACTCTGCGTCTGGCTCTGTGCTGACAGCTAGCTCAGATCCTGGGGCCTGTCTTCAGATTCTGTGTCTCCCTCTCTCTCTGACCCTCCCCTGCTCATGCTGTCTCTCTCAAAAATAAATAAAAACATTAAAAAAATTTTTAAAAATGAATAGCTCCGTAAAATATACCTAAAAATAATACCAAGTGTCCCTCAGCTTTTAGTTTCAAGGACTATTTGTTTATTGTTAGTGACTTAGAAATACCATATTTCTAGCACTTTCCTTAGAAGAGGGGAAGTTATTAAATATATGGATATAACTCTGTCCTCTTTGGCTTTGTAAGCTAATACCGTTTGGAGGGAGAACAAATTGGACTATTGTTAAAAATGAGGTTTTAGGCTTTTTCAAAAGGAAACATTTATTTCATGTATGGCTTTTCATTCTGCTTGTTTTTGATTATAGAGTCTGCATTTATTGCTGAGTGGTTAATATACTTAGAACTAACTAACTGGGTATCTCAATGACCAGGAGAGACCTTTAAGAGTCTCTGGACAAACATTCCTGCTGGGCCAGAAATGCCATCAGAATTTACTCAAGAAAAAAAATGATCTCAGTGTTTGTCTTTATTCTAATTTAAATCACATGGTGATTTGCTAAAGCTTCAAAAATGCAATTTAATTCTGTTCTGTTTCCAAAGAGGGGTGAACATACAATTAAATGAATTAGCTAGGCCAGTCATAATCGAACACTGTAGAAAGCCAGGGAGACTCACCATGTACCAAGGGGTTTGTAAACAGATCTCATTCTGCCTGGGAAAACTTGACACACTGTGTGTGTGTGTGTGTGTGTGTGTGTGTGTGTGTGTGTGTGTGTGGTAACTGGGGGAAGGTAAGATATCTCTTAAGGAAGGAGCATTACCCCTTTCAGGATATCTGTTCATATGACATTTAACAAAGCAGCACCAAAATTGTCACTGTATTTTGTGAGTAGCTAAATTCTTCTAGGAGCTGAGGACAAAATTTGAAACCACTTCATGGGTTTCTTCTCATCTCTTACAGGTTCTCATATCTTGGCTAAAGGTAGAATCCTTGTTCTCTCTAAGGATAATTTGTTCATCTAATAAAATGTCATTGAATGAATATTTTCTAAACTCAAGCTAAGAAATGCTGCTTTGAAGGTACAACAGTATAGCATTAAGAACAGAAGGTCCTGGGGTGCCTGGATGGCCCATTTGGTAGGGCATGTGACTCTTGATCTCAGGGTTTTAAGTTCAAGCCCCATATTGGGCATGGGACCTATTTAATTTAAAAGCAAGGAAGGAAGGAAGAGAGGAAGGGAAGAAGGAAAGAAGGAGGAAAGAAACGAAGGAAGGAAGAGAGCAGAGGGTCCTGAGTAAGACCTTACAGGCCCTGTAGACTGGTTTTGGTATTGATTACTTAGGTAATTAGCCTTGGGCTTCATTGAGCTTTGTTTTTATTCAAATGTAAAATGAGGATAATAACCACTTGATGTTGATATTAGAATTAAGCAAGATAATATAAGTAACGTGCTTAGCACATATTTATGTTGTAAATATTCAGTAAACATTAACAATTAGTAATATTGCTATTAGTATTAAGGCAGTCAAAACTACCCCAACTTTTCTTCATGTAACAAGTTCTTATTGTGCATTTACTATGTGTAAGCCTTACTCAATTCTGGGATATCAAGAGTCTGCATCTCTGTTGGTTATAGACAGTGCTTTCTGCTTCCTGCCCTTAATCCTTTAAAGACAAAACTTTACAGTGAATCATTAACTTAATTTTTTTTACATTTATTTATTTTTGAGAGAGACAGAGAGCAAGCGGGGAAGGGGCAGAGAGAGGAGACACAGATTCCGAAGTAGGCTCCAGACTCTGAGCAAGCTGTCAGCACAGAGCCCACAGGGCTTGAACCCACAAACCATGAGATCATGACCTGAGCCGAAGTCAGATGCTTAACCGACTGAGCTACCCAGGTGCTCCGTGAATCATTCATTTAAACAGATTAACCCATTGCCACATTAAAACCAAATTGAAGACTAATGTATTTTTGTGATGCTTAATGAACAACTATAGCAGCAACAAATGAGGAAACTCGAGTACATTTAAACCGACTTCTGTCTCAAATGAGACATTGGCAGTAGGGTTGCAATCAGGATTGTAGAAGAAACAGGCTAGTATTACATGCCACTGCAACACTTTCATGCGGCTTATTATTTTTACTTTTGCTCCCTTCCCCTCTTTAAATCTGATGCATACTAGCTCAGGTTGTGACATACATAGCTACCACCTGCTAAGATACGGATTTGCCTCTGTGCGAGCATGGATTCCCATTGACAGTCATGCTTGCTTGTGTATCTCTAGCAGCTGGAGGAAGAATCGCGTCAGGCTATAGGGTATGAGCCGAGTCCTACTCTGGGTCCCCCCAGTGAGTGCACTCTGAGGTCTACCTTCCTATAGAATGTGCTTTGGAGCAGGGTGGACTGTGGGCCAGGGACTTGTCTGGACTTCCCATTAAAGGGTAATCCCTTCACAAATATGGGAATGGGGGCTGCTCTGAGTCTGTCAAATAATAAACAACGAGGGTTTTTTTTTTTATCCTGGATTCCTCTAGCCCGCTCTGTAGTCCTCAGCAATAACTTAGCCCTTGTCTTCCTCTCTTAAGGATTTAAATGGAATGACCTTAATTCTTGCTTTGTTTGCACTCTATCTTTTAAGGAGCTTCAGTGAAGACCAAGACAAACAGTAGATTAACAGTGGTACCTTTTATAAAGCTGATTAGTTCCTAAAATATGCTGAAAGGAAACAAAACCAAAAAGGGAAAAAAAAAACCCCGAAAGTGGAATGGGGGCTAAGACAGAGCCTTTGTCGGTGAGTTTGAAACAGCTCCGTTCTTTTCAGTAGTTGCAGATATTGGCCTTCCAGTGAAATATTTCCTTTGTGTGTGAAGGTTTTGCCAGGATAGCATTTACAGTATTAAGCAGGTGCCCGGTAAGTGTTTCTAAACAAATATTACTTTGCTGCCTAATTTTGGTTTCAGGGGAGAGTTGTACTGAGGATGAATTCAGAAAACATTTGGTTATGGCTCATGTGCTGCTCCTTATAGCAGGGGCCATCAAGTGGCTGGCATGTCAGAATCAGAATTCCAAAGATGCTGTTCCATGTGGAGTCATTAAGAGAAACGCAGGCTCCTAGAATCTCTTTCAGCTCCTCTGGATTTGGAGGAATTTACGGAGAAACTTGCAAGACACCTAGGCTATATCCAAATGAAAGCCAAAGCATTATAGTGTAGCAGAGCTGAAAGTGTGTCTCTGGAAAGAAAAAATATATTAAAGCTCCACAAAAAATATTTCTAGAATCGTCTAGATTCTAGGATACAGCTATCCTTTAAGGAATGTTACTGAAATTGTTCAATTTAATTTAAAGTTGAATAAAAATGTGAAAGGCTAGGGTGCATTAATAAGATGATCCATCTGCTTATAATAATAGGATAATTCACATCTTCATTGTCAGAGCAGAAAGCCTCCAATAAGGTCAATCATTAAACTCAATATGTTTCATTTTTTGATGCCGTCTCACTTAGATTCTCAGTGCCACTTGTCTGTCCTTCTTTTCCACTATGCACCTATATTGCAAATTTAGTTCCATTAGGTAGATGCTCGCACCATTATGAAGCCTGATTCCATCATGTTTAAAGTGCCAAGCCATTTAAATACAGTGCAGTCTTTGGTCATATTTAATCCAAACATTTACACACATCCAGCTCCTTCTTATCTTTTTAAATGGGATGCAGGGCTTATTTTTAAATTACATCCTCATTCACGCTCTATAAAAGCGTCAGGAAAAATCATCCATGGGTTTTAAATTCTGGTCCACAGGTGCTGCTTCCAGTTCCTGGCCTGGCCGTTAAATCCTAGCCCCGCCGTCATTCTCGGCATGACACTCCGTGTTGATGCAGAAAAGATAAAATAGAAACAGCCATTTTTTTTCCGCCTCCTAGAAATTATACCACACTGAAGTGTACTGTAGCTTTTGCTTTCTTCTCTCTTTGTACCTGATTTAAAGAACATTTTTTAAATAGGGATCCCCAGGGACATCCGTGGAAAGTTATGATGCTTGAAATGAGGAAAGTACTTACCAAAAACTGTGAGGTGTGATTTCTTTCACCATGTGGAGTCAATTTGATGTTCATCGGGGTGCCTGGGTGACTCAGTCGGTTAAGCGACTGACTTCCTCAGGTCATGATCTCACAGTTTGTGGGTTCGAGCCCTGCATCAGGCTCTGTGTTGACAGCTCAGAGCCTGGAGCCTGCTTTGGATTCTGTGTCTCTTTCTCTCTCTGTCCCTTCCCCACTCGTGCTCTGTTTCTCTGTCTCAATAATAAATAAATGTAAAAAAATTTTTTAAAAAGAATTAGATGTTCATCTATTTGGGGAAGATTTCTGCTGATGTAATAATCAGTCCTCCTGTGACTTGGGTGCTAGGATTAATGCCAGAATATCCCAACAGTTCTAAATCATCCATGGTTCCCTTAAACCCTTGGTATACCATCTTTTCTACAAATTTCCTCTCTTACCAATTTCTAGTGTGGGCATGCCCTGAAGATATAAGTGCTCTAGCTTTCTTTCTTCCATTGCTATGTAGACATTGGTGCACTAAGAAATCTTTCTTGTCAGTTTGGAAAAGCAGTTCAACCAAACTAGTTTGTACTTAAGCAGAGGAACAACTTGGTCTCAACCTAACTTATTGCATGGTATACTTAAAAAAAAAAATTCCTCATGCTGCTCTGGGGGCTGCAGGGACTCTGTGTGAGATCCCCAAAGGATCAGAACTGTGCAGTTGTGCTGGGCACACTTCTTTGTCAGGCTGCCATTTGTTCCCACTCACCTAGAGAGCTTGTAGATAGCCTAAGAGGCTTGTATGCGTGTGCGTTTTAACAAATTTTCAAAAGTTGCCATGGGGAGAGAATAGAAAGAAAGCCCTTCAAACAGAAAATTATTTTCAAAGCATCATCACCAGAAAAACACCCTTGCAATGGATATCTTTGAAGGTCGACTGCAATCTGAACTAATTGGGGAGGAGGGGGAGAGCTTTCAGATTTGCTCACCTTTTGTAATGGGTCTCAGAGAAGTGATTGGTAGCCAAACGCTTCCTGCAATGAGTGGTTTGGGCACTTTCTAAGCAAAAGGAAAGGCTCCTCCAGTTTCTTGTTCCTGTTACTGAGAGAGGTCACCACCTTCTCTCTTTTACTTGCCACTTCTGATTATTGGGTAGGTTCTGCTCCAAAAGTCATCTTTTGTTGTGAGGACATTAATCTTCTCCCCAGTGTTGAAATGCTTGGTAAGAAGGAGGGGTGGAAATGGGAAAACTGATCTCAAAAGGCTCAAGATCACAGCCGAAGAGCGTTATTTATAGGCCTCTACTGAAAATCAACTTCAATCTGTGTGAATGTACTACATTAAACCGGTAACAGACAACAAGCTTGTGAATATTTGGCACGATGAAGAAATGGGCTGCAGCCCTTCTGGTGTGGGAAGGGGGAGAAACACAATCCAGAAAGTGCTGCTACTCCTCTTGGAGTGTGTCTGTTGTGATTGCTAGCTGGTCTCCACAGATCCTTGGTGAATATTATGCCATTAAACAGTATGAAAGAAAATCAAAATATATGTTTACGGGGTACTAAATAGTAAGTGCCCTTTCAAATGCCTTTAATGGCTAGGCTTTAAAGTCACCATGGAGTACCCTCAGGAAGGGAGAACAGCATGTTTCACAGATTTCTGTGGCTGTATACCACTATGAGATGCTGAATGAAAGCATGCTGAGATTTATGAACACCCCACACACTGTACCTTTAAAGGCATATTCAGAAAGAGAAAACAGCTCTCTGCCATATGTATTCTTGGAATTGTAGTTTAATTGAAAAATTTGTGATGTCTCAGCTGTATTTTACCAGAACTTGAGTGACAATCAATGTCTGCTTCAACATAATAATGGACACACTTCCTGGGGCAATCAAGGAGGGAATATATGTTTGGATGGTGAGTTGGAGTGAGCAGTATCTAAATACAGCAAAATACTTGCAGTGTGAAAATACAGATATAATTAAGTGCATTTAAGACTAAGTACAGTTCTTATAGTATACTAATTGATTATGTTTGTATTTGGTATGGTAGATGTGCTCCCTGTATGAACACACAGGTCAAGGTAACTGAACAGGAAGTCCAGAAATAGATCAAAAACATAGACTTTAGCATATAGTAAAGGGAGTATATCAAATCAGTGGGGAGAAAAGATGGATTATTCCAGAATGGGAGATAAGATAATTAGGTAGCCATCTGGAAAAATCTAAAACTGGATCTGTATCATATATCCTCTGCAAAGATAAAGCTTAAATATTAATATTAAATACTTTCAGAAAGGAAAAATATAAAAAATAAACCATACGAGTACTACAAAAATGCATGGGGTTTCTGTATAGCCTTGGAGTGGGTATGGAGAAAAAAGACAAGTAAAAAAAGACAAAGAAAAAAGATTTGTATGACTACATAAACATCAGAATTTCTCTATGGAAAAAAAACTTCATACACAGTCAAAAGACAAATGACAAATTGGGAAAATTTTTTGCCAACTCATAAGATAGCAGAGGGCACATTTCCAAAAACATAAAGAGCTCCTAGAAATCAATAAGAAAAATATCAGCACCCTAAAAAAGAAATATGGACATAGCATCTAAAGAGAGGATTAACAGGAAAGGAAATACAGCAGGCTGTAAAACATATGAAAAGGTATTTGACCTCACTCATAACAGAAATTTAAATTAAAAGTGTAGAATGGTACTATTTTTTACCTATTGGATTGGCAGAATTTCAAATGTTTAATAATCCCCTTTGTTGGCAAGACATGCAGAAACAGGTACTTTTGTACACTATGGAGAGAGTGTAGATTGGAACTGTTACAGAAGGCCTTTTGACAATTTTCATCAAATTCACAAATACAAATATATCCTTTCACTGAGAAATTTCACTTCTGGGACTTTATCTTTTACATATATATTTGCATACATAGAAATAACAAATATACATGATTATTTGTTATGAGAACAACTTAAATGTCCATTAATAGAGGCTAATTAAGTTATAGTACCTCCGTATGATGGAATACTATGTGATTGTAAAAAGGAAGAAAAAGGACAAGAAGAGAGACGATCTCTGTGTTCTGTATGGAAAGACAACCTAATCTGCTGTTTAGTGAAAAGTGTAAAACACTGAATAGTATACTCCCACTTGTAATATGCAAGAGGTTTAATCAGAATCTCTTTATTATTTTCTAATATTTGCATAAAGAAATTCTGGAAAACTACAAAAGAATCTAACAACAATGGCTGTATGTGGAAGATTAAGAGAAAACTAGATAGATAGCTTATAAGTAAACCTTTTAATTTTAAAAAATTTTTAAATCATATTTTACCCAATGTTACCTTCTTAAAACTTTGTATCCTTAAAATAGTTAAATGAAACAGTTCAATAAAAATTAAATTAGGGGTGCCTGGATGACTCAGTTGGTTAAGTGTCCAACTCTTGGTTTCAGGTCAAGTCATGATCTATGATTCATGAGATCCATCTGCGTGTCAGGCTCTGTGCTGCCAGTTCAGAGCCTGGTTGGTATTCTCTCTCTCTCAGAATAAGTAAATAAAATAAAAACTTAAAGTATTCCAAAATCAAATAAGCAAATGAAAAAGTTTTTAGTGACAAAAATGATACCAATACTAATGAAAACTAATTGCTGATTAGGGTAAATGTCTACTAACACAATGATAGAAGATTACAAGCAGTTTTGCATAGGAACTACTATTAATTTGGTTCTTGTCTATGATATATCCCTTTATTTATCGTATGTCTATTCTGTGTCTCTCCATTTTCTGGTTAAAAATCTGGAAAATTGAAAATTAAATTGAGGAGTGATTGTATTTATTTTGATTGGCTTCAAAAACATTTGTGACCTTTTGAATAAAAAGTTCTTCTCTATAGTTAGCTCTAATCTTTAAAAAATCATTTCCACATTCTCAAAGCAGAAACTGACCCTAACACTATCTTAACACCAAAAGAAAATTTGCCCAACTCTTTATTCTGCTTCAGTCCTAACTTCCAACTGCTATCTTTGGGTTAAACAGAACATAAGGTTAAAGTAGCAGAGCCTTGAGAATCAAAGAGTTGATGCTGCAATTGTATAGTTAAAAACTATATTTACTCTAAATTGCGAAATGGTAGGTATTGTATGTGATGTTTAAGTTGCAGCAATTGTTCTAGTAATAAATGTAATATTCAGCAGCATTTTTCATAGATTACTCAGTTCATCATTAGTGCCATTTGCCTCTTTATAATAATGTGCACTTTCCTTTAGAAAGAGCTTGGTTATTTCTTTGGTTGGGCCCATTTGCTCCTTTTTTATGTGAGATTTTTCAATACTATGAAATGATGCAGAGCAAAAAAGGTCCATCCACTTCACTTGTGTTGCCTCCTGCGTTACCTAAACCACAACAGAACAATGACAGACAACAGAGCCTTTCTCCTCTCTAACAATTCAATCACCATGACAACCAGCAGAAGAACGTTGGGCCAGAAAAAAGCATTGAGCTTGAGGGACTAGACTAATCAAAAAATGGAATAACATGGCAACAATTACACTGATGAGTGAGAGGGAAGCTGCAGATGCATTCAGACACCTATGGCACTGCAGACTCAACGCATTCAGCATTTTGTGTTTAGTATCTTGTGTTTCTGAGAGCAGGTAAATAGACAAGATCGAATTGTGTAACAGAATGTCAGTGCTCTAGTTAAATAGAAAATTCCTTTCCTTTGGCTGTGCTACTTCAAGCGCATTGAAGAGGGTTTAGGGGAGATGAGGTTTTGAAGTGAAATGTGTAATAGATACAATATGAGTGCCACAAGGCAACGTTATTTAGTTTTAAAAAAGTAAACTTGGGTATGTTTCCCCCCCATACACACCTTTTTTTCAAATATGTAGGCACAAATAAAGGGAGAATGCTGTCGGGTTAGTGGCCGACACTGTCTTAAGTCCACCTTCATGTTAGGAACATACACGATTCACTTCTCTTAACATGTTTCTGGGGTATATCGAATCCTTTTGACAAAATCAAGCACCATGATTTTCGCAGTGTCAGTTCTGATATCTGGAGAAAGAAGCATAAAGGGCATGGCAGTTTTGTGGGTCAGACAACAGGAGTGCAGCTACATGTGCTGCTCGTCTCCTACCTCCACAACTGTCTCAGTGTACTTCCTGCACAATTATTGCCATTCCTGAGGAGATTAGCAGAACGTGTATGTCTGTTTCTCTTAAATGGCATTTATATTGGCAAGACTTCCTGATTGCAGATATAGCTGTTGGGTCGTCAATAAATTTTGCATACGCTGATCTCTGTCTCCATTTTTCTGATTAAAAATTTCCCACGACTTTTTGTACTTTTCTATGTGTAAAATTAATTTCGTGGATGTTTTTAATGAATCACATTTTCTGGTTTTGATTTATCAAAGACAAAGTTTTCTTCCCCTCTCCGAAGCAGAAGAATTCTAATTAGGATTATTTCAGTAAGTCATAACAGGAACTAATAACTCACTCTCTCTCTCTTTCTCTCAAAAAAAAACCAAAAAACAAAACAAAACGGTAAAGTTAGTTTGAAATGCTGTCATTTTCCCAGAGAAATTGGAAGTGAGAGGAATGAGACCCAACCTCTTATAATGCCCTGTTTAAATTATTTGTGTTGTGGTAGGGTTGTAAGGCTCCAGTCTGCAGGCTTTGAACTAGTTCTGTCTCCACAGACTGTAGAAGACTATAACATCTCCAACTGTTACCTGTTCTGTAACTTAGTACATTTTCTTAGTCTGATTATTTTGACTTCCGGTACTCAGTATACCTTTCTAAAATAGACTGCTTTTTAATTTTATGCTAATTTTTAAAATGGTTGACAGGAAAGGAGAGGAGGCAGCTTTGTGAGTTTACTTTGAGCCTGTAAGCAAATATTTATTAATGATGAGAATGTTTCTATATGAATAAATGAGTTATTCTCATTTTGGTTTTGGTTAGGCCGAAAGCTTCCAGATAGAAATCACTCATTGGGAAGACAATTTTAGGTTGTTTCTCCTAGGTTAATATTCCTATTGCTCAGGTAAGAAGAGCAGCATGATTAGAATGATGATGGCAGCTTTTAAAATGTTTCTTTACTCTTAGTCCATCTACTTCTCGAAAAGAGACTGAAGCAAGTTACACAAGAAATGGAGTTCTAATAAAACAGAGACTCATTAATAGACGCTAAAAGACAGCAAACAAACATGAAGTGAAAGCTGAAAAAACATTTTTATCAGGGAATCTTGGCCGGAAAAGAGTATAGTTTCCAGCTCGGAGCTTTCCAGCAGTCAGGCAAAGAGAAAAACTCTTATGAATTACAGCGCTCCTTGACACATCACAAAAACCAAGTTAGTTCTTCAAGAGAAACCACCTTTTTCTGTCTCTGAACTCCTTCAGCTGGAATTCATCCTGAGAAGTGGTGTGTGGGAGGCAGCCAATGAATTTTCACATGAAGTTGCCTTTCAGCAGCCCCCCTGGAGGAGGCTTTGTCCTTCTGACTTTGGCTGATGTGCATTCTGAGCCAGGAGCTAAGTCGAGTCATTCTTTTCCTCACTGTGATAGGGAGAGGTGAGAAAAGAGGAAAAAGAAAGAGATCCACATTCCCTGAAAGGGAGTTAGAACAGCTGATTTGGAAACCAACATGCAGAGGAAGACTTGAATTTGACCAAAGTGGTTTTGTTTGTTTGTTTGTTTATCAAAGAGCTTCTTACTGTAAAGATGAAGCAACTGAGGACTGGATATTTGGAAGAGCTCATCAGCTGTGGAGGGCCTCTTGCCCTGAAGAAGGCCAGTGGAGCTACTGCTAGAGTTCATTCCCATTCGAATAAAAACGAGGGTTTTTTATGAGATTATTTTCAGAAGGTGAGAAAACAACTAAATGGGCTTTGTAGGAGATAAACAGTGATATCTTGAGTAGACCACACTTTTCAAAAGCCAGATCTTATTTTAGACAACATAAGCATGATCATTCATTCTGCACAGTCCCTGATATTTTACTGTACTGCAGAGAAAATCTGTTTATCAGTTTTAACACCCTTATCTGAGTTGCCAGATAAAAGGCCACAGCAAACGGAAGAAATTTATCTTTAAAATGTTTTTATTATGCTTGGTGACAATGCCGTTTCCACTCAGGACTTCTCTAGTATGTATTTTTTTTTTCTATGGATGAAACAGGAATCAAAAAGGACTTTTGCTCTGCCTCGGGAGAACAATACAGGCATGCAAACACTGAGCCTGGCATTGCATCAAGCTCTGAAAATGTTTTAGGGAACCCATGGCATTGTGCATGGGATCAAGGCAAGAGACGTTATATTCTAGGATATTCATTACAGTATGACAGTTTGTGTGGGGATCCCAAGTAGATTTCATTCCTGTCCGGTTCTCCCTCTTTCATTTCCCTTTTGTGGCCTTACACATTCTGGAATATGTCTTAAGGTGAAGTTTCAGACTAAGGGAAGAAGCAGCCCACTGGTTCAGTTCAGCTTCCTGCACTCTGTGTTTTCATTGTAGGATAACAAGCCCAACACGTACGGGGTGTCTACACTATGCAGGCACCAGCTGACGCACTTCGCTCACATCATCGCCAGCCCTCGCTGCGGCCCTTCAGAAATAAGTATTCTTGTCCTGTCTGAATTCATGTATTAATCTGGCATTCATTTAACACGGTTTTGGAGAACCTATGCTACAGGCCAGTGGACCTAGTTGTAAATGTTGAGGACCCAGTGATAAATAAGATCTGGCTCCCTGCACAGAAATGGAAAAACTAACCAGCAAAAAAAATTAAGGAACCTCACCAAGGAAGGTATAGAATCAGAATATGAAACAGTTTGTACAGTTCTGAAGCTCATGATCCTCCTCCACACTCCTGCTTCTCTTGACTAGCTCCCGTCTTCTGATTTGTGATTCTTATGAGGTTAAGAGCACCAGTTTGGGGCTCAAGCCAAAGTTAGCTACATTTTAGCCAGATGACCTCTCTAGCCTTAGTGGTTTTATGTGTAAAACAAGAATTCTAATACCAATCCCATAATTTTATTCTCAGGCTTAAATGAGATTCTGAGTGATTCTCAGCACTGTGCTGAGGACATAAAATGCTCAGTAAATGTAAAATATGAGTATCATCATCTTCATTATAGTTTTCTTTTATACTGAGGGACCTCTGGGCCTTTTCGCTTTCATCTAGACTTAAAGTCTATTCCCTTCCTTCCCTCGCTGGCTTTGCCTTATGGCCGGCCTGTCAGAGTTTTTGCTTTGACCTAAGGTAGCACTTGATCTTGCTGTTCAGACTAGAAGTCTACAGCAACAAAGATGGAGAAATGTCTTTGTGGAGAGGAGTATGTTTGTGACCTTATTTAATATTACCAGGAAGAGAACCCCCAAGAAAAGAACTCAGAAGACTTGAGTTTTAGCATCTTTGAGTTTTGAGACTCACACAGGGGTGAATAGTGACCTCTTGTCCATACATTTCTCTTTCTCTTTTGACTGGGGAATACATCAAAGAAATGACATGGACTTACTCATCTTTGCCTTCTTAGAAGTGTTTTTCATGCTGCTTAGTATATGGTAAGTGCTTATTAAATATTGTAGAGTGAATGAAAACTGACTCTAAACATTCTACTTATTTATTTGTTGCCTTAAAATGGATACATTTCTGTATTTCAAAAAGACCAGATGAAACATACCAAATGTTACTTGGAACTCTAGTGTTCTCCATGTGCTGGGATTTGGAAGTGATATTTTTTCTTTGTGCTTTTAGAATTTTTAATTTTTTTTAACATTTATTTATTTTTGAGAAAAAGAGACATAGAGGGTGAGCAGGGAATGGTCAGAGAGAGAGGGAGACACAGAATCAGAAGCAGGCTCCAGGCTCTGAGCAAACGTCTGCACAGAGCCTTATATGGGGCTCGAACCCACAAACTGTGAGATCATGACCTGAGCTGAAGTCGGTTGCTTAACCAGCTGAGCCACTCAGGTACCCTTGTGCTTTTAGAATTTTGTGGATTAATGATATTAACAGCAATTGATGCTCTCAAGAAAAGATCTTTGGGCTGTACTTGTGAGATGGAAGAACTTAGTATTTGTAGATCAAAGAGTAACACAATGAGAGCTGGAGCATCCAGAAATTCAAGATGATGGTGGAGTGTACCATTGTCCTTGCCCTCTCACCAGGCTCTGAGCAGACCATGGTTAATATGCCTCTGGTGTTGGGGGATGTGGGTGGCTCAGTTGGTTAAACGTGTGACTTCAGCTCAGGTCATGATCTCACTTCTCCTGAGTTCGAGTCCTGTGTGTCAGGCTCTGTGCTGAAATCTCAGAGCCTGAAGCCTGCTTCACAGTCTGTGTCTCTGTCTCTCTCTCTGCCCCTCACCAGCTTATGCTCTGTCTCTTTCTCTCCTTCAAAAATAAATAAATAGGGGCGCCTGGGTGGCTCAGTCGGTTAAGGCTCCGACTTCGGCTCAGGTCAGATCCCATGTTCCTGGGTTCAAGCCCCGCATCAGGCTCTGTGCTGACAGCTGGCTCAGAGCCTGGAGCCTGCTTCAGATTCTGTGTCTCCTTCTCTCTGTGCTTCTCCCCCTCTCATGCTCTGTATCAAAAATAAATAAAATATTTTTTAAAAAATAAAAATAAATAAATAAATATTAGGAAAAAATTTAAAAATATGCCTTTGCAGTTCAAAGTATGTTTCTCTTTTATGGTGGTCTCGGCTTTTTGAAGCCATTACTGTATTCAGCCTTCTGGTTAGGGGCCAGAATGACCAATCTCATTGGACAGGGATCAGAAAGATTATGCCTTTGGCCCAAGTTTTAGGTCCCACAATCTTCTGTCCTATAATTAATGTAAACTTCTATACCATGACTCATAGTGACTTATTCCCCTCTCCTCAGTGCAAATGCTTACTGATATGAGCAATTGGCAGGAGCCAAGATGCCTAAATATATTCAGTTTACAAGCATGTCATTTCTTAATAGCTTGAGAAAGTTTCATATTTCCTATTCCTCTGCTGCACCTGACTTTCTCATAACGGTTGTTTTCAGCAATGATCTGCATGGTCATACCTCTTCACAGTTAGATGGGACATGAAGGTGTGTTTTACAGATTCTGAACTCTGTTGCTTCCAAACTGGGCTGTGATGTTATAAAGATTATGGGTAACTGAGGAACAAGTCAAGCCTATGATTTGCCACTGTGATTTCACGGGTTATTTTTAAAAATGCATACTCGATCATCATGCTGTCATTTGGGTCTACACAGGATGACAGCTGTGTCTTCTAATACAGGGTCAGTGGCAGGCTGGTAGATTTGACTTCTTGGGGATCATAAGCATGAGCTTATCCTTTTCAGGCCATTGTAAGTCCCTTTCTCTGGTGAGAACTAATTGTTGGGAATACAACACCCCAGGTTAGGAAGAGGTGAGTGGGTCTCACAGGCATGAGCAATTTGTAAACTGAGTTAGTCTTGACTATGTTTTATATCTCTTTAAAAATTATTATTTATTAGTGAAAGGATAAACAAGATTCTCCCAAACATATAGTTTATTTTTTGATAGTAACTTAGGCAATTTGGAGATATGAGTTAAATAAATTAATCTCTGCTAATGCTTTAGCCAACTAATGTATCATCTTTCCCTAGCACATGCTTTTGCTTAGTTAGCTTGCCTCTGTTTCTAAGAGGCCCTCAAGGAATGATGTTAATAGTGACCTTCTAAGTTCCTGAAGATATCTTTTGTCAGAAGGCACTTTGAGAGACACCAAATGCCCTACTAGAAGGCACTTCTTACCTAAATCCAGAAAATCATCTTTTCATGCTTTTTAGAAAGTTCAGAGTCAAGCCTTCTGTTAAGTTTGGATAATTTTAAAATACATTTTGGAAAGTGTATTTTTTTCTTTTAATATGGGAATAATTGAGCTTGCTTATTACTTCATTGGCTCTTAGGAAGTTTTAGTGGTGCAGTGCATTGAATGGTAACCCCTCAAATATTGTCTCTCATCAGAACCTCAGAATGTGACTTTACTTGGAATGTGACCTTGCTTGCAGATGTCATTGAGGTAGGGATCTCAAGATGAGATCACCTTGGATTACCCAGGTTGGCCCTAATCCAATGATAAATGTCCTTATAAAAAACAGAAAAAGAGAGGACATTGAGACATAGAGGAGAATCCCATATGAAGACAGAGACAGAGATGAAGTTTTGATCTCACAAGCCAAGGAATGCCTAGAGCCACTAGAAATTGGAAGAGGTAAGGAAGGATTCTGTGCTATGCTAGTTCCCTCAGAGGAAGCTCAGTCCTGCTCGTATCTTGGTTTCAGACTTCTGATCTCCAGCATCACCAAGTAAAGGAATTCTTGTTGTTTTAAGACAAGCAGTGTGTGGTCATTTGTTTTGGTAGCCCAAGAAAACGAATACAGGCACATTCTCTGATGTTCATGACCATAAGTGCTCCTAGGGTGGCAGAATGGTTTTGGAGTGTGTACCATTCAGCATCATTTTCTGAGAGTCCTGGATTTAGTTGGTTGGTCAGAGTTATAATTTGTTGACATCTGATGAAGCATCAGCATATTGTAAGTCACTCTGGAAAAGACCCCAAATCCACTACATTAGCCAGCAGGTTTTGGTAAAGGACAGATTATGAATGTAATAAAGTCTTTATGCATTTTTTGAGTAAGTAAACAAATAGTTCCTAACACCGTTTCTACTGGGAGTTTGCCTTCTTGAAGAACCCAAGGAACACGAAAGGTGTGAACAATAATTAACTTTTGATTGCAGTGTACAGCCAAAAATGTCCCGTATTGTTATCAGTTCTCCGAATCTCTAAGAGATTAAACATTTGATTAAACATATTTCAGCAACAGAAACTTCTGAAATGGCTTTTGAACCATTTTAGTCACGTAGCTGTATATTTGCCATCTGCACAATGAAACAATATCCTGTACTCTGCTCATTTGTTTATGTGCTTGAAGGAACTGGGCTTCTATATCTATTCACTCCACTCTTTCTTGAACAAGGAAATGATTCAGTTTCAGAAATATGTAGCCAGTGCCTGCTATGTGCCCTGAACACTATTAGGGTGGTGAGTTATAATAAACATGAAAGGCAAAGACTACAAGTGCTTCCATGCTGATCAAGGAGGGAGAATGAAGTAATCCTTGTGTCAAAGATACCTGCACTATCTAATAGACATACCCGGAGAGATATGTAGGCAAGTGTCACTGCACTGCTGATTTTCTCCTTTACTTGGGCAGCTCCTTCTTGGTTTATTTTTAGGCCTCTACTTCCCCTACCAGCCATTAACTGGAAAAGTCCGACAGGATTTGAATAAAGTCTCTTTTCTTCTCTCTTTATCTCTCTCTAGGCAAGAAAACCCATACCCACTAACACTTTGGTTGCTACCAAGATCCTCAAATATATATCTTCTGCCCAGAGAGCTTTTCTCACAGCTCTGGACTGCTGCATACAACTACTTCATACCTCTTGTATGTCTCAGAGGTGCCTCACACTCACATGCCCAAATAGAACTTACTGCTGTTGACACTTCTCCCAGATCTGACCATTTTTCAGTGTTCCGCATGCCAGTGAATGACCAAGACAGAAACCAAAGGTTAGCTTTGACACTTCCCTCTTCCATGCTCCTATTTTAAACCATCACAGAGTCCTGTCAGTTTTATCTTTGGGATTTTTCTCAAGTTCATCTGTTTCTCTTCATTTCCACTGTCTCCTTTCGAATATGTGTTACAACAATAATCCCAAGAGTGACTTCCCATCATTTTTGCCATATTATATTGGTTAGAGTCAAGTCTTGGGTCCTGTTCACAGTAAAGGAGGCTGCTTGCTGACTGGGTTACTTCCTACTCTGACTATAAGAATGAAGTCTACAATGGATCAGTGGAGGTTTTATTGAAAAGCAGGGAGGGGGAGGAAGAGAAGAAAGCTAAGCTTTTATCTACCATAATAAAAACAGGCAAGTCATGGTTTTTCAAAATTGTAACTAAAATAAATATCCCAAATTGACAATAAACGTTAGAGGAATTCAGGGAAAGAGTTGTAGCCTAGAATCACCAATACAAGTTATTGTAACTGATTTATTTTTACCTTGTCTTCTGGGATTTCAGATTAGCATGTGTTTAGGGGATCTTGCTAAACCATAGACAGACATAGGCTGACATGGGAATTATGGCCCAGATTCATGTTTCAGCAGTTTTAGAAAACGATTTGCTTAGTTACCTGTGAAGTACCTGGATGAGTTTTCCCTTTTCTGAGAATAGCATTCCTGCTGGTGGCCCAATACCATAAGATCTTCCTAACCTGTCTTGTGAAGGTGGTTACCACCACCACCTCCATAATCATCTCTGGCAATTGTGGAGCAAATAATCTGTACCGAGCCTACACCAAATATAGGTGTGTTGTCTTGTTTACTTATTACAATCTCTGTAAGTATGTAATGCCTACCTTATTTTTTTTTTTTACTCAAGAGAGAAACAGGGAGAGAGAGAGAGAGAGCAAGTGTGAGCAGAGGAGAGGGGCAGAGGCGGAGAGAGAGAGAGAGAGAGAGAGAGAGAGAGAGAGAGAGAGAGAGAGAGAGAGAATCTCAAGCAGGCTCCACACTGTTGGTGAAGAGCCTGATGTAGAGCCCAGTCTCATGAATCGTCAGATCATGACCTGAGCTGAAATCAAGAGTCTGATGATTAACCCATAGAGCCACTCAGGTGCCCAGAAAAAGAGAGAAGTGGGGGGAAGCGGGGGAGGGGGGAGAGAGAGAGAGAGGGAGAGAGAGAGAGAATATCTTAAGCAGCCCCCACCCCCCAAACCAACATGGGGCTTGATCCCACAACCCTGGTATCAGGACCTGGCCTGAAATCAAGAGTCAGATCCTTAACCAACTGAGCCACCCAGGTGCTCTGACAGCTTGAAAATAACCAAGAAACATGGAGGAATTATAATTTGACTAGGTTGACTCTGTAAGAAAATTTTTCATTCACTGTTCATGGAGGATGAAAGTAAATTGGCTAAGATCAGATATAAGCCTAAGTAAGTCCTTTTGTTAATGGGTGTGAGAAAGGCTAGTAAGCAGAGAGGAAAACATAACATTGTGTCCATTCTCTTTGCAAACCTGTACCTGGAAGCTTGAAGTTCTGAAGTGATAGATACTAGAGGTTGGGTAATTTTCAGGTCTTGCTTAAATATGACTTGGCCTGTGTGTCTGTATTCACTTAGTAGAAGTGGAATCTCCTTTCCATTCCCTTCTCCCATTTCTTTCCTCTGGACCTCAGCCCTGGTGCTAACTTTATTCCAAAGGCCTCAGGCTGATTCTCCAGCCCTAGGCTTGCCTCTGTAATAACAGAGTAACAACTTTATCTTTCTTTAAACAATGTTTTTACATGATTTTTCCCAATTTGCAAATTTATAGAGCCAACATATATAAGATTTGTCAAGACATATCCCTTTTTCTTTCTGTCCTTCATCTCACCAACCTCACTTTTCATTATTTCCTAATGAAATTTTTGCTCTAATAAGCAAATCCACTCTTCCTAAGCCTTTACATGTTTTACTCCTGCTTTCTTCCCATATCACTTTCTGCTCACCAAGTATTATAATTCATTACTTTCAAGCCCAACTCAAAAATCCCCTTCCTTTAGGATTTCTTTCATGATTGACTTCTTTTTTATATATTTTTTAATGTTTATTTTTTGAGAAAGAAACCGTGTGTGAGTGGGGGAGGGACAGAGAGAGAGGGAGACCCAGATGCGAAGTGAGCTCCAGGCTCTGAGCTGTCAGCACAGAGCCCAACATGGGGCTCAAACCCACGAACTGTGAGATCATGACCTGAAGTCATGATTGACCTCTTCTAACTCTGGTATTGTTCAGTGGTCTTAATGGGCTAAATTGGTACAATATTAGCTTATGAGTGTTGAAACATTATTTCTATAAGTACTCCTCAGCCATTCAGTTAGTGTTTTCTGTATTTCCAAACAGACCGTAGGCCCTTTGAGAGCAGAGATTGTCTTTATTTCTTTTGTTAAGTTCCCCAGTAGAACTTATTCATTCATTCATTCCTCATATTTTCATCAAGTACTTCATGTATTCCTGACACTGGGCCCACCCTGTTGCTTTCAGGAGAGGCTTGGTTGCTTTCATAAACCCTGTACTACCCAGGAGCTCTCTAATTAGAGTTTTGGACTTGGATATAGGTGGGTAGTTGTGAATTCCTTTCATTTACTTTTTGGGGGGGTCTGAAATACAGGACATGAAAAGAGATAGGAAGAGGCTTGCTGGAAAATCCGTGTTTTTGTGGTAGGGAACTAAGTTGGAGAGGGTGTGGTGAGAGTAGTTTTGTTTTTCTTTTTTTAATTTCTATTTGAGAGAGACAGAGACAGAGCATGAGTAGGGGAGGGGCAGAGAGAGAATGAGGCAGAATCTGGAGTAGGCTCTAGGCTTTGAGCCATCAGCACAGAGCCCAATGTGGGGGCTAAAACTCATGAACCGTGAGATCATGACCTGAGCCAAAGTGGGATGTGCAACCAACTGAACTACCCAGGTGCTCCTTCATTCTTCTTTTTTTTTTAATGTTTTATTTATTTTTGGAGGAAGTTCAGTTGAGATCTGCATAACATTTCCTATCACGGATCCTTTTGGTAAATATTAAATGAAAGAAAATGTTTATTGTCAATAGCTTTGACTAAGGAGGACAGATACATTATATTTTCAATAAGCAGAGGTTAAATAATGCAAATCCAAAGAGAGTGGCTTTCTTAATTCATCCGACTTGGGAGTTTGATGACTTCTAATAGTATGTCTATTCCTTAGTCTCTCTCATCTTTTAAAAAGTAGATATTAGAATTCACACATTGGGGTTCCTGGCTGGCTTAATTGGTAAAGCATGTGACTCTTGATCTCAGAGTCATGAGTTCAAGCCTTACATTGGGTATAGAGCTTACTTGAAAAAATAGAAATGGCACATCATTGAAGGTAGGCAATTCATAAATTAAAAGTAATTCCTTGAATGATTGTAACATTATATATACAGGCATTGACATTGTCCATGCATGTCTATATATGTGACATTGTCTATACAGAATAGTTACAAAAACAAACCATTCAAAGCTCAGAAATTGGTTATGTAGGGACACCTGGCTGGCTCAGTCAGTGGAACATGTGACTCTTGATCTCAAGGTTGTAGGTCCGAGCCCCACTTTGGGTATAGAGATTACTTAAACATGAAATTTTAAAATAAGTTAATAAAAATTTTTAAAAAAGGAATTGGTTATGTACATCAGAGCTAACATATGTGTTAAAGCTAAGATATAAAAAAGGAATAACAAAATTCTAATTTTTGGCTCATTCTAAGCAATTTTTTTTTTTGGCAACCATAAATGCAAACCATTCCAGTATTAGAGTGCCAAGCACTGTGCCAGACAATTTCAGCTACTTTGTTATCCTGTCTTGCTCTGTAGCCAGAAGGTCGCCCAGGCCCCCTGAGAGAGGTGGCCAGGGTTCCTAGGCTTTGGTGGGTTTGTCCTACATGAAGGGGATGAACACAAAGTTCGCTGGGAGATGTCAGGAGTCAGAGGCTAGTAGTCAGGAGCCCTCAGGGCTGAACATTAGCTGCTGGAAGATGATTTTATAAGGAGAGAATTAGAAAATCTGCCCCAAATGTTTTCTCAGTGTTCATCTTTTTCTTTTCTTTGCTGTCAAGTTCATCTATTTCACTTTTGTTTCACTGACCCCGTACCACACCAAAGCACACACTCATGGCTCCTTTCCTCATTCCATTTCAGCTAGAGGAGTTTTCTCAACATTAACACCTCCTTTTCCTATATAACTCTTTATTAACCCAACTGAAAGGCTAGTTCTCCTTGAGTTGCCCTCTCCTCCCCTTGCAGACTGAGGGAAGAAGGCAAAAGACTGACAGGGACAAGACAGGCCACCTCAGGGAGGAATGGTGGTCCCCAAGCAATGGGGAAGGCGACCATATGAGGTTTCCCAAACAGCCCATTCTGCAAAGACCCAGGGTCAGTTGTTCTTACATATAAGATTTATAGTCATGCTGTAGTATGGGGACAATGTATTTTATTTGGTAATCTTGCAAAGGAAATGATATTAATCCCTAAGCTAACCTTGTTCTTTCTTGCTGTACACCACCAACAATACAAAGTAAAACTTAAATCTCTTGCTTTAATAAATTCCAAGCATGCCCCATCATGTTTGATGTAAATATTTTAGGTATATTATTATTAAAAGGAGAATATAAAAAGAATATATTAAAATTTCATCAAATTTTTTGAAACCTGCATGTTGAAAACTAATCTATGGGGATTGGGGCAGGGATTAACTGGAAAGGAACAGGAGGAGACTTTCTGCAGTAAGAGTAATGTTTTATATTTTGATAGGGGTTTGGGTTACACAGGTGGCTACATTTTAAAAAACTCAGTGCATGGACATTTACGATTTGTGCATTTCATCGTGTATGAATTTTACTTAAAATAAAAAAGCATAAATATTGAACTCCAGTTAATGATACGTATGCTGAAGTATTTAGAAAGACATGTACTGCAGTTTACTTTGAAAAGGTTCAAAAAGATAAGATGGACTGGGGGCAGGGCAGTAATATGTGGTAAGGCAAGTATAGAAATATGTTAGTGGTAAAATCTAGATGGTGGATAAATGGGTGTGTGTTGTAAAACTTTTAGAACTTTGATTTATGTTTGAAAATTTTAGATGTTGGAAAAATTGTTAAGGTAACTTAATATCATCCATCAGCCAAGTACTGTCATTTGGGAATATCCCAGTTATTCTAGCTAATGAGTAAAACTAACATTTTTATACAGCTCATTAATGTTTTATTTAAGAAACATTTTAAATATAGAAATATGTTATATTTCTGTATATTTAAGAAATATTTAAGAAATAGCACCTGGCCCTGTGTTGCCTCTAGATAAAAAATTCTTTATGGAAATGATGTCTTTCTTCCATGGTACATACAGTCATAGAGAACACTAGTTTTGAAGTGGGAGGAAGCAACATTTAATTATCTGCAATACTGACATATGTTTTTCCATAATCACTGCTACATTAATCATACATTAATTTTTTCTGTTTAAGCTCTTTCTGTGATTTTTTCCTATATAGTAGGAGAAATCAAAGGAGATGACAGTATAGGATTCTGTATTTTTGCTTTGTCTTGTCATGTTTGTATTTTGTTTTCACGTTTAGAAGAGGAAAGAAAATCCTTTCTAGAAATCAGATGCATAATATATATAATATGTATAAATAATATGATATAAAAACACATATATAAATACAGGTATCTGTATTAGATATAATATAAAATAATAAGGAATAAAACTTTTTTTTACCATTCATTTTTGAGAGATGGAGATAGGGCATGAGTGGGGGAGGGGCAGAGAGAGAGGGAGACACAGAATCTGAAGCAGGCTCCAGGCTCTGAGCTGTCAGCACAGAGCCCGATGAGGGGCTCAAACCCATGAACCATGAGATCATGACCTGCACTGAAGTCAGATGCTTAACTGACTGAGCCACCCAGGTGCCACAATAAGGATTTTAAATGTCAAAACATACTGCACTCTCAGTGACACCTCAATTCAACAATCTCTGTACATAGTTCACATGGAGATTATACATGAAGTAGTATATAAAATTTTGGTGTCAAATGTCAGATCAGATGTCTTAGAGGATGTCAGACTGGGTCTTAGAGGATATATAGAAGTTCACTAAGCCTCAAAAAGAGGGAAGGAGAATGGCCAGTTTCATTTATATATCTTTCATAGAATCTAGCAGAGTAAACATGAGATGAATGTTCAGTCCAGATTGCAAAAATTCAAAGGTCAAGTTCTTAAACATATTGGAAGTGAACCAACCTGATTAAAAATAAACTGTCCTTTTACTTGGTGATCAAATTTCAATGTAAGGAATTCTCAGACCATGAGAAACTTGGAGGTTTAGGCAAGATGTGTGACCCTCCTTGGAAAAATGAGATCCTCTACCAGGAAATCAAATACTGTGGTTTGCTTGATTTTCTTAAAATAAATATTCCAGACTTAATCCATCCAAATAAATAAAAATAGTTTTCCTGCGAGACCTAGGTGTTACAGTTCTCGGCAAACTTTTGGAACCCCCATCTTGGAGTGGTGTTTGAAGCATACAGCACTTTCTTTTGAATATCAGCAGAAAAAATAGAATTGATTTCTAAAGTAAGAAATTCATGCAGCGGCCTGCCGAATTGAGTGGGACTGGTTTTGGAAAGGGGTGCAGCTGTAAATTGATCCTGATTTTCTTGATATACATTTGTTCTTCAGATTACTAAAGAAGGATTTCAAAAATATGCTCAGCATCATCAGAATACATGCATACCCTCCTGCAGTGACTACTTTGAAAGGTGAATCTTAGGGGAAAAAATGTAGTGACACCCGGAAGCATGGGAATCATAAGCACACCTCCCCACTGGCCAACAAGGCTCAGAAGGAACCATGGTAGCCACACCTACAACGACACACTGGTCTCCTGAGAAGCACCAGCTTCTGAGGCCCTTTGCAGGGAGTGCCATGCCCTCCATTGTGCCTGGTTCTGCAAAAGCAGTTCTTTAAATGTGGCTGCTTAACATTTTGCTTTGTGGAAAAGCACTGAGGAGAGGCAAGCTGAGCCCAGTGGGAACCTCAGAAATGCCCCCAAATTTATCAAGAATGAAAAAGCAATCATTCACCCCAGGCCCTGGTATTCATCCAGATCCAGCTGCTGCAGAAGAGTAGGCAGGCGATGGTCCTCAGGTGGTGAAAAATAAATGTGGAAAATGGAAGCAGCCTGAATCTTGTGTGCTAAACTGAACCCTGAAGTAGTGGCGAGAGTGTATTGTGTGGGGAGGCTTAAGAGCAAGATGAGGTGTAGGACGAGTCACGGCCAGCACGTTGAAAATACAAGAGAGTGTGAGGGACAGTGTGGGCGGGGAGAGGCAGAATTCGTGTTGGTGGGTAATAAGTCAGGTAACAAAAGAATAGGAGGAAATCAGGGGCCTTGAGCCTTCATAAATTTTCCCTTGCTGTCTATGACACTCCATTGTTATGAAATAACATTTTCTAGAGTCTAATTGCCGTGTGCTTGGGCACTTACGTTTATTCTGACTTTTGGTTTATCCAGATTTATTCTTCTCCTTTAGTGACTGGTTCCCATCTGATTCCTGAGACATAGCAGTTTACTTAGTGCCTCATGTTTAAGTGACATCTTACCAGCTTCTCTTTTCTCAACAAATATGATGTCCTCAATACCTTGAAACACCACCACGACCTCCTATATACCACCACCCCCTCTTGTAACCAAAAATTTGCAAAAGGCGTTCTCTATTTTTTTTGGCAGGTTCAGCATTTGAAGTCAGTCATTTTATTTTATATTTTTATTTTTAAAAGAGAAAGAATGAGTGGGGAGAGGGGCATAAGGAGAGAGAGAGGGAGGGAGACAGAGAGAATCTTAAGCAGGCTCCATGCTCAGTGCAGAGCCCAGCACAGGGCTTGATCACACAACTCTGGGTTCATGACCTATGCTCAAATCAAGAGTTGGACACTCTAAGGGGCCTGGGTGGCTCAGTTGGTTGAGCATCCAACTTTGGCTCAGGTCATGATCTTATAGTTCATGGGTTCAACCCCCACATTGGGCGCTGTGCTGACAGCCCAGATTCTGGAGCCTGCTTCGGATTCTGTGTCTCCTCCTCTCTCTGCTCCTCCTCCAATCACACTCTATGTGCATCTCTCTCTCTCTCTCTCTCTCTCTCTCTCTCAAGAATAAATAAAAAATAGAAAAATTTTTTATTAAAAATTTTTTCCTGTCTTTTTAATTTATTTTTGAGAGACAGAGAGAGACAGCACGAGCAAGGGAGGGTCAGAGAGAAAGGGAGACACAATCAGAAGCAGGCTCCAGGCTCTGAGCTACCTGTCAGCACAGAGCCCAACACGGGACCCGAACCCATGAACCGTGAGATCATGACCTGAGCTGAAGCTGGACACTTAATTGACTGAGCCACCCAGGTGCCCCAAAGTTATTTTAAAAAAAAAAGAGTTGTATACTCAACCCACTGAGCCACCCAGGTGCTGCTAAGGTCAGTCATTTTAAAACACCAGAATTTTAGTGGATGAACTCCCAAATAATTTGCCCTAATTCTGTCACTATTTCCTAAGTAATCTTGTCTTCATTCTTTCCCTCTTAAAAAAAAACTTTTTAAAGTTTATTTATTTATCGGGTGAGAAAGAGAGCACACACCCACGTTGGGGAGGGGCAGAGAGAAGAAGAGACAAGAATCTCAAGCAGGTTCTGTGACATCAGAGCAGCACCCAATACAGGGTTCAAACTCATAAACTGTGAGATTATGACCTGAACCAAGATCAAAAGTTAGATGTTTAACCGACTGCACCACCCAGGTGCCCCTCTTTCCCTCTCGTTTCCCTAAAGATATAGGTTCCTGCACAGAAGCTGGCACACATTAAGTGCTCAGTAAATATATAGTGAATGAATAAATGAATGGTCACTTGATAATACAAACTTTATGAGGTGGTTTAACCACCATGCTTTCTAGAGGTGTGGAGACAGATGACTTTCTGAAGTCCCTTTAGTTAGTAGGCCTTGAACATTTAAAGACATGCCTTCACAGAACTTGGAGTGAAAAAAAATGATACTCTAGTATACTGTCTACATCTTATGAGGTGAGTTGGATAAGAAGGACGCTGTATGTAAATGTGTGTATGTTTGTGTATCCCACCCTACAAAGACACATAACTCTAGCCATTCCTCATATCCCTCACATGCTCTTTGACAGAAATTCTTTTACAATCAATACCTAATACATGGCTCTAAAGCATCCATATTTCATGAAGAATTAAATTAAATGAGAATTGTAACTCATGCAGAAGATGAGGTCATGGGGTATTTAATGCTGGAAGTAGGGTGGTCCCTAGGAGGGCTTCAAGTTATGGATAAGGAAACTCAGGCCTCAAAGAGTTCCACGGGCTCCCAGATCCACACAGGAGGCTGGTGGCAAAGGAGTGTCCCGCCTCGGGTCCAGCCATATCTGAGCAGCCTATTCCTTATGGAGGATTGTCACAGTGCTGAGAGCAGTCTTGGGAGAAGCTCTAAGAAGCAAAAAACATAATGGACTATTTTCTTTTCACACAAGAGAGTTTAATGACTTAATGGGTTGGGAAAAATAAAAGATTAAAAAAAACCAACTGTCAGAAATATTCTTTCTTTTAAATTGCTATGAACAGTATCTGTGAAGAGTATACATATCTACAAGTTAGGTGGTGTGTTTTGTTTTTTAGATTAACTAATTTGGTAGGCTTTGGGGTTAACTAAGCGTTCTCTTTTAATACTGAATACTCTTGGGAAATGTAGAGTCATTAGCTCACACAAGGAACAAGGACATGAATTTAATAAACATATTGGAATTTGGAATATAACTTAGGAAAATAAGTTTTAAAAAGACTATTCAGCCTGGGGCATCTGGGTGGCTCAGTCAGTTGTGTCCAACTCTTGATTTGAGCTCAGGTCACATTCTCACAGTTTGTGAGATTAAGCCTGCACTACCAGCACAGAGCCCACTTGGGATTCATTCTCTCTCTTTCTCTCTCTCTCTCTCTCTCTCTCTCCCCACCCCCGTGTGTGTGTGTGTGTGTGTGTGTGTGTGTGCGCGCGCGTGCCCCACCGGCGCTCTTTTTCTCTCTCAAAAATAAATAAACACTTTAAAATAAGTGTATTTAGTACGGAGGAAAAAAGCAATTGACTTTACAATTATGGGTTTCAAAGAATAACCTTTTCTCAAAAACCTGTTCCTATTTTTACATGTAATTAATTGTAATAAGTTCTCCTTTAGGTAAACAGTATTGTTTTCAGTTCTATTGCTGTAATAAAATATTAGAGCTGACCAGTTGGTGGAGCAGTTACATTTCCATAGCTCTTAATGGCTATTTTGCTTAGGTACTAGTACCTTACTTAGACTCAAGAAAGAGACTATTAATATTCTAAGGACTAACCAAACTGATCACAAACTTTCAGGAAAAGTGACAGACAAAATCACTTTAAAAACATCCGGCCCATTGAAGAAAACCTGTAATTAAATTAAAGTGGTAATACCACTCATGACAGCTGGAGAGTCCCCTCGTAACTCACCTCCAAGAGGCAGACCCCCTCCCTGCACCTTCACAGGCACAGGTAGATGTGAGTAAGGAATGTGAAAAGGTCAGCCCTAGCGCTTCAAGTCTCAGAAGCATGAGGTTAATGCAATTAAAATGTTTAATGGCAAACCAGATACTCTTTTACAAGACCATCCAGTACAGGCTTTAATGTAATTATTAGCCTCTTTGGTTTAAGCAGCTGTCCTAGAGAGACTGCCTCTGGAAAAGCAATTTGCTCAATCCAGATTTCCTCCAAGAGAATGATTAACTGAATGTTTACCAATTCAGCACTTCAGTCTCCCAAAATCATTGTAGCTACGTAGGGTACTAGAAAACTTTATTCACTTGTGACATATTCAAATAAAAAATGTAAGAATCAGTATAGTTTTGATTATGTTAACAATATAATTTTTTTTGACTAAACAAAAGACTATAAGGAAATATAAAATGCTAGCAGTTGGTTGTACTTGCATAGGGAAAGATAGATTTTTATTTTTTCTCCTGTTGTGTTTGGTTTTCAAAATTTTCTAAAATAAATGTTTATTAGTCAACTTTAAAAGATGACTGTCTTAAAGTGTTATTTGAAAGGTAGGAAATTAGTGCCAGTGAACTGAAAGGAATGATGATGTATGTAGTTACATATAAAATAGTATTGGGGTGCCTGGGTGGCTTAGTTGGTTAAGAGACCGACTTATGCTCAGGACATGATCTCACGGTTCAAGAGTTCGAGCCCCGCATCGGGCTCTGTGCTGACAGCTCAGAGCCTGGAGCCTGCTGGGGATTCTCCTTCTCTCTCTGCCCCTCCCCTGCTTATATGCTGTCTCTGTCTGTCTCTCAAAAATAAATAAAAAACATTAAAAAATTTTTTTAATAAATAGTATTATCTTAACACTATCTAAATACACCCTTGTCACAGAGACCAGGCAATACAGAGCCTGGTTATCTCCTCTCAGCTAAAATCAAGGACTAACTTGCACGTGTTGATAAAATTATGTTGCCTGGCAAGCCGAAGAGAGAAGACAGCTGACTGGCATGGGTTAGGGTTGGATCGGATATTTTATTCTCCAAAATACAAGTTTCCTGTAGACATGTGTTGAAGCAAGCTCTAAAACAAATACTAAGTGTCTACAATACGCCAAGCACTGTTCTATACAGTATAGTTAAAGCAGTAAACAAAATAGATATCCTTGCTCTCTAGGAGCTCACATTTTAGACTGCAGAGACTAAGAATAAACATGTAAGCAAAACTGTGGTATTTTAGATGGTGACAAGAACAACAAAGACAAATAAAGAAGGGAGATAGAGAGCTTGGACAGGGAAGGGGAGGTCACTTTTTTAAAAGATAGCCAGGGAAATGTCACTGATAAGGTAATGTTAAGCTAAGACCTGAAATAGCCATGATGATATCTTGTGCAAGAATTCTAGGCAGAGGAACCAACAAGTTCAAGTATGCCTAATGTGTCCCAGAATTAGCCAGAAGGCAGGTGTGGCTGGAGCAGAGAAGAGAGGGCATTTGGGAAATGAGGTTAGCAGTATAATGATCAACTAGACCACTGAGATCTTGTATACCATTCAAAGAATTTTGGCTTTTACTGAGAAGGATGAAAAACCATTGAAGGGTTTGGGACAGAGGAGTGACTTACTATGATTTTTAAAGGATCACTCTGGTAGTTTTAGTGAGAATAGATTTTGGAGGGAGAAATCAGGGGTAGAAGCAGGGAGATCAGTTAGAAGACTTTTGAAATATTCAAGACAAAAAATACTAATAGCTTGGACCAGGGAAGTAGCAATGGAGGTAGTGAAAAGTGACAGGATTCTGAATAAATCTTGAAGATAGAGCCAGCATGACTCCCAACATATTGAATATGATACAAGAGAAAGAAAGGAGTCAAGGGCAACTTCAGATTTTTGGTATGAGTAACTGGAAGAATATAGAATTGACATTCATTGCAGTAAGCAAGACTGTGTGAAATGGGTGAGAGTGAGAAGTTGGTTTCAAGCATATTTGTTAAATGTGTGTTGCTAATTAGATATCCAGATGGACATGTCAAATCAACAACTGGCTATACAAGTGACAAATTGAGGGGAGATCGAGGCTGGAGATATAAATTGGGAAGCTGGAAGCATGTAGAGGGTATTGGAAGCCATAAAACTGGATACAGTTAACAAAGTGAGTGGAGTTAAAGAGGAAGTCCAAGGACTGAGCCCTCCCACCCTTGGGTCTATAAAGCTTGGAGGCATGAAAAATATAGTCACCAAAAGAGACAAACGAGTGGACAGTGAAGTAGAAGAAAAAACACAATAGTGAACAACAACAAAAGCAGGAGAATGTGAATAAAGCACACACGAGATTTATTGGCTCGAGACACTTAAGGAAATTTTATCCAGTCATTCGTTGACCACTAGACAACTGAACAGAGATTTTAGTGGCCACACATGACAAAGAATTCAGACTTCACAAAATTATTTCAGGGAAACCATTAAAAAATGTTATATATAAGTGAGCCAAAGATGGCCTCTGTACATTGGCTCCTAGGTTGTTTATTTCTTCACTGCAGGCTGAAATTTGTTAGCTCAAAAGCCCACTGGCACCAAACTTTTATTTATTTATTTTAAAAATAGCCCAAACAAGCAAAATTTTAAACCATTTAGAACCTCCCTGCTTGGCATACTCTTCAAAACCTCACTGGGTAATTGTTACCCATTGCTAAGAGTCTTGTGGTTCTAAGACCCCAAGTTGCTACAGCCCTGGAGCTCCCTAACTCAGAGACTCCTCATTGTGTTACCAAGCAAAATTATCTAGACATGTACCATCCTTTTTGAACAGTTAACTTGAACATGAACTCCAGCTAATACAATGTGAACTAAAAATAGTTCTAAAATAGAAATTGTGCTATGAAAGGACTAACAGCAGTAAACATCTGACAAATTAAAGAATTAAGTTTAAGTGATCAATAAAAATGTGATCCTTGAATACAACATATAAAACATTTGGGGGGCACCTGGAGCACTCAGTTCATTAAGTGTCTGACTCTTGATTTCAGCTCAGGTCATGATCTCATGGTGGTGAGATAGAGCTCCGCACTGGGCATGGAGCCTGCTTAAGAGTCTCTCTCTCCCTCTCCCTCTCCCTCTCCCCAGCTGGTGCAGATGCTCTCTTTCTGTAACTAAAAAGACTGCAACATTAAATGTTGACAAGGATGTAGACATTGCTATTGAAAATGTAAAACGTTATAACCCGTTTGGGCAAAGTTTCATGGTTTCTTAAAAACTAAACATATATTCATCCTAGATCCAGAAATTGCACTCTTAAGTATCACTCATGTGAAAGAAAAACTTCACAAAATAACTTGTCTAAGAATGTTTATAGTAGATTTATTCATAATGGTAAAAATAAAAACTGCATTCAGCCCAAGTGTCCAATAGGAAAATGGAAAAATTGATATATTCATACAATGAAATAGTAACTAGCAGTAAAAAGGAACAAACTGTTTGTGTGTGTATAAACATAGCAAAATGGATAAATTTCAAAAAAAATTTTGCTGAAAGCCATAAGCCTTATACAGAAGAGTGCATACTATATGAGTTCAGCCATATGAATTTCAGACTAGGCAATGATATGAAATTCAAGACTTGAAAAACTAGAGGTTGGTGGTGCAGGCAGGTGTTAATTGAACATAAGGGAACTGGGATAAGGAATTATGCTGTATATCTTGATACAGGCTTGGGTTACACAGTCGTGCATTTGTCAAAATTTAGTGCGTATATACTTAAGATCTGTGTATTTTACTGTTTGTAAATTTTGCATGGAAAGGAAAGCATTAATTTTATATTCTAGTTAAAAATATGAATGCTGAAGTATTTAGAAGGAAGTGTAGTGATGTCTGAAATGTCTGAAATGCATCAGAAAGATAAGATGGGTTAATGAGGTGAATGGCTAAACATGATAAAAGAAACAGGTGAAGTGTTAATGATAGAATCTCAGTGGGAGGTATATGGCCATTCACCATAAAACTCTTTCAACTTTTCTATAGGTTTGAAAATTTTTATAATAATATGTTGGAAGAAATTATGTTTTCAGACAAATTCAAACACCTTACCAATTTTTTTTAGAGTGTTGCATATATAATATGATGCAGTTTAGAGAGAGTGTGAAAAACAGCACTAAAATAAATAAAAGTAAAGTGGTTATCTTGGGATGTGATAATGGATGATTTTAAAGTTTTAAATATTTTCTTTACATTTTCTGAACTTTCTACAGTAAGTGTGAATGACTATTATTATCAGAAAAAAAATATTTTATCACCTAACAGATTCAAAACAGATTCAAAGAGGCAGATTTTAATATAGAGTCCAGAGATACACTTTCAGTCAGAACTGTATACGGATGGAATGGCCCTCTGAGATGGTAGGAAGATTTCGAAGGACTAATGTCCAAGATGGAAGAGCGCAAGTAGAAATATTTTAGAGAGGATTTAGTAAGGGATGGGGGTTTTTAAGGTAGCCTCAAATTCTGAGACCACTATGTGAAACAGAAAGTACTAAAGAGATGAAAAGACCTCTTGAACTTTCCTAATCTATTCCAAACTCAGTATTACTTCGTACAAATAAAAGCACTAGTCCAAAACTTCCTGTAGCAGCATACCTACAACCTAACTCAATATATATAACTACAAAGTCATCGTAGGCACCAAATCAGAATGATTTTAACCTCTGAGCTGTGCTGTAGGTATGGTTGAGTCGTAACAGTGCTTCATATTGCAGAGTGGTCTAGAGTGAGCAGATGACTTCAGCGTAATGTTCCCCTAGCATCTCATCTAAGTCTGTGACAACTCTGAGACATGCTATGGGGAAAATGTGATTTCCAACGCTGAAGGAAACAAGATCATTTAGGGACACCTGAGCACTGACTCTGCTTCCTTCTTTCATATGGGAATGGTTCTTCTTGGTACTGCATTTGGCTCAGGAACTAAGAAAGCCTGGTATTTGTTAACATTTTCTTAAAGATATGCACAAAGTTTGTTCAAGTATGCTTTTCTGGCTTGGTAGTACAATACAAATTTCATTTATTCCTTAGCCCCTTCAGCACTCTGTCTGAAAGGAATGTCAGTGTTAGCTAAATGCCCCATGAGAAACCCAGGGATAAAGGAAAAGCTGAGCAGAAGTGCACTGCCTTCACTCCTGCTCTTTGTGAGAGTCTCATGCAGGTGTGTGTTTTGGTGTGTAGGGGCTTTTCCTGTTGATTAGGGATTTATCTTCATTGATGCACATTGATATTACTGTCTACCCGACCTTCCTTCCTTCCTTCCTTCCTTCCTTCCTTCCTTCCTTCCTTCCTTCCTTCTTCTTTCCTTCCTTTCTTTCCATAGACAAGGAAACTGAAGTTCAGAGAGTTGAGGTAAAAGGATATGACAGTGCTGTTGGTGGAGCAGAGATGAGAACAAATTTTCCCAAGCATTACTGAAGTGACTTCCCAGTGAAACCTATAAAATCCTTTATGTTGGCCAGCAGATATAAGAAACAAACCAAAAGAGTACTAATTCACACCTTGAATTAAGTTTTTAGAATGTCTGAATGCTATAAATGCTGCCCTGAGCATTCTAAAAGCTTTTTCCTCTGAGGGCAAGATCACATGCATCCAAAATGATACATTAGGTGTTTGCTGTTTCCCAAACAACAGCAGAGAACTTGAAGAAAGAGCTTTGGCTTTTGTACTTTTGATTGATGCTCCATTTAAACTGGGACTGTATTCTCTGAGACAGTCTGGCTGCCTGCCCTATTCATAAAGAGAGGGCAATTGCATCTAAGGTAGGCCAAGGAAGAGAGTTTGGAGTGAGTGTGCAAATGCATTACCACAAATCAAATAACAATACAACAAATTGTATAACATTTTTAGAAAGCTTCTAATGAAAAACCAGAGTGGGATGGAGGCAACAACATATTTCAGAGTCCCAAATCTTTACTTTGAAAAGAGATTCTACTCCAAAGCTTGGAGAACTTTAAACAAAATCTTTTGAAGTCAAGAACAGCACAGATGACTTTTTCGAATTCATGCCTTCAAGGTTGCAAAAAATCACAATCCAGAACAGAGTACTTCTTTCTTTGACTAAGTTCTGGTAAGTGGAGTAAATCCTGTCTTTACTGAGCCAAGAGTCCCTCATGTTGCCAAGGCCACTGCCTGCTCTTCAGTCAACAGCATTGGTGTATTAGCTGCCTCTCCCAACTTTCCAGCTTGTCATAGCCTTATCTAAGTACTTCAAAGAAAAAACTCCAGAGGAGCAATGTCATCCTCATTTTTTCAAATACTGAAGCCCATCAGGTCGCCCAAAAATCTGCATTCCCATACTATCTTCAAAACTGTGCATACAGCTCATGGCTGGCTTCAGATAAAGCCTAACTAACTGCTGAGGGCAGAGTTGACTGGGGGAAGAAGAATTTCAGAGCCCTAGCAAGACTGCCTGCCTCTTTGCATTCATTTTCCCAACTCCAGAGTCTTCTGAAATCATTCAGTCAGAGGTTTTCTTTTTGAACTTGGTTTCTGTTAAAACACAGTGCCACTGGAGGAGTTAATAGCAGCCTGCAACTCAGTGTGAAGATGTTTATCAGGTTCCCTTAGGAAGAAAGTTGTGATGGAGCAGAACAATACTTGTGCCCCTCTGGGAAAGCAGGAAAGCAATGGGAAGGAGAAAAGTTTCCCAAAGGGGAAGCTGGGAATATGGATACCTTTGGATTACACCATTTTCTCCAGCTTCCCTTGGTCTTAAATGTTAAAGTGTTCTCCATCTCTGTCATGAAATCTTACCTACTTATCTGATAAACTATTACAATCAAAAACCACATCAAATTTGTGTGTGCCCAGTTTTTCTCTATCTTGACCAAATAAAGGAAATGAATCACTTTGCAAAAAGCACACGGATACCAGCCAAAGCAATCTTCAAGTTGTGTAACTCTGCCCCAGCTCTCGGCTCTGTGTATTCAGCAAGGATTTTAAGAGAACCTTATTCTTTTTTTTTTTTTAATTTTTTTAATGTTTTATTTATTTTTGAGAAAGACAGAGATAGCATGAGGAAGGGAGGGTCAGAGAAAGAGGGAGGCACAGAATTCAAAGACCAGAGAACCTCATTCTTGTTTTCCCTCTCAAATGCACACACCCAGATTTTTTGGGTAGATTTGCAACCTCCAGTTTGGGGAACAAAGAGAAAATAATAATAATACTCCATTTGTTTTGTGCTTTCTCCTAGTGTTTTGTCCTCATATTGAAATACATTGGAATAGACTTTTAATTAGGAAAATGTAGAGGATAACTCCTTTCCTTGCACACATACATACAGTCTCAGAAAAGCCATGTGACAAAGAATTAGTGGCCCATGTTACTCTCTTTTTAGCATGGGATGAAAAAACCCTAATGACAGGAGAGAGAACTGATTTTCCTGAATCACTCAGCCAAGCTATTGGCAAAGCTTGGAACTAGGCTCTGGTTTTAGATATTTGGTATTATTGTTATTTACTGAGTTGTACTAACTGTGGAGACTTACTATACTTTCTGTGTGTGAAGCTGTTTTAAAAGCAGCCAAAGTAAGCAGGTATATTATCTTTGCTAAGAGATGGGGTGATGTTCTCTCAAACTATACTTATCACTGAATTCAAGTACAGGATCTTTATAAAGTCTCTGTGCCATTATTAAACTTTTAACTTCAAAAGCATACGAGGTAGACATGACAGTAAACTATAAATGGAATATAAGGCAAATTCAATTTTCTTCTTAGAGCTGTCATGAACTTCAATTCTGCTGGCCATATTTCATTTGTCACAGGATCTGAAATGAGTACAATTGTGTGCAATTGTGTAATGTAGTTGTCCTAAACTTTAATGCATTTACTTTTGAGTACCGTTTACAGATTGTTTCTCTTAACACGCACAACCTGGGTTATTAAAGTTTAAAAGTGCACAAGGCCCTTTTGAAGACCCTGTTTATAGCTCAAGTACAGAGCACAGGAATTCTGGCTAAATTACCTTTTTTTGCTGTCAGCCCATTTTCGTTTAGGCTATAATATCAAGAGAACTATATGTTCCTTTTTCAATGAAAGGGAGAAATTCTTAAACTCTAGTGAATAACTGGTGCTAAAAGGCATTGCTTCATTTTAAAAATGACTTCCTGCTTAGAATTTACACATAACATCAAGATCTAACATAGGGAGACTAGGTATTGACAAAGGCACTAGAGAAAAAGTAGGAGCAATAAATCAGATAATTAGAAGGCTGACCACTCTGTAGATGCATGCATGCCATTCAGTGGCTACCATTTCTTCAAGGTCCCTGCAAGTTCATATCATGTTTCCTGAACACTCTTAGTTCTCGAGGATACAATTCTTCTCTGAATTCCTAAAGCATCTTTTTCAGGTGATCCTGAGCTCAGAGAGACCTCAGAGGTCATCTTGCCAATTCATGGAAGAGTTGGGCCTAGAACTCAAGACTGTTCTCTTTCTGGCAGACTCTGTCTTAGTCCTGGGATGAGGGTAGTCAAATTTGTAGCTTAGAGGGAAACCTATATCTTGAGGATTAAAAAGAAAGATTTAAAGTGTCTCAGGGCTTGGCCTGGGTGGCTTAGAAAATATAGGAAGCTCATATTGAAGAAAAGGATTTCATCTTAAACATGTTGAGTTTGGAATGATGGCAGAACATCAAATCTGTTTGGTTTGGTTGGATCGGGATTCTTGGAATAATAAAGGCTAGAAGCTTTGTGAAAGGGGCAGGGATCTCTGTAGAATGACGGACAATGCAAGTTTTGATTGTAGTGATGAAGAGAGTTTCAAGCTTGAATCAGTGACGTAGGCAGTTGTGGGGGTCTGGATAATATGCCAAAGCCCAGTTACATTGGTGGGCAGGACACCTTCAATGACTGTTTTCTCAGTAGCAACTGTGGCCTTTTCCTTTGGAACAGGTCTTTCATGGATCAGTCCCATTCTATAGGTGAGGTCAAAGAGCTGCAAACTACAGCCTTTGACCAATTCTGGCCCCTGGCCTATTTTTGTGTAGCCTGTTAGCTAAGAATGTTTCTTCCATTTGTAAATGGTTGAAAAACACCAAAAGAATAATAATGTTGCATGACACATGAAAACTACTGAAATTCAAATTTCACTGACCATAAAGTTTCATTAGAACACAACCACATCCTTTCCTTTACATATTATCTATGGTTGCGTATGCTACAATAGTGGAGTTGAGTAGTTCTAACAAAGAATTGACCATAGAATCTAAAATAAATATTTCCAGGGTGCGTGGGTGGCTCAGTCAGTTAAACCTCTGACTTCAGCTCAGGTCAGATCTCACATTCGTGGGTTTGAGCCCCGCATGAGGCTCTGTGCTGACAGCTCAGAGCCTGGAGCCTGTTTCCGGTTCTGTGTCTCCTTCTCTCTCTGCCCCTCCCCCTCTCATGCTCTGTCTCTTTCTATATCAAAAATAAATAAAACATTTAAAGAATTAAAAAATATATTTCCTACCTGACTCAAAAATTCTTCTGACCCCTGCCTTAAGTCTTTTAGAGTTAAGGCATCTGAATGTAGCTTCTGAGTCTCCCCATTCCATCTGTCCATTCATCCATCCAAACATCCATCCATCCATCCATTCATTCATCATCCATCCTTCTATCCATATATCCAGCCATTCAGCTAGCCACCAGCTAACTATTATTTAAGAAGTATATAGTATATATATACTATAAGAAGTTGTAATGAGTTCCAAGACCTAATTAATACCTGCCCTCAGTACCAATATTACATAGTGGTACAACCTCCTCTTGAAAGAATTTGGCATTCAGTTGGAACATTAAAAGACCTCACAGAGTAGTTGAGCATTGAATTTTCAGTATCCTTAGGTTCCTCCTCATTAGAGTCCTCTCTCTCAGGGCCCAGCCCTCCTGGAAGCGGGATTTATATTTGAAATAGGAATAGGACAGTGGTACTGGCCTGGCTCAGTCAGAAGAGCATATAACTCTTGATCTCAGGGTTGTGAGTTTGAACCCCAAGTTGGTAGAGATTACTTAAAAATCTTTTTAAAAATGGTTGAAATAGGAATAGGACAGAAACTGCAGCTGTTGGGCACCTAGGTGACTGAGTTGGTTGAATGTCCGACTTTGATTCAGGTCATGATCTCATGGTTTGTGGGTTTGAGACCCACATCAGGGTCTGTGCTCACAGCTCAGAGCCTGGAGCCTCCTTCAGATTCTGTGTCTCTCTCTCCCTCTGTCCCTCCCCTGCTCACACTCTGTATCTCTCTCTTTCTCAAGAATAGAAATAAACATTAAAAAAAAAAAGAAAAGAAAAGAGAAAAGAAACTGCAGCTGTCAACTCAGGGACTCCAGTTAAGTGGAAGAGAATTGTTGAGGCTGGGAGCCAGGCTGCACCCGAGGGGCTGTAGCATTTGCCTGGCTGTCTAGGGCTCGTTTCTCCAGCTCTAGGGGCAGGGCCATGCTAGGACTTATATGTCATGGGCCTTATGTGCTTTCAATTGGTGGGTGCCTTCCTCCATAAAACAAAAATAATAATAAAACTTTAAAATATTATGACTGCACTGATGTAAATATTAATTAATCTGGGTTCATGATTATTACTATATTCACTTTTTTAATTTAAAATAAATTAAAAAGTAACATTTTTGTGGATCTTTAAAAGTGTTGTGGACCCAAGGCACTGTGCCTCCTGTGCTTACTGGATACATCAGCCTTGGCTAGAAGCTCTAAACTCTTCAGGGGAGAGTTCATAAGCATGCTTCTACTGCCTGGGGGTTCAGCCTAAACCCCTCCCATGAAATTCTCATTTATAAGGAGAGTTATAAACTGTGCCTCTAAGGACTCCAGCCTTTGCTTCTGCAGTGGCCCCCGACACTGGTGAACCAGACTAATGCCTCCGTGTTTAGGTATCATGTCTAGTAGGGTTCCTCCATAGACTTTTTAAAAAAATTTTTTTAAATGTTTTTTATTTATTTTTGAGAGACAGAGAGAGACAGTGCAAGCTGGGGAAAGTCAGAGAGAGAGACACACACACAGAATCGGAAGCAGGCTCCCGGCTCTGAACTGTCAGCACAGAGCCTGATGTGGGGCTTGAACCCATGAACCATGAGATCTTGATCTGAGCCAAAGCCGGATGCTTAACTGACTGAGCCACGCAGGTGCCCCCTCAATAGACTTTTTAATTTGAATTGGTTTTTTTAAAAATATGTTTAATTGTTAATAGAAGTCATTGGTGGAGTTCATATTGGAATTTCTCATTGATAAAGATGATTCTAGGCATATAATGTATATTGCATGCTTATGTAATTTGGGATCTATCATTACTAGAGTAGCACCATATTATACTTTTGATCAAAGACTCTTTTTCTGATGTTTACTTATTTTTGAGGGGGGGAGAGAGAGGGTGAGACACAGATTCTGAAGTAGGTTCCAGGCTCTGAGCTGTCAGCACAGAGCCTGACATGGGGCTCAAATTCATGAGCCATGAAATCATGACCTAAGCTGAAGTTGGACCCTTAACCAACTGAGCCACCCATGTGCCCCCATCTAAGACTCTTTCTATGAGTCTCACATATGAAAAGACAATTTGTTTCTCATTAAATATAATCTACTTGGACCATAGCCAAGTGTCCCAATCACTCTGTTTAATTTGGGTATTTACTCTGAAGTATGGAAATCTGAGGCCGCTGTTTTTTCTTCTCTGTAGAAAATTTTGTTTTTATTCAAAGGAGTATGGAGAGGAGAGTGTTTTGTGTATCATCCTTCCTTCAAAGTAGTGATTTTTTTTGCCTTAGATGGGATCCTTTACCACCCTGCAACCCAATTTGCTGACATTCCAAACTTGTGGAAACCACAGACATCTATCTACCCTCTGCAGCAAGTTTTGTTACTCTCACTTTCCTTGCAATTCTAACACTTGAATAGACTGTAACAACATTTATGTACCCATTATGTCTGGAGGTAGGCAATTTTAGGATTGTCCTGGCAGTTATCTTGCTTCACGATCCTTAGAGTGTTGGCTTTTTATCTACATGCATGTACCGCCGTGGTCTTAGGACGACCACTCTCATTTTCACATTCAACATACAAGGAAAGAGAAGGAGGCTGCATTGGCATATCTGCAGAGCAAGTCTTTTAGGGCAAGGGAGAAGCAGCTTGGAAGTAGCTGTTGTATAAGCCAGGCAGAAACGTTGGCCGAAGGTGAGGAAAGGCTATTCTCTTTGTTGAGACATATCATAGGCTGATTATTACTTATCTCATGATGGCATTCTTAATCTTATACTTAGTAAAATAAATAAATAAATAAATAATTCCTCCAAGCTTCTGGCAGTCCGTTGTTAGTTTTTTTAGTTAGTGTAAATTTTCCTTTCTTTGTCTTTAGGGGACTTCAGCTTTGCTGAAGACAACTGAAAATAAGTTGAATTTTCAAACATTCACAGTCTTTATCTCATATAAGCATTGTGTTAAGTATGTATAGTTACTAAGAAAATATAAAACTATTCTGCAAATTTTACATAATTTGACATTTACAAACATGACATCGAGAGCTGGAGAAATTAAGTGATAAAGAAGACAAATGGTCATAAGTTAGGACATTTTTACAAGGCTCAAGAATAATAAACTATGGGGGCACCTGGGTGGCTCATTTGGTTAAGTCCGACTTCGGCTCAGGTCATGATCTCACAGTTGGTAGGTTCGAGCACCGCGTCAGACTCTGTGCTGACAGCTAGCTCAGAGCCTGGAGCCTGCTTCCGATTCTACGTCTCCCTCTCTCTCTGCCTCTCCCCTGCTTATGTTTTCTGTCTCAAAAATAAATAAACATTTAAAAAAAAAGAATAACTACGAGCTAGATACAGCACTGTAGGTCCTTAGTACTTGTTGCAGATCAGACACAATACTTCTATTGAGTTTTTTTCCACTAGATAGTCTGTTGGTAAAAAGACCATTTTAGAAATAAAAGACACACTGTCCAGAACACATTTTGGGGATTCAAGAATTTTTTTCATTTCACTGTGGACATAACCACCTCGACCTCCACCTGTCTCTGGTGTTAAGCAATTTTGCTCAGTTCTCCTAACTGTAAATAGGCATTACTGTATATAGTACCTGCCTTGCTAATGCTACTTACATTGATTTGTTGATATGCATAAAAGGCGTAAGATGAAAAGTTCTAAGCATTAATTTTCATTCTTCTAATGATATGTTTAGTGCACACACACAATAGCTCCTCAAAAACAACCACACTAAAAACCGTGATAAAAGGTTGAAATTCTCCGTAATAGAGAGCTGATGATGTTGCTAGCTAAATGGCTATGAGTCATTTTAGTGTTCTCCCAAGTGTAATGAATCCAGAAAATAAAAATTAAATGAGTTTCACTTAGGCATTGAATTTAGTGATAGAGTTTAATTGACCTACAGGCTTTGAATATTCAAGCAGCAAGATTTTATGTCATAGCAGTATCATATTTCCTGTATTATTCAATTCATTCTAGCTTGATATTCCTTCTTTCTATTTTCCTGTCATTTCTTACAAATAACCATTGTTGAATGAATGAGTTGTACTGTGTCATATATATATCTTCATTTCTCAACTAAAATGCTTCTCAGCATTTATGAACTGTCTCTCAACACAATATAAACTTTTGTATCATGCCAGTCTACATTAAATTTCTCTCCAGTAGTTTTATATCTGTGTTTCTTCCCTTACTACAAAAATAGAAGGTACCCCCTATACTCTCTTTGGAAATCCCAATGAAAATCTTAATATCACAAACATAATACAACCCTTATGTTTATATTTACATAATACTTAGTACCATCTTCAAAGAATTTTTCATGTCCCTTAGTGCATTTGATCTTTGTGTATTTGTCCTATAAAAATTTTATGAATCATACAGATTTATAGCATTTTTTCTTTCCAAATGAAAGAAATTGTACAACCAGTTCATGATTTATAAAGTCTTTAGAAAAGTGTAAAATTAATATTTTCATAATATTAATTTGTGCTGAGAGGCAAGCACTAATTGGTTGACCTAAGCCTTCCTTTTTTGAGAGAGCCAAGTCTCGAAACCAGTGTTGGTTTGCTGACATCAAGCCTGGCATGAGCAACTACATCTTGGGTCTAACATAGTTACTTTAACATGACTTTTTGCCTGAACAAGTGACCCTAGAGTAAAGTCTAATCTCCCAGCCTTCCAGTTGCTGCATATGTGACTAAACTCTGGCAGATAAATAAATTCTGGACCCCTGATTAAAAGCCAAAGATGTTGAATGTATTTAATTTAGGGAACACACCAATAGATTTTCTAAACTCCAGTGGGAGTGTGGCCAAATAGAAGAAGGTAAGAACTAGCTGATTGTGATAGCTATAAAGGAAGGCATTGGAATCTGATCTTGATAGCTCTTAAAATAAGGAGAACCAATATAAAATATGAAGATTAATTATGAAGATTTTTAAAAACATTTGTATTGCTTCTTTCTCATATGTTCTTCTGAACAGTTTTTATAATTTTCACAAGTATACATACATTCTGAGTGCCTTCTCTGGCCTTTTTTTCTCCCTTGTTTGTCTAGAAACTTTTCCTCATCCTCTAAGATTCCACTCCAGTTCTCACTCTGCATGAAGCTCCTGAACCCTCACTCTGCCCCTTTTTAGAGCAAAGTTGAGTAGAGGGAGTTTTGAAATTTGAAGTCCTTGTAGACACTTCTATTCGAGATATAAGCCAAAGCAAGGTGCCAGTAGACAGATGGGGTATGAGCAATTGTCTTTTCTTTAGAGAAGCCACCTACTGACCTTGCGGTCTGTAGTCAGGAGACATCAGTATTGATTCTATGACTTTTGTCCTTAAAAAGGTAAAGATAACATCCCTAGCACAGTACTCAGAACAATAGGACGAAGGAGGAAATTTGACCTTGCCCTTCACAGTTTTCCTTGAGAATTTTTAGTAGTTTTATGGTGTCCCCTTAATACTTTGGCTTTGGCCTTTTGTTCACCCCAAGGTCAGGTCAGCTTTGCTCATAACTTGTTGATGAAAGCCTTTACAGCCTGAGCTTTCACTGGCTTTAAGGACATGCACCTACACCTGCATCTTCGTTTCTTTGCATCGCAGGGGATGAGGACACCTTTTCAAACCTAAGTTTCAAAAGACAGTAGCTAGAATTTTTGCTGAAATGGAGTAACAGGCTTTGGAGCTGAGCAGTGTCCTAATACAGGTGAAAAGCATGTATTGATTACTAAAAGAAAGTTAAAATAAAAGTAATTTTTCCCCTATTTTGGCACATTGCAGCTTTTGGCCTATCCACTCGTAGCTAAAAAAGCATTCTTTCCTGATAATCAGGCTTCAGCTGTCTGAATTTCAGGCTGAGCCTCTCCTCCTGAGCTCTGCTGAAGAGCTGCTTTAATTAACCATTATACCACAGATGTTATTGATTTTTTTTTTTTTCAAATCTGGTTGAAACATCATTGTGCTGGATCATGGCCAAAACTAAGGCCTGAATTTGTGTGTGTGTGTGTGTGTGTGTGTGTGTGTGTGTGTGTGTGTGCTGCTTTTACTCCTTCTGCATACCTTATTAGTCTCCATGTCTGTTAAGTGCAATCCTTAGTATTAACTCAGAAAATATAGAATTGATTTTTAGCCTAGCAGCTGTGATCTAAGGGCTCCTAATTTGAAATCTGAAAACCTAGGTTGCTGAGGAAGTCTTTCTGCTGTTACTCTACACTTCCTTGAAGTAAGCTTTTTATTCTTTAATTTAAAAAAGAAATCTCCCTCTGCCTTTTACTTCTCTCTCTTTTACACATACGTTTGGAGGCTTCATGGGGACATGACCCTTTCTCTGCATTTTGAACACTTTTGTCATGAAAGGTCCCTGAACTTTATTCTTGTCTGTCAGAATATGTGACCTGCAGTGGGGACCGTATGAAATTTTGAAATTGAAATGTCTCAACACTCTCCATAGTTTGAATAAAATTTGGAAGAGGTTGGGCAACATCCGCTTTGAGCAAATTGCAGGGCATCAGAAACAATGGGGCATCTGCATTCCTTTTACAATCCACCTCCCCGTGATGATAAACTCAAGGACCAATCACAGTAGGTTCCTCAATTCTGATAAGGTTTCTGTGAGTTTAGTGATACATTCTTTAAACATAATTTGAAGCTTTTAAAATACTGTAATGGCAGCTCTTGACCTTTAAAAAAAATCACATGGAGCAAGAGGTGGTGAAAAATGTTTATTTACTCTGCATTAGTGGCTAAACTCCCGTTCTTTCCTAGAACTGGTAGTTCTTTTATACTGGGGAACTCACGCATGTCACCCCTATTCTTCCAACACGAACCAGACAGACCCACTTGAGCTTTAGAAACAATGGCCTGCAGTCGGTCCTATGCCTCAGTGAGAAACAACAATGCGGGCCTCTTGACGAATGCCTGGCCTTGCCAGTGGAATCTTGCAGTTCAACATGTCTGCTGAACAGAAGTTGGAAAAAGAAAAGATCATCTTGTAAACAATTAATTAATGTTTGTCATGAATTATCATTTTTACTTCCTTCTCAAGAGGCTCAAAGGGAATAAAAAGGCATTTTTGCAGGTGGTGGCATTCAAAGTAAGGGCAATCAAAGGTTTGAGAGCTGAGGCACAGCACTCTGAGTCTCTAAGGGTGAATGGTGCCAGGATTAGAGCACAGCGGGGGGCTGAGGGCTTCAGGTGTGAAGCTTAATGTTTGTGATCAGCAAAAAAAGTCTTGAATTTATCTAAACTGCTCTTCTGCTAACAGTACTTCTAGCACATAAATGTTCTGAAACTGACAAGTGTTCTCATTGCTCTTCTAATGCAAACATGATCTGCATTTGAAAGATTCATCCTTTTTGCCTAATTTAGAATGTGCATCACAAAGAGCGTTAGATGATGACCCCACAAAGAGATAACACACAAGCTCGAGCTTGCATGCACACACACACACACACACACACACACACACACACTCTTCAGACATGCATGCCTTATGTGTATACACACATGCAAACCGCTTCTTTCTTGCCTTGATCTTCTCTGAAGCTCCCAGCAAGGATCTTGCAGGATTTTCAGTAGATTCCCAAACCTGAGGTTGCAAACTAGGACACTCAGTAGCCATCTGACCAGTGAGTTTCTCTGAATACTCACAGGAATAAGTCCTTTTCATTTGGTTTGGATAATCGCCTTGAATTTATCATGCTGCATTTTAATTTACAGTCCTTCTCCTGCCTTCCCCCCACCCCTTCTATCAGTAGCAAGACATAGAAAGGTATCCAATATGTAGAAATTTTAAACACACACACCACACACACAATGATACTAAAATTTCCTAAGGAATTATAAGTAATGTTTGCAACCCCTAGAACCAGTAACCAAGGCAGGCAGGCATCATTGATGGTTAGAAGGTTGCTAATGTCCATGCAAGTCCATCTGATTGCTTAATGAATCCTCTCTGTAACTGCTGCTAACTCTAATTAAATACCCATTTTCTCTTTATATGTCATCAATAGATGCCACCTACTTGAAGAGCTTCCAAAAAGAAGTACTAAGTGAAAGGTTGATAAGACATGACTTAGTGAAAATCAGTCATAGGCAAAACTTGGAAGGACCAAGATGAATTTGAGATTCTTGAGTTAATTTTAGCCAGCCTTCCAAACTTCACTATCGCATGGTACCCACCCATTTTCTCTTCTGCATTTACTTTGCATTGCTTACCAAAATCCAATAAACACTGGCTCTTGGGGCATCAAGTCTCCTCTTTCTTCCTGGAGGCACTAAGGTGTCTAAGATGACAAAGGAAATGTGGGCACATTCTTGACTTGGCTCCTCTGGAGCTAACTAAGCCTAGTGCCACTCTGAACTTTGTGGCCACCACCCTAGACCATGTCATGGTGTTTCCCCTTGACTTCAAGCATTTGATACAAACCTGTGGGTTTAAATTTAGGAAAAGTCCCAAGAAACTGTAGTAGAGTTTGTGCAGACAGGGCCAGTCTGGAATATCATCAGGGAAGGGACATAAAAGGAATTTAAGAGGGTTTAGAAGAGAAAGGGACCTAGAAGGAAAGAAAACCAGAGCAAGCTCTGAGACAGAATGAAAGTGAAGAAGACCTTTTCCTGAAATTTCTGGGAACTTCTGGTTTAACTTTGAAGAGCGGATACAATTACTTACCAGAAAAGGTAAATTCATTTATCATAATTATCACGGTTCTTCAAACTCAGAAGTCTACAAAAGTATTTAGTTTGGTTCTACACTTTTTGTAAAGATGCTAAAATACCATTAAAAGCCTAACAGTAGGGGCGTCTGGGTGGCTTAGTTGGTTAAGTGACCAAGAGTTTTGATTTTGGCTTAGGTCATGATCTCATGGTTTCATGAGTTCAAGCCCTGCGTCTGGCTTGGTACTGACAGTGCTGAGCTTGCTTGGGATTCTCTCTCACTTCCTGTTCCTCTCCCACTCGCTCGCACATTGACATGTGCACATTGACACACAGTCTTTCTCTCAAGTAAATAAATTTCTTTAAAAAGCCTAATGCCAACTGCTTTAGAATCACATATAAAAATAGTGCAAATAGGAGTGCCTGGCTGGTTCAGCGAGTGAGACTCTTGACGTGTGACTCTTGATCTCAGGGTTCTGAGGTTGAGCCCCACGTTGGGCATGGAGTTAACTTTCAAAAAAGTTTCAAATGAACTAGGAATGTTTATACTTAAACTGAAGGAAGAAAGGCCATGACACCCAGTACCCAGTATGGAAAGGAACACCTCAGACTGACAGGTACATTGGGGTTGTTCCAAAGTCCTGGGATCCTGGACCTTAATCAGGGTCTGTGGCTCTGCATGGTGGCCTGCCTCATGCCCACATGATCTCTCTGAACCTAACTAATCTCCCCTAACCCCTTGCTGAACAATGCCTACAATGTGGCACTATCTCTAAGATAATTTGTGGAGAGGAAGCCCACATTTATTCCATGCCTGCCTCACATGAGGCTCGATGTTACATGCTACCATTATTTCTGACTCTTTTGTATAGTTGAGGTGGCACTCACAAGGGCTTGTTTGGAGGGGTGGTGTGGCTGAAAAGAGTGAAAAATTTAAAATCTGTGTGGCTTTTATTGGTTTTGGATCAAGTAGTCTAGATCTAACTGGAAAGTGTTTTACTGTGGGGTGTTTTCACAAAATTAAGAGCATTCAGCTTTAAAATAAATCACAGTGACTAATCTAGCCATTAAGAAAATGTGTAAAAAAAGTGTCAGTCTGATGCCCTCTCCCTACCAGGGATGCTGTAGATTGAAAAACAGCAGTGGTTTTTCATGTTATTCTTTTTTTTTTTTCCCAAAGTAAACAAATAGGTTCCCCAGGTGTTTAGCAGGAAGTTGCATTAACCCAAAGCAACATAGTTTGATGGAGTATTACTAGGAATACATCTACTTCCTTCTATAGCAGAAAACAGGGTTTTTGAATAAAGTCTTCCTTTAAATTGCTAATAAATGCCGCCCCCAAGCAACCCAGGAATGAGTTGATGATGAAAGAATTAAAAATTACCACTTGAATAGCTCTCCTGGTTAGATCTGTCCTTTCCAAAGAGATTGACCTTTCTAGGACTACTGTCTTCCTGAGAGGTCCCACCTACTCTGTTACTATTTTAAGGGGATCTGTGAAAGGCTCCTCCTTTTGCTTCCCTACCCCCACTTCCATTATGCTACCACAGTGTGCTAGTGCTTGAAATTAATCAAGGGCCCCTTCTGGGAAAGAGATTCCTCTTTGAGAGAAACAGAACTGGACACTTCTCTGCCTTCCCGTGTCCCCTCGCCTTGCCTGTTCCTGCTCCCCAAAGCTCCCCAGACAAAGCCCCAGAATTCTGGGGGAAGCTGCTAGAAGCTGCAGACCTGTCTTTGCCAGACAGCTGCTGTTTGAACCCAGCTCTGACCGTAAAATCAAAAGTGGGTCCGAGGGAAGCGGTAAACACTGTGCAATGAGCCTTTTGAAGGCAGCTGATGCCTCATTTGGGGTGACATGTTGTGGCTGATGAGTGTGGATGATGTGGGGTTTTCGATAAGTGCCTCATCAGTATCCTCATCATGCTCGTGTTGCTCCGCCGCGGCGTGTGCCCTGACTTGATTGTAATTGCCCGAATCTGCTCCCGCTGCTCAGGCGCGCACAGTAATATGCAATAAAACAGCAAGAAGTGAATGTTAACCATCTGAGTTCTGACACAGCGGCTCTGCAGTTCAAGATCTCCATTAAGGACCGGAAAAAAAAAAAAAAAAAAGCCTGCAAGAAAAGAAGGAATCGAAAAATTCCCAGGGTCTGCTTTTGTGATCAAAGGGAAAGTGCAGAAATTGAGGTGTTTAGTTTTTCTAGTCCTCACAGGTAAAGTCTAACAGATAGCTTGCTGGTATTTAGAATTTAATTATTTTTATACCCCAGCTGTCTCTGCTTTGGCACATTAGCTCTCAGAGCGTGCAGTGCTGTGGCTTTTCCCAAGTGTGGACATGGTCTACTTTCTTCAGTGCCTGGGTGTGCAGTGGGTTGTTTCAAATGCTGAATTCCTAAGACCCAATTTTCGGCAACTAGAAGAGACAGACACCTGAAATAGTGCTTAATCCAGTCACCTGTGGCTGACTGGTTGGTTGTCAACATCACCAAGATGCAAACTGTGACCTGAATTGTCTTTTTCGTCCTTGCTGCCATCTCTATACACCAATGGAGGCCTCATTCAGCATTTTGAAATTAAACCTTGATAGTGTCCCAGGCACCTGGGATACCCAACTCTTGGAGGGTTCGATGATCCCCAGGGTTGTGCATTTAGTCTCCACTTGTAAGAAAGCCTCTGTCTGGGAAAGGAGACATTGGTCAAGTGTGTGCAGAGAGAGGGCCTTTCCTTTCTCAGGTGAAAGGGACAGTGTTTGTATTTATTTTTAAAGAAAGAAGTAATTCTCATAGCTAAGAAAGGTTACTCTTGGTGCAAACATACCATTTTCAGTCTGAATTTTAGCATAGGGCTACTGATAAATATTCACACTTGAAAATGTAATCGTCATATAAACCTCCTCTTCTTGGCCTTTTCTTCTACCCTGGAATGAACCACAATTGCTTATAATTTGGAAGGAAAAGCTACTCTCCACCCTCTTGTCTACTTAGAAGTATGTCTTAAAGCATCTCAAAGAAGATACCATATTCTTTGCAGTTTCCTGTTAATTGAGTCGTTTGGAGCCAGTGGCTGTGGTAACTTCAGAATGAGATTTTAATTACATATGGAAACCTTTACCACTATTTTTCATTTTAAACACAGTAGGGTTTTCTCGAAAGCATTTTCCCCCCTCCCCATTTCCAGTGGCAAGGTCTTTTCAGAACTTTACAAATACTGTTTGTTCAAACTGTGGGTTTTCTCCTTGTTTAAAAAAAGAAAGAAAGAAAAAGGCCTCACATCTGAAATTAATGAATTCAGCCTGTATTCTCCTTTGCAAGCTTCTGTACAGATGGGAGTTTCATTAACAGTTTGAATATCTGTATCCATAACTGCTCAAGAGAAACAATTCCTGTACACATGGATAATTAACAGAGCACTTCACAGGAAAAGACGATCTCTTACTGAAACTACCTGGTCCTTGCTTAGCAAACCTATCAGGTTTCACTTCTTTTCGCCTATGCCAGTCCTTCCTAAAAGCAGCAAGAAAGCTCCTCTTCATTTGGTGTGACTGACTCCCTACAACTGCTGCACTCCACCAGGTCTTGCCTCTGGTCCTGGTAGGTTCTGCATGGGTCTGTGCGGAGGGAACGTAATTACCTTGCAGCTGGTACCCTCAATAATGCTGTAGGAGGCAGCCTTTTCTCCACCGAAGGACATGCCCTAGCCTAGTGCTTGGCAGACCCTTTCTCTGATAAGGGCCTTATCCGTATTTTATTATAAGGCAGGTTTAACCCTGAGTTTTTGGTTCATATTTACATGTGGGGTCATTGCATTCCAGCTTTAAACACCCCCTTCCCCCCATTCTGCCCTTCACATTCAGGTAGAGAATTTCCATTTCTTTCCTGCCTTACCCGGGTGTACAATGTTAACAGCACTGTACTTCCTCACAGCTGTTGCTGTTCATCCAAAAGGGGCTGAATTTCAGAGGTGGGTGATTCGTAGATCGAGTTCTGGCTTTTCTGACTAACTTGGCATTCTACTGCAGTTTATAAAAGATACTTCCTTAACAGGTGACATATCAAATACAGATAGAAGTGTTAGGATTTTTAAACTCTTAAAGACAGACACATTAAATTAATACAGTTTTAAAACAAGGCTTTTAAAAGCTAAAAGGAATATAGCTAAAAGAATAACAATTGTATTAGAGAAGGAAGGATGGATAATGGAGTAAATATACAATTTCCAGTGGAAGTCAGTAACCTAAAGCAGGATGCTACAGGGAGGAAAGTTAAAGCAGGAAATGTCAAATATTCAAGTATATCAGATGTTACTTGAATATGAGCAAATTTCCTCACAGAAACTGGTGTTTATGTCGTTTCGGAAACTGATAATAATTTGCAAATAAGCAATTTATTAAATATTTTGGTGCAAAGGGAGGTTTAATAAGGTTCTGTCTTTAACCAACTATCAATTGGTTAATATGATAGTCCAAGGAATAGAAGAAATAGTAGATTGAAAAGAAACTACATAGAACTTTCTAGATACAGAATATGTGTGACCTTTAAAATGCAGATTCCTTCAAGTATTGCATGTATGGGTGCAATACACGCACACACACCACACTTACTATGTGTGTGTTCACATAATCTAAAGTAAGGGTTTGCAAAAGAGTTTGCTCCCAAAAGTAGTTTTCTACTATAGCAATTAAGAAAAAATAGTGAAAGGAGGAAAATGAATTTTGAAATGCAAAAACGCTTTTGTTAAATGGCAGGTTTAATCAGTAAGAATGCATAAGTCAGCTTTTAGACGGTGTGTCTTAGAGAACTTGATTGGATTCAGGCTAGTAAGTTCCGGCTGTGAATTCTGCATAAGTTGAAGTATATACAAAAACTGCAGCATCAACAGTTCATTTCAAAACTGTTCTAGAAAAAAAAAAACCTGTGGTAATGTTTCAGCATTAATAGATGGGGTTGCCATGGGCACCAGATAGAAGTTCAAGATCAGGACTGCTGCCTGAGGTTACTTGTGGGGGATGGGCATGAGCAGGTGGCACAATATATGGCCTCATCGGCTGAGTGGTTTGTTCAACTCCATGGGGCCTCAACAAATGCTGTGCGCTGTTGGTCAGTGGGAGAGAATGGGTCTGAACACTTGTGATATGCTTGTCAAGTGAGAAATAACCTTGAATTTATAAGGAGATAAACTGAAGCTCCTTGCTCAGGTCATCTGAGAGTCAGCTGGTGACCTTATTCAGTTGTCCAGCCTTTAGTTCTGCTCCCAGTTGCTATAGGTTAGGGGAGTGACTGGCCAGGTATCCTTCTTGATTGCAGGTCAGCTCAGGTCAGAATTAGCCCCAAACTGTAAATATGGGCAAAATTTAATAAGCTTACATGGCCCTGGGCCAAAACCAGCAAAAGAGGAAGGATTTAGATTCTTCCAGAGTTAAATCTGGAATTTGAGTTTATTTGAGAAGAGGTTCAGGGTAGCCTGAATAAATCACCCTTCCTGATGGTTGGGACTTGCCGCAGCAGCCTTGACAGACCCCAAAGGGCCAGGCATGTAATGTGTCCTCAGATTAGAACCACAACGCTGGGGTTGAAAAGAGCAGTGCAACTTATTCTATTCCATTCCATGAACATATAGAAGGAGCTTTATTGATTAATGATAAATTCATAATATAAAGTCTGCTAATATTAGCATGATATGGAGAGTGTCTTAATGACCATGAAAATGGTGGCTGTTATGGGTACAGCAGAGAAAATGAGCAAATATTGAAACACATTGAAACATTGATGACTAAGACATTCCCATTTTTGGGTCAAAAGAAACTAGACAAATATCTGATTTTTATTCCTTTTTTTTAGCCAGTAAGGAGAATTTTTAAAGAAAAAGAAATCCATGAAATAAACTAGAAATGTGCCTCTAGACAGACAAAGGGAATGCAAAATTAAATTCTTGATGTGAAAGGGAAGGGACAATGAAGCCTTCTAGATGAGATACCTTTGGAGGAAATTTCAATTTCAGTGTTTCTTTTCTTGCTTGTTGCTTGATTTTTTTTCACAGATATGCTCTATGGAACTCCTGAAAGCCTTTTTATTATTTCTTATTTTCTTTTTCTTTTACTATGTGGTATACATTCATTTTTTAAATCTCCTTCCAATGTTGAAGCAGTTCCCATTTTTCTAGTTTTGTTTCTGACACCTAGCTGTGACCAACAATACCTTCCATTGAATCTTTTCTTTCACCTGCTCAGTTTTTCTTATTTCCTTCATCTCTCCTTCCCCTTCACTCCTCCTTACCTCTTATTAACCCTTGAAGTTCCAGGTATGGTGCGACTTGAGTAAAGATACATGCCTCTTTTTTCCCCAAGCCTAACCTATTTTCCTACATAAACTCAAGTTTCTTTCTATAATTCTAATTAACTAGATTTATGGACTCAGTCTTACTAGGAAACAGGGAATTCTTATATTATTTTGTTATATATTAGATACTTTTGTATTTGTTTTGAGGGTGTTTGTAAGATTCTGTTTTCATTAGGAAAATAGAGCGCATTGTAGTCCGGGCATAGAGCAGCTCCACAAAGTATTGTCTAACCTTGCTAAGCCACTGACTTCCAATTATACTGGCGTCAAATAATAGTGGATTATGACATGATTTGAACACAACATGATGGCCTCTGTTATTTTTTCGTATGATTTTTCCTTATGGAAGGGTGATGAGTATCCCACTGAGTGTCATTTATGTCAAGAAAACAGATCTTTAGGAAGCTAAACTTAGAAGAACTAAAATTTTAAATTGCCAAATAATTTTAATATCTTAAGCTCTTCTTCCAGACACATACATGACCATTATGTCTACGTATGTGTGCATTTATAATTTCTCATCTCTAAAATCCCAAATTTATGAGGAAGAGTTATTTACTTGTTTGTGAATATTGCTTTTTTTTATATTCTTCCACAAGTTTATATTTTGATGTTTATTTCTCTGAAGCATAAGGGGGAAAAATGTTCTTAAAAGCCAGGGATTATGTTTGCTTGTGGATTTGGAAGATGTAAGTTTTTCTTTAAATAATATGATGTAAAATAAAAAATAGTAACATAAGTAAAAATAAAAGAGAAGATGTAAAATCCCAATGTGATTATTTATCAGAAAAAAAGTTTTACTTTAAATCTACCTCGAGAGGAATTTTTTTAAAGCTTTTACTTTGACTAAATATTCTGAGTTTGGATCATATAAGAGTCTCTGTAAGTTGAGAAACTTATTGAAGCATTGGTGAATGTGGCAATATATTTTGTATGAATCAACAATGAAATTTTTTACAAACTTAACTTAGAAACTTATTTTTTGGTGTGGTCCATTACACTTCAAAACAAGGCTTAAGGAAACTACTTCTATTTTTTCTCTTCCAAGGCGAGATTTGCCTTTAATACAACATAGAAGTGAATCTTTATTTTTTAAAACACTTTTAGAAGTAAAGCCTTCAGTGAATGGAAACTTTGAAAAACTTAGAGAAAAACTCTTTGGATGTATCTCAGCGACAAAGGAATGTTATTTTTTGTGACAATACAATCATTAATTCCACCCAACTTACTTTAGGTCATTAAATAGAGCAAATTCAACACAAATGAAATGATCGATCTTGAGGAAAAGACTATAATCAGAATTAAATTGAAATGTGAACTATTTAGGAAATCCTAGAAACTATTTAATGTAATATTTTTAAAACATTTTGAAAGTTACATTTTCCAAATTCGGAAAACGCATTCACTCTACTCCTAAAAATCATGGAATACAGAACCGATCTTCAGCACACTATTATAAAGTATTCGCAAAGCTGAAAATAGAGCCATGCATCTAAACCATTTGTTTATGTACCTCATATCATTTTTCTGATACAAGTGTCATCATTAGTGTCAAAATGTGTATTTTTTTAAAAACGTATTAGGAGGTATGGCAGATCATCTTTTTTGTCTTAGGAACAGTTTCTTTTTTCATTTTCATTTCATTTTAGTATTCTCTTCTTGTATTTTCTTAGTTGTCCTTTACAGCATAAACTTTCATTTTCATCAATTGGACTTCAACAATAATGTTTTTATTTCTACCACGTTTTAGGAGGGATTTTTAGCATAAATGAATTGGAAGCCTGTGAGTTTGGGACATGGCTTTTCTTTTATTCATGCGTTCAGAGGTATTGTTCCAATAAAATATGCTTTCAGGATTGCTGAGGATATCATATTCTCTTAATAGGCAACAGTCATTTTCTCTATCTACATTATGTCTCTCTGTGTCAGTCTAATAATTATATGCTATCAGTTTTGTGTCATTTCCTCTGGGATTCCCTGTCTACTCTGCACCACTTTTGACTGTTTCACTTCATTCAGCACACTCTCTAATTGCCATATCAAAGGTTTACTTGAACTCATTTTTAAGTATAATGCATTTGGCCATAAAATCATGCGTCTGCAGCTGAGTATGCATTTATATCAAACTTATAGCTTAAATTTCACTTAGGAGGAAAGCCTCATATTTTAATGCAGGTTTTGAATGCAGATTTACTATAAAATAAGTGAATAATAATGCCAGGTTATTTTGGAAAGTGTTCTTTTATGCAATCACTGCATTTAATACAATCACAAAATGGCTGCCCAACAGGTGGTCTTTTCAGAATGTTAAGCCACAACAATCAGAACAAAAAGGACACCAGAATCTAATGTTCTTCAGAATTTAAAAGGCTGTTCACTTTCTTTTGTTAATTTTCAGATTTAGCCATGTTCATTATTGTTGAGCTCAAAATGCAGGACATTCTTTTTTGACATTTTGCCCTAAATAGACACTGACCGAGGCTGACTCTCCAACTAGCTGTTTTGTCACAAGCAAGCGGAAACTAGTTGTGAACAATGAGTGTACATTCTTGGTACTTAAATGGCTAAGGAAAGGACCAGTTTTGACATGCTGCAAATCTGGCAAAGTCTGGGTTAACAAAAGTGTGTTTGACAAAAGATAAAATTTCTTTTCCTATATTTTCCCCAGAAGTAAGTATTTAATTATGTCCTAACACGTTTTTTTCTTCTTTGCCTGGAGGATTATATGCCCTAGTGACAAGCTCATTCAGTCTCTGAGGTTATCGTGTGGCATTATGGACCATACCATTCAAAAACCTTCTTAGGAAGAAACTATTCTTTAACCAATAATTACTCACTTAAGGGAAAAGGATTGCAAAAATATATTATTTCATTGCAGAGTTACCATTCCACTGTGGTTTTAGCTTTTATAAGCTAAAGTTTGTTGGAACTTCTCAGAAAATTGATAAATATTGCAATTTATTTTTCTAAGTAAAAGATGAAGCTATATTAAATACAAGAAGAAAAAGATTTCAAAGGTTTTGAATTTGTAAATACTCAAGTGAATAATGGAAAATAACTTTTATACATTAATGAAAAACTTAAATTACACCTTAGAGTAAGTTGTTGAACATCTTATCTTTCACCATAAAATCTGTAGCCTTTTAAATATTAATATGTATAAAACATGGCATTGTGTAAATTCCCATAAAGCTAAATAACCCTTCACTTAGAGAAAGAGGCTAGTGTCCAGTGTTTGTGAGAAGGACATAAATATAAATTGTATGATATGAATAAATTGAATTAATGTATATTTAATAAATTCCCATTCATTTGCAATAAATATATAGGAAAGTTAAAATAACTGAAGTGATTTTGTTTTGGTAATGGCATAGAAAGAAAGAAGCATTAAAAAATCTTGTATTTCAGAGTTTTGTTTAAAAATACAACCTAGAAAATTTCATGGGCTGCTCCAGATTTAGCCAAGTCATCCTTACCTTCTGCATCAACTGTACTTTTCATAGAACACTGATGTTCAGAATGGTGAACAGCATTTAGAATTCTGACTTGTCTGCACAGTCATCAAAAAAAAAAGATTTCATTACATCTGATAGAGTTTTGAAAAACCTCTTTACATTATTGTATCCTAATCCTTGACATTCAGTAATGGATTATAAGTAGAACTTTCCATTTTCAAGACACATGGTCTTTAAAAAATGGAGTTTATTGTGATGCTCATAGCTTTTATTAGACCTGCCTAAATAACTTTAATTCTTGAAGGATTCCATAGCTTTCTGGTTTAGAGAATTTTAGCCTAAAATTTTATCTGATTTTTAAAGTAGACCTGTTTCCCCAGAGAAACTGACCTCAAAGACAATCTGGTAAGAAGAGGGTTACACCAGCACAGAATGGCTCATATCATGTCTATGGCTTATATTACTTCTATCCACATTCCATTACCCAGAATTCATTTGCATGGTCCCTGTCCAACTGCAAAAAAGTCTGAAAAGTGTAGTCTTCCCTTATGCCCAGAGAAATAAAATGGTATTAGTGAATTTCTAATAGATCTCAGCCACTGTGATCTTTACCAAAAGATTAGAAGTCATTTACTTTTCCTCCCAGTCTCTTAGCTTGTCCTTTTTATGCACACATTTTAAGTGTCTTGATATCTCCAGTCTGTCTCGTAGACTGAGTTGATTATTACCGCTTGAGGTGAAAAATTAAAATACCCTTACAGTCCTTCCAAAGCATTAAAATTTTTTTTAATGTTTATTTTTGAAATAGAGCAAGAGACAGAGTGCAATCAGGGTAGTGGCAGACAGAGAGAGATACAGAATCCAAAGCAGGCTCCAGGCTCTGAGCTGTCAGCACAGAGCCTGACGTGGGGCTCGAACTCACAAACTGTGAGATCATGACCTGATCTGAAGTCTGACACTTAACTGACTGAGCCATGCAGGCAGCCCCCTTCCAAAGCATTTTTAAGTGATCTGTTATAATTAGGGAAACAGCTTTATTTAGCTTCTAGTGGTATAAAGAAAAAAGTGTCCTGCTATTTACCTAATAAACATTGACTCTTAAACTTGTTTAAATTTATCCGAATATCAAATCTAAACCTAGAAAAAATTTATATGAATTTGTATAATTTATTTCCAGAAAAAAAATCAGTGAAAGATTTTGATTAGACATTGTGGTATTTCAGTGGTACTAATTATAATTCAAAGCAGGACTATAAAATTGTGAGGTTCAACATTAGTAACGTAAGTAAAACTCCATTCTTGAAAAAAATTGGAATAGTACTATCTGTGAATTACTTAAGTAGACTGTGACTCTCTGAATTAACAAGCATGTATCTATTTACTTGTTTTTAAGAGATGATTGTAATTTTTTATCTTCTGGTTCAAAGGTATGAGGAGAAGTATAAGTCTTAAATGTGAAATTTAATATCATGTAGCATTGGAGATGACCTTTTATTATGCTGTTGGAAAGTTTGCAGTATATTGTAGAACTAGAAAACTGTGCCATAATTAATTTGGGGAGCTAGTCCAGGAACACAGATGGAAGTAATTCACTTGCACTTATGAAACTGATTGGTAGAGAGAATCTATTTTACTGCTGAGACCAAATAGATTTTTCATGATATTGTTATGCTAAGTTGAACATCACACCTTTTATGTTCTCTCCATTTGGCCTTGAATAAACATCAGTACAAAATTAATCTAAATGGTTTGCAAGTGGTCATGAACAGTTGCCCGTCTGCTTTGGACAGAATTATACAAATCAATTACATGGACATAAAAGCCAAACAACTGTAGGTGAATCAACAACAAAAATAAAATGGATGAACTCTTAAGTTTTGTTCATCATATATAACCCCTTTAGTAACCAAAGATGGGTAAATTATACCCATTAACCTTGAAAAATTAGGTGATTTGTACATAATAGGTTTGAAACAATACCTTTCTATTCCCGGTTATGAGGAGTATTTTGTCTGTGACACAGCATAATTTAATAGGAGGGCTACAAAGGGGATTGTTCTGATATGGTTTGTTCCTTCCCAGAGAGCCCAGAGAGATCACTCCATAAAATTAGCTTGTATTTGTTTTTCACTTTATAACTCAAACTAAAAATCCAGTTGCTTAGGTAAAAGTGAACATTGGCTATCAAGAGTAAAGTATGTATTTCATTTAAATAAGTCAGCACTGAACCTTTGGACAGGGGCTTACCTTGAAAGAGGCCAAAGGAAACACTGTGTAACCTTTCTATTGGTTATTTGTCAAGAAAGTCTTAAACTATATATCGTTGCTACGAAAAACCCATCAGTGAAGAAAACTTGCATGTTGGGATAAAGTTAGGCAAAATCTGAAACATTTAGCTTTTCTGAGGTGTTCTTCTCCCCTAAAAGTAAACTTTACTGAGATAACTTTTCTAGCCATGAGACTGTTAAGATCATTACTAGGGAGCCCTGAGGGACAGATTTTGGGTCCTGGCTCTCTTTTTATGGAAAGATGAGACACTTCAAGATCACTACATGTTGCTTGCCACCTCCCCTGTCAGGGAAACCTCCAATTTACTGGATCTGGACTGAAAATTCCAGTGGCCATCCTCTCAGAATTCCTTTGGAGGAAGCTATTGGCTACAAGTTCTCCAAACTGAGAAAAGCCTATACATGAAGAAGCAGGGTTGTATTACAGAAAGAGAGGATTATGTTGGCATAAGAATGATTTGATTGCCTTACTGATTAAACTGAAATCGGCTGTGTAAATTGATTGTTATACTGTGCTGTTTAATTCTGTGTCTATTTGACTGGGCTAAGGTATGCCCAGATACCTGGTAAAACATTTCTGGGTGTATCTGTGAGGGTGTTTCTCAAAGAGATTAGCATTTAAATTGGTAGACAGTAGAGATCATCTTCACCATTGCACATTGACCTCATCCTTTCTATTGAGTTAAATATAATAAAAGATAGAGGAAGGACAAATTTATTTTCGTTTGAGCTAAGAAGTCCATCTTCTCCTGCCATTGGACTTCAGAGCTCCTGATTTTCAGCGTTTTAGGTTTGGAATAGAAGCACACCACTGACTTTCCTAAGTCTGTAGCTTGCAGATGTCAGATCACTGGACTTCTGTCTCCATAATCATGTGAGCCAGTCCTTCATAGTAAGTCCCTACCTGTCTGTCTATTTATCCTATTGGCTCTGTTTCTCTGGAGAATCCCGACTAATATACATGCCTAATATACCTCATCAGATGTCACTGGCTTGGACCAAAAAAATGCATTTCTGTGTTGCAAACCTACTTAAAATGAGTACAGAAATAGTGTTCTCTTTCCGTCCCTATCTTTGGTCACTGTTTTTCATTTGTTTCATGCTAACTTGTTTTGAGTATTTACTTTGTCTTAAAAGCTTTGCATCTTTCATATTCTTTATGCTCTTCTCCCTTTCACACTTTCTTCTAAAGTGAGATGTGATATAAATCTAGCATATTCAAAGCCTTAAATTTTTAGTGTGTTCTAACAATATGTCTGCAATCTTTCTAATTTCCATTCGCCATCTTTCTGCATTTTTTTTTGCCAGCATCTGCACACATCTTGATTTCTTAAGCACCCTGGGTTATTGCTTACCATTGTTATGTTTTCAAAGCTCTTCATGCATCAGGAATAATCCAGAGAGCTTAAACTTGGCACTGGGGGAGTTAAAACACTTGAGTAGTGTACGTTCTTAATTAATCAGAAATAAGAATCACTTATAATTTATTAAAAAATATCCAATGCTGATCCAAATAATATTTTGGAGTAAATGGGTATGTAGTGAACAGTCTTCCATGGTTCCTCATTCACTGATTCTTCCTGCTGGTGTGAGGGCTGTTCAAAATAGCACTTCACTTTTTGGTTTATTTATTAAGATCCTGCACTCAACTATAAGAAATTAGCCTCCTAGAGGTGAATCACTTCCTACACAGCAAAAAAGAAATCTGTTCCTATAGCAAAGAAGAAAATCCTGCACATATTCCTGAGACAGACAATAAAGAAAAGATCAAATAGGTCTATTGCATAGCCTATTCTAGGTGTGAAATAGGGCAGCCTGATGTTTAAGTAATGTGGACTATAGTATCTGCAAAGGGTGATCTCGTTACTACCCATTAGACAAGGGGTATGTCCGAGATGGGAACATGATGGGTTTTTTGGTGAACTTTTAAACTCAAGCTCTTTAGTAATTGAAAAATGGAATAGCTCAAGGAAAAGTGTTTTTCCCCACATATGATATTCTGAAAGCTAAGAGCATAACTGCACTGGAAGAGACATTGAGAGAGCTCTAGTCAAGCCCTGTGTCAGGTATGTTAAAATCATCCTGCTGCGATTTAGTTTTTACTTTAATTATCTGCAAAATGCTCTGGCAGTGGGAATGTTTCTCTTCCCTCCTGTTCTCATTCAGGGTACTGGCTATTGGTTTATTGAATCAGAATTTTCAAAGACTTTCCACTTCCATTTCCAGGTGGCTAATGCCAGTTAGATTTTAAGTTTCTCTGTGTGGGGGGGGGTGGAATATATATATATATATATATATTCCTCAGTAAAATCCACCCCAGGGACAAAGGTGTACTGATTTGCACTTGACCTGCCTTCCTAAGTAGTTCTATCTGTAAGCCCAAAGAAGAGGCCAGACAGGGGCTAAGAGAATTACCAAATTTGGTCTTGTCTCTCTCCCCCTCCTTCTCTTCCATTTTTTTCTTTGCTTCATTGTTAGTAACAAGTAGAAAGGCACAAAAATATCTAGCAGTATTTAGAAGAGTATTAAAAAATTCAAATGAGTAAAGTTGAAGATTTAATTGGCTTTATTCAATGATTCATGAATTGGGCAGCATATCATCTGGCAAGAAGAAAGGAGCTCTGAGGAGCTGTACAAAATAGAAGGCTTTTATAGGCAGAAGGGGGGAAAGAGTGGATTGTTTCAGGCAAGGTCGTCTCTTTCAAGAGGTGAAAGGGGTCTGTCAGGCAGATTACCTTACTAGTGCTGACCATGAAATCTAGACTGACCAGTTGAGATTACATTCCTGGGAGGGACTGATACTGCACTTAGTTTAGGTATTAATTTGCTGATGTGGAGCTTAGCACAGGTGACTCCATTTTGGACCTGTTGTTTCTTTATAACAAGAGAAAAGCTCACACATAGTTCACATCATGTCCCATGGAGGGGGTATACACACAAACACATATCTTATATGTATATATGTATATACATATGTTTATATTTCACTGCAAAATCACTTTGTTCAACTAAGCCATTTTCTACCTGTTCAGATATAGCCAGTGGAAAACTTGTGATACAGGTATTAGTGTGAGGGCTCACCCCTCATCCCTACTTCTCATGACACTTCAGCAGTTATTCAAGAAACATTGAGTAGCGACTGTGGACACTGATGTGGGGAACAAAGGCAAATGAGAAAAAAAATTTCCTTACGACTTACAGCCCATTGACAAGTCCTTGAAACAGGCAGAGTGACCTTCCTCTGGGAGCTCAGCTGCCTGCATGTTGACGCCTTGCTAAGGGCAGAAGGCAATTTTAGCTTAACATTATCGCAAACCCCCAGGATCCTGTGAGTCTACTTGAAACAGAAATTCCTTTGGAAACTTCCTTTATCTCTATCCCCCCAAGGGTCTCATGACTGTTTACTAAACAGTAATAAATGACCTATTCCTAACAGTAGCTAGTCCCCTCAGGGTCCTGGAAACCTTGTTTCTAAAATATCTTGGGGGTTTGTGCTGTCCCTAACCCCCTCCCAACTTGAAAGTATAGAATTGGTCACCTGTCAACTCCAATACAGCTCTTTCTGCCCATGGGTTCTGTGCTTTAATAAAACCACACTTTTGTACCAAAGACATCTCAAGAATTCTTTCTTGACCATTTACTCTGAACCCCAACATTTCCACATCAGACATAACACCACATGGTATGTCAGATATATAGACCCTGTCCTCTTTACCTCAACAGATTCACCTGTTTCCTGGGTAGCTAGCCTTCTCTTTGAGATATATTACCCTGGGTCAGCATTCTCCTTTATATCTTCCCTGTCAAATTGCACCATATCTGTGTTCCACTCCCTATAGTTTTTGGTAGGTGTTTGGCTGATTAATCCAATTGCCATGCACATTAATCCAAGATCTCTACCAAAGAGTAGAGACGCTAATTTCAGGAAGGAGACATTGCTTGTGTTCCTCAAATCTGAGTAGGTGGGGGACTTTCTAACTGGCCCTGGATAATCCTGTGTCTTTGAAAGAGCATGAAGTGATGCTTCAGAATGACTGGATCTCTCTCCAAAAACAGTTTGTATTCTAGAACTTTTGGCAAAAACCTGGATGAAAGTTTCTTTTGGGGACAGGAGACCCCCTATTCCCTGAAACAAGGAATGTTACTCTGCCAGAGGACTAATCTACTAAAAATCTCAGGCTTTTATGGGCCTACATGCTGATCAAGCCTTCTTGGCCAATGATAAATACCAGTCTCGATGAGAGCAGTTATTACATAAGTTAGTAAGTGGATTTCTTTTCTATAGCATATTTATCATTAATATTGGCACCTCAGCAAAAAGGCCATCTCTTGAATTCTGTAGTTCAATAGAAAGTGTGTTTGTGGTTCTACTTGCGGTATTTCAAAAAGTGCAAGATTGATAATCTCTGTAGCTCTAGATCTCTCCATTTGAGAAGCAAATTGCCTTTTTTTGCTTTTACCAAAAGGGTAATTCCTCATAATTTTATTTTTTCAGCTATTTTTTATTTTGCCTTTGCTCTAGCTGACCATTTTCTGTCTTCACTCTATTTTTATTTACCCCAGCCTTTCCCCTTCCCATCTGCTGCCTAACTTAGCTGAACTGTAAATAAACTGGCAGCTCTTTTTAGGGGCAAGAGCATGGGCTTGAGAGAGCATGAGGGCAGGTTAACCAACCCTGCCTTTTACAGAGGGCAGAAGTCACCTTTTTGAGTCTTCAATCCCTTAGCTACGAATAGGGATAATAACACAATAACCTCTCAGCTTATTGTAAAGATTAAATGAAACACTGCATGAGAAGGCCTTCATCCTTTGTGTGTTTTGAGGAAGTGCTCACAATTGTTCGTTGATAGCAGCTCTTCCTTTTTCTCCATTCATTAGTAGAAATTCACAGGCTTGAACGATATTGCAGATGTTTGCTATACATACAGTAATTTTTAAAACTACATTTAAACAGATCATAAGATACTTAAAAAAGATCTATTCTGGTTTCTTCAAAGGTTTTTTTTTAACTTTGAGGCCCAGAGGTTAAGGTTAAGACCCTGTTTATGATAATAACTTCTTAATCAAGTGTAATGTCCCTAAGCATAGTAATCTCTTCTCCACACTGCAGCCAGAAGCTAGAGTAATTTTTCTAATGTGTACATCTGATGGGGCCATCCCCCTGCTCCTCCCACGGGCTCTTTAAGTTGATTTACGAGACCCTTTGGACTTGGGCGCTTCTTCCCTTTCAAGGATTTCTCTCCCACTCTCCCCTCCCCAGCGCCAGACACTGTGCTCTGTGCAAGGTGGCGAATACAAGGACAGGGTGTTGGGTGAATAAGTAAATGAATGAACCAACAAAGAACATGGTGGTTTCATATTCTGTACCCTTTGGTGAACTATAGAATTCAACAGATGGCCTTCTTTTAAAGGTAATATTCCCCTCATGGTGATTTTTTTCAGTTATGTGTCTCGTGTATTTTCTGGAGGGCAGACTTCTACAGTTATAGCAAATGGTTAGCTTTAAATGCAAATCAGTTACATTAACATGTGCATATGTATTAGATATGTAAGAATTGTAAGAGTAGAGAGAGAGAAATGTCTTGTTTCCCTGTTTTCATGAGAAACTTTCAACTCTTCAAAACAATGGAAAAGAAATATGCTGAAAAATGAAATTCTTTAACTATGAAGTAAATCTTCCTTTTATCTTGGAATTTCTTACATGGAGAAGTTTTCCAGAGAAGGGACACAGACAGTAAATGTGATATTTAAGTAAATTATGTGGTTGGTTAGAAGACATTGAGTATTATGAAGAAAGAAAAGAAATAGAGCAGGTGAGAAGTATCTGGAGTCTGGGGGTAGATGGAAGACATGATATACTTGGGTCAGGGTAGAACCCATGATAGCATTGCTAGGTTTAGGAAAAAAAAAATGAAACAACAAGATGTCCAGTTAAATGCAAATTTCAGATAACAATGGATAATTTTAAAAATATACATGTGCCCCATTTAGTATTTGAGACATACTTAAAATAAGATGCTATTCATTGCTCACTTGCGCCTTATAGTTTTTTATGGCACACACATCACCACCACCCCACCACCCCCACATTAAGAGTGAGATTTGAGCAAAGATCTGAAGGGGATATGTGACAGCAGTCTAGGGGAAGAGTGTTCCATGCCAAGAGGCAGGAGTATGGCAGCAAGAGACTCAGGGGTAAAGAGGAGATGAAAAAGAAGGGACCAGACAGATCATGGAGAGCCTTGTAGGCCTTTGGAAAGATTTTTTTAAATGTTTTTATTTATTTTTGCAAGAGACAACGTGAGCAGGGGAGGGTCAGAGAGAGAGGGAGTCACAGAATCTGAAGACAGGCTCCAGGCTCTGAGCTAGATATCAGCATCAGCACAGAGCCTGACATGGGGCTTGAACCCACGAACCATGAGATCATGACCTGAGCCGAAGCTGGACACTTAACTGACTGAGCCACCCAGGCACCCCTGGAAAGATTTTTTTTTTATCTCTCTTGAATGAACTAGGTAAAAATCCACTTTAGCAAAGAAGTGACATGAATTGACTTCTTGCTTTATTTCTCTCCCTCTCTGTCTCTTTCTCGTGTTTCTAGATGTTTATTTATTTTGAGAGCCAGAGAATATGAACATGGGAGGGGTAGAGAGAGGAGAGAGAATCCCAAGCAGGCTCTGTGCCATCAACACAGAGTCCATGCGGGGCTTGAACCTGCCAACTGTGAGATCATAACATGAGACAAAATCAAGAGTTGGACGCTTAACCAGCTGAGCCCCCACCGCCTGGCACCCTGACTTAATGACTTACTATTTTAAAAAATTACTCTGTTGATGTGTTGAAAATAGAGGACAGAGGGACAAGATGCAGGGGGACCCCAGGAGGATTTGGCAGTAATCTAGGAGAATAGTGCAATGGTGGCCCAAACTAAGGTGATAGTAAGTAGTTAAGTAAAGAGAAATAGTTGAATTTTGAATATATTTTGAAGAGATAACAGAATTTTCTAACAAACCGAATGCTTGAAAAATAGGAGTTAAAGCATCAAAGGTGGTTTTCTTTTGTTTTAATTTTTTTTAACATTTATTTATTTTTGAGAGTCAGAGAGCAGGTAGGGGAGGGGCAGCAAGAAGAAGACGCAGAATCCCAAGCAGGCTCCAGGCTCTGAGCTGTCCACAACAGGGCCAGATGCAGGGCTCAAACCCACAAACCATGAAATCATGACCTGAGCTGAAGTTGGACACTTAACCAACTGAGCCTCAGGCACCTGAAGAGGTGGGTTTTCAGTCTGAAGGCCTGAAAAGAAGGGAGCTGCTGTCCACTGTGATAAGAAAGATAGGAGTAGAACAGGCCAGAGGACAGTATCAGGAGTCTACTTTAGGAGTGATAAGTTTGATAAAACTCGAGACATCTGAACAGTGACTTCAAGTGGACCACTGGATATAGAAATGTGGTCAGGAGAGGAAATGTACATTTTGTGCACTCCACAATCTCATTTATTTAGATCAGCATTACCAAAGAGAAATGGCTTGTCACATTCCTCTTTAAGAAAATATCTTTCTTTGAACCTGTTCTTTGGTTCCCTATCACCTGTCACTTTTCAAAGATTGAGGTAAGGGTGACAGATTTAAAGCATGTCTTTAGTTTGCATTCTTCTAAAATCCAGGAAAAGAGGAAGAATTGTTTTTTCTACACAAGGTCCCTTTTAAGGTCCCTGCTAGTGAGATTTTTTTTTTTCAAATTTGTCATTGAGGGTCTTTGTCTTTTTTTGTTTGTTTTATAAACTCATTCTTTTTAAATTTGACTTTGGCTCTTTCAGAATCAGTATATAAATAGAATTTAAAGTCACACAAATGTCCAGGCTTGCTGGATTCTCAGTTTATATGAAATATGTAGCAACTTCTAATAGAAGAGGTGATAGGTATATTTCAAAAAAGGAACTTGGGGTGCCTGGGTGGCTCTGTCGGCTGAGCGTTCGGCTCCAGCTCAGGTCATGATCTCACAGTTCGTGGGTCCAAGCCTTGCGTCAGGCTCTGTGCTGACAGCTCAGAGCCTGGAGCCTGCTTCAGATTCTGTATCTCCCTCTCTCTCTGACTCTCCCCTGCTCGCACTGCCTCTGTCTCTCCAAAAAAAAAAAAAAAAAGAAAGAAAAAGAAAAAAGAAAACCATATAAAATATCTTAAAAAAAAAAAAAGGAACACACATCTAAGATTCTTAGATTTCAGGGACATAACAACTGAGGTTGGAGAAGATAAGATCTAAAGAAGACCTAAAAGAAGATGTTATATTTTAATATACTCATGAGAGAGATTCTAACTTTTTAAAAAGTTTTTAAAATAGCTTTTTATAGCACCGAGTAATTTTCAGTTACATGAGAGTTTCTTAAATAGCTCTAAAAGCATCGGATTAGGATGAAGTAATTTGGTTTTAATCCTGATTATTTAACTACTTAGTTGTGAGGTCTTTGGGCAGATCTTTTAACTTTTGACATGTCCCAGTTCTTACATTTAAAAAATGAGGATTCAGTGCAGCTGTGTACCCTTCCTAGAGTAAGAATGAGATATAATTCAGATTAACATATGAGAAAGCACTTTGAAAGCATAAAGTACTCTACAAATTCAAGGGATTATTTTCCTATTGTCAGTATTATTTAATCCAAGAAGAATCCCTTCTAATCATTGACATAAGACATAAAATTTGGCTATTGCCAAAATATAAAACAGTCAGGGATGTACTTGTATTTCTTGAAAGAAGATCATGTTCTTTTAGTAATGGTGTCTCACTGATAAAATGAGCAAGAGTTTAAATATTGAGTGATATCTCATTTCTATTATATTTCCCATTTGAAATTTCAGATTTGTACTTATTTTGCTGAGAGCATAAAATCATCAGAAGACTTTATTGAGGGAATAGGCATCTCCCAACGTTGATCTTGTCTCCCAGTAGCTGATAAGTAGTGTAGTTAGATGGAAACATTAAAAACAAATTAGTCAATCAATTTATTAACACAGAGACTTAAATTTCACATCTGTTTCACTTGCTGTGTATTCCTGAGCTTTGCACAATACTTGTCCTCTATTTGGTTTGTTTGTATTTGTTTTTTCAGTTAAAAGTAGAGAATGTTTGGCATGTGGGTGCTCAGTATTTTTAATTGAACTAAGTGTAAGCCAGGTATGGAAATCCCCCTTGCCAGTGATTTAGATTTAGGAAGGCACATGTAGTACACTTCTGGCCAAAGAGACATAAGAGGATGGCTCATAAGAAAAGAGGCACCTGGAAGAAATGCTGACATTGTCACACATTGCCTCTTCTGCTGTCCTATAGCAGAAGATGTGACACTGGAGGTGTGGCAGCCATCTTGCATCATGAAAACTTAGAGGTGATAACAGAAAGATGGGAAGAACCTGAGTCTTCAGTGACAGTTACTGACCTAGTGAATTAACCAACCTTGGACTTTTCTTTATGTGTAATAATGAACCCTCTCATTGTTCAAGCCAGTTAAGTAGAAGTTTTCTGTAATTTGTGTATAAAAGTAGCATAGTACATACACAAACTCTAATAGTTTATGTTTATTAGCTCTTCTGGTTATTTTCATTCACATTCTCTTGATTATGTTAGTTATGCTTCTTGGGCATTTCTAGTTATCCCTAGTTTTCTTGAAAAGGAGCAATTGGTGCTGTTGTCAATGCTGTGGATACACTGGTCAAGGCTTGAGGGCAGATTCCATCTGTTTTATGTATCAACATATGCCCAGTTCCATTACAGTACTTGTCATTCAATAGATGTTAAATGAATAAATTAATTTTCCATAAATTTTTTTGTTGTGGTTTTTACCATAATGGTACATTGGACTGATAGCTTCAGGCAACAGACTAAGGTTTACAGAATGCCATTTCAACTCCCTTTTTCTAACTTTACCTTATAAAGGCAAATAAAGGTGAGAGACCAGGACTTTTCAAGCATCAGTCATATTTTTTTTCTCCAGATTTGTTAATTGGCATGAGAGTTCATCTATGCTTGTCTTTCTATTGAGATCAGGATTCTAAGAGGAAGGGGAAAAAGAAGGCAGTGAATAGTAGCTATTTAATAGGCTGCCACATTGAAGGCTAAAGTTCTTTAGCTATAGTGAATTTCAAAGCATACTTCCCATGCTATTAAGTCCTAAATGTTTAAATCAGCTGAGATGATACAGGAAAGATACAGAATTGTCACAGTTAAAAATGAACATACATTTTATGCTTGGTTATACTTTTCCATCTACCATTAGGTATATATCTAGTTCTGTCTATAAGATTTTTATTTATAAATAATTTGCATCCCTTTTTCAAAACAACATTCTAGTAAATCTCTGGGGCAGCTTGTTTTCCAAGGTTGGAAGCTATGTGCATGGAAAGCCTACCAATCCAGAGGCTGCCTCGCATAGTTCAGGGTACCATCCAAGAAATAAAAAAAGTAGAAACTACTTAAGTGTGCCTGATGAGGTCCCCAAAATGAAGGACACAATCTAGTTTATTTCTACATTTGAAATGTTAACTGGCAGTTAAAATAGGTAAAGCATAACTACAAAAATCAATGTGGTTAAGACTCAAAAACAATGTTCAGTGAAAAGTAGCGAGTATCAAGCATGACACGATTAATGTAATATGTTAAAAAAAAGATTGTAAAAAATACAAAAGAATGATTCATAGGAACTTCAGAATTATGGTTCTTTCTGAGGAGAGAGACAGAGAGGGGTGGGGAGGGAGGAAGAAAGAGGGAGGGAGGAGCAACTGGGCTTTGCTATATCCGTACTTGGTCTTTTTCTTTAAAACTAAAAACTTGAAATATATGTGGCAAGTGTAACATCTATTAACAGTTGTCTGATATATTATTGTCTGTACTCTTATATGTTTGAAATAGTTCATACTTTTACTTTATTTATTTATCTTTTTTGTTTTAGAGAGAGAAAGAGAGCAGTCTAGGAAGGGACAGAGAGAGAGAGAGAGAGAGAGAGAGAGAGAGGGAGAGCGAAAGAGAGAGAGAGAATCTCAAGCAGGCTCCATACCCAGTGCAGAGCCCGACTCAGGGCCCAACCCCACAACCACCATCAAATCATGACCTGAGCTCAGCCAACTGAGGCACCCAGGTGCCCCAATAGTTCATACTCCTAAGAAACTAATTTCACATGACAAAATCTATTATTAACCCCTTCTGCTTGATGATCTAAACTTATATCAGTATTCCAGCTTTTAATTTTGAGATAACTTGGAAAAAATTTCTTTTCTGTTTCATAGTAGTGTAAAGGTAATCCTAGAAATGCCACTTAAAGACTATGAAAATAGTCTAAATAGACTAAAGAAAATAGTACTCATAGTAATAAATTCCTCAGACAGTTCTGTGCTTACCAAGAGCTATAAGTTATATGAGGCAAGACAGAACATTGAAGCATTTTCTCCTACAAGGATAGGTTGTTTTTGAAATGATCCCAACATTTTACACAGGGAAAGCAGTTTGCCAGCTACTTAAAGTTTCACTTTTTTAAAAAAGCAGAAGCATGTAAACCCTGGATTTTATAATCCAGGGATTTTCTCACATTTTGATTCATTCCTTTTGACTAAAGTTTTTTAGAGGAAATGTGTGGAGAGATGATCTCACAGGTCTTGGAATCATTTTTAAAAATTAAATATTTGAAAGTAATTTTAGCTTGCTTATATATGTGATTTTTGTTACTTTGGTATTATTATTAAAATTTATGTTACTTTGGTATTATTATAAAAAATTAAAGTTAGGCATATATAAATTTTACGAAGATCTTCAGATTTTAAAACCACATCTTAACTTTTAATATACCAGGGAAATGGTCATTGCCATTTACTGTCTGGGTTCAGTGAATTGTTTAAATAAAATAACTATAATATATTTTTATTTTTATTTATTTATTTTATTAATTTATTATTAATTTTAAAATTTATTTTGATTTTAGTACTCATTCTATTAGTAATTTATGAAATATAAAGGGGTAGTTTAATTAGAAACTTTAATAAGAATTTAAGCATGGTAAAAACAGTTTTTATTCCAAATATTTGTCTTTAAAGATGTACACACACACATACACACACACACACACACACACACATGCATGTACTTTAAAGGTAGGTAGATATATAAAATGTCAGTTGAATGTAACCAACTGCTTGTCACTTGCCATGCATGAACCTGGAGTATATCCATTTTGTAGACAGTAACTCTAGATTTCAAATACAGTTCTAGTAGCTTCTAGCTTATCATTATGTCTGGTTCTTTTGCACTTGCATCCTGAAAATGCAAAACTTTTAAAAATGTTGATGATATGATTTTATTGAAGGATGGCAACTATTGGAAAACATTTTAATTTTTAGATATATAAGCATCAGTTAGAATGACCAGTCCAGTAATTTTTTCATTTCCACATCATTTATTTCCTTTCAATCACCTGAGTATAGACAAACATGCTGTCTTCAGCATTTTTACTTTACAACTAACTTTACAGTTTCACTTTACAACTTAGGAACTATATCAAGTAAATTTTGATGAATAAACATCAAAGTGAAAAAATACAACCACACCACCCATTTAGCAAAATTAGATGATCCAGGTCCTTGTTATAAAATTTGCATGATGACTATTGAATAAGTGATGAAAATACCTGATATTCTAATTGTCCTTAGAAATACATGGTTCACTCATTCATTCTAGAGTTTGAGAAAACTGATTTTGAATATATGATCTGAAGACTTCATGATCTGAGATTTTGCTTATGTGGTCAATTTCATCAACATCATTAGGATCCAGAGGACTGTCCTTTGTCTCTTTGCATCCACCTTCTGATTCCTTTAATTGTGGAAATTCTTTTGTCAGTTTCCTTCTACTACTTGTCGTTGTAGTAAAAACAAAGGATTCTAAACTGTTAACTATAATCATCATTGAAAGCCTTAAAAAAAACCCTCTAATGATGGTATCTCTCCAGATTCTTATATCTTCTTGAAAAATAATGCAATACTTTGGGCAATGTTATATGCAAATAGAAGGATCATCATTTATTTTACTATTACATACTATTACATTCTTCTAGGTGTTTCCATCATCATTCCATTTCCTTACTATTTTATTTTAGTCTTTTAAAGCATAGTTGCAAATTGTTGATTAGTAAAAATTGAATAATTCCTGGGATGATGAAATAAAATATTTCAGAATGTGTAGGAAAAATTAAATCACTGAGATACCATAATGTATCTTAGAGTTATAGAAGGGTCCAGCAGACCTCTATGAGGATTGAAAAATATGAGTTTTATCCTATCTTTAAAAAGTAAATTTTGTTATACCTTAGAGGATATTAAAAAAAACTAAAAGTTATGAAATGTCAGTATTCATAAAGTTAGCACTGCTCAAATAAGAAACCCAGAACTAAAATTTTAATGGATTCATGTGGTATCTTTAGAGTTAAAAGATCATAAAACATTTTCAGATAAAATCATGGGGAAAAAAGTATTTCTTAGAGAATGAAAAACTTTATAAAGGCCAGCTGTTCATCAGCGTAGGTCACAGGGGCAGAGGTTCGGCCCTGGCTTTCTTTGTTGGAAGTGCTACTCATTCCCCTAAAGGGCTAGGTCATGTGCCTTTTTCCTTCTTGAATATCCTAACTCTCAGGGCACAGATAATTGGTCCAGGGGTAGACAGTTTTGAATACAAATTACTCTTTTTTCAGATTTTGGATTGTAATAAACATGGGACATTGGAGCCAAAGAGATAGGTCAGAGCTAGCAGCATCACAGACCCCAAAGTCTTAGGCAAAACTAAATTGCAAAGAAGAAGAAAAGAAGACATTTTCAGAGAAGTCAAGCTGTAAGCAGAATGAAGCATATATTCAGTATCCAGATGACATGGCTCAGTGAGGGAGAGAGTAATAAAACCTGGCTGAACTTCCTGCAATTTAAATTACATTCTTTTATTTATTTTCTTTTTTAAAGTTTTTTTTGGGGGGGGGCAGAGAGAGAAAATCACAGACAGGCTCTATAACACCCCTTTATGTAAGTTAGAGTTGGGTTTCTGTTTCTTGAAAACAACAAATCCCTAAAACAGAAATTAGTGCCAGCAGCAGTATAGCAAGTCACAGACTCTGAGTGAAAATGAAGAACTGGCTGTGGAGTCGAGGCAAAGGGTTAGAGTAAAGGCAGGAGTAACAGAAAGAATTCCTTACTCCATGGGAAACTGGGTAGTATGGAAGTAAGGGGTGGCAAAATAGCTAAACAATTGGTCTAAAATTTCTTGGGACCCATATCACTTGTCACCAAAGGCTAAGCTACAGATTTAAAAGTTGTCAAATGTCAAAATGTAAGATTAATTCCCCGTGGACATGATTAAAATGCAGTGGCAAAAAGTTTTCTCTATCAGGTTGTCTGGCTAAAAACAGGGAAAAGCAGAAATTACAGATGTGTTTCATAAAGTTCAGTCTTTTCTACTGAGATTGTTGAAGAATATGTCCAGGTATTATTCATGAATTTGGAAAAACTCAGGGCTCGGGAGCCTAGCAATTGAAAAGTTATCCAGCAGTAGCTAGAATAGTTTAGGAAGCCAGCCCTTTTCCACAGGGTAAACATATTACTATCACCCCGCTAGCTTTCAACCCTTAGTAAATCACTTCCCTAGAATGGAATGTAATCTGTAGAGGTGAGGGATTTGTAAGGGTAGACTAAGGTAGATGTGCTATCTGTTCTGCAAAACCTTTTTCCACTTTCCCTCCTTTATTCTCTTGAGGACAGGGCCGTTAAGAAAAACGGGTCTAAGAGCCGAATTAACAAAAATCCTGAAGGAATGGTCATTAGGTAGCCTGGTAATTAAAGAAGCAAATTTACCCCCACAGAAATTCCCAGCATTGCCTTTCAGTCCTGGATGTATTCAAAAAGACAATGATTGAAAACTCACTAATATTCTGGGGTAGCTGTCATCAGAACCTTAGTCTTGAACAAGTGCCTCTACCAACTCACATCAATGTGGTGTTTAGTCCTGTCTCTTCTGGAGTGTTGAACTCAAGGAGAAAGGATGCTGGCACCAGACAAGTTACTCAAGTTGAGAGAGAAGGCCTGAAGGACAATAAGAAAGGAAATCCTTCTAATGGACAGATGCTAGGACTGTCAGGCATGATTTGGGAACTTATTCTACTACCAAGAGGATCAAGAAACAGACTCAGGACATTTATTTAGGGGCAGACTACTGACCAGTATGTGATCCTGTCTTCTAGGTTTCTTCCCTACCTCTAAGTCAACCTCATTTTTATTCACTTTTTCCTATTGTTATTATTTATTGGCATGATGGTATTAAATGTGCCAGAGGAGCTCATTCTGGCAGGATGATTACAATGTGCCAGTCAGATTGTAATGGAGACTGAGGAGCAGTCATCTCCAGCTGTGCCTATAATACTGGATTATGTTGGGCAAGATGATCTTGAAGGATCAATTACTCTGCAGAGAAGAAATATAGTGGTAAGATGTTAGTAGAATCGACCTAGTCCACACCCACTTCCTGGGAATGATTTCAAAGCCCCCATTTTTTCACCTGGTGACCCCACTTTCAAGACTTCTACAGATGGTTGTGCAAGGTTGTGTGCACACTGTGTATTTCTGTGAGGTCCTACCCCATCATCCTGGCCACAACTGAGACCCCTGATCACACTGAGTGAGATCCAAGAGGAATTGCGAGGTTCCACAAAGTTGGGTTCGAGTTTGTACCATGTCAACTCAAAGGCATGAATGCCAAGGCTATAAGAGACAGGGCTAACATGTCACCCTGTATTTACTATGAAATAGTAATGAAGAGGCCTTCAGAGAAATCAGTTCACAGAGAATAAAGCAGTCACATAGATGATTAGTTGTAAGAGAAAAAGAATGAAAGAGAGAAGAGGAGGGAGAACAGAAAAGAAGGAAGGTAGGGCACAGAGACAGAACTAAACAAGAAACAACCTGAGGCAGTTAGAGACAGAAAGAGATGAACCATTGGTGACCTCCTAGATACCCACCACACTGTCCAGCTATACTTCTAGCAATTAAATTCCAGATTTCTGATTCAACAACTTCCTATTTACAAGCTATTTTAGGTAGATTTAATTCTTGCAACCCAAACAATTCTTGACCTAAACATCTGCTCCTTGACTGTAGCTGCATCTTTTAAATGTTTAATTTGCAACTATAGAAACACATATGCTGCCTAATGTTAACTGGGACACTGTAAAAAAGTGAGGCTGTCTAGAGAGAGGGACTATTTGTAACATCTCAACACTTTCAAAGACAGACTTGGTTTTATACTGTGATAACAGCTAACATTGACTGAGCACTGCCTTCGGGCCAGTTTCAAAATCTGTACATGCATGACCTCACCTATTCATGACAGTTGTAGGTTTTATTATCAATCCCATTTAACAGATAAGGAAATTAAGACAAAAAGAGAGATTAATTTGCTAAAGGTCACACAGTCAGTAAGGGATAAAGGTAGAGTCTGGTGTTTATTTACATTAAAGCTGACATTTGGAAAAAAGTATGCATTCATTTCAGTTGACAAATTCTTGTTGAATGCCTATTACATACAAAGTACTGATTTAAACAAAAAAACTGGTTAACACTGATGTTACAAATAGAAAGTCCTTTTATATCACTTCAAAATAAACCTTCCTTTCTGTGGTACATACACACACAAAGATGTGCTTTCAAATTGTTTTTCAATTTCCAAAATACCTCCTTTAAAACAGAAGGGAATACATTCTAGCAATACTATTTTCAATGCCTCAACCATTTCACACTTCACTGTTCTATCTGAAGATGACTTGATGCAGGCTGGACTCTCATGAAAAGAAACCTTGATTTCAGAGGTGAGTCTACATTGATAAGCACATATCCATTTAATTAACTGCAGTTAAGTTACATATATATAAAAAAAGTAAAATGACAAGAATGAGAGGAGTTTTCATGGAAGGTGGTGGGTGGCCATGGAGTCTGCTTCTCTTGATTTTCTGAGCAGGGCTTGTCTGAGGGCACTAATTTTTTCATCAAGTTCAGCCAGTGAATAATTCTGCTGTAAACAACAAGAATAGAAATTGCTGAATAAGACTGCAGATAAAAGGCTAAATGAACTATAAATATTGAAAATACAGTAAATGTCTTTTTTTCCTTCATAAGAGTAATTTTTAAATGTCTTTTTTAAAAAAATTATTATTTTGAGAGAGAGGGAAAGCAAGTGTGGGCACATGAGTGAGGGGCAGAGAGAGGGAGCAGGCTCTGTGCTATCAGTGCAGAGCCTGACAAGGGCTTCGAATTCTTGAACCATGAGATCATGACCTCAGTCAAAATCAAGAGTCAGATGCTTAACCAACTGCACCACCCAGGTGCCCCATAAGAATAATTTTTAAATTGAACTATATATGTCAACTATATCATAAACTTAAAGGCAGAAAATAACAAGGCTTAAAATATTTCTTACTTTTTTTCTCTTTCCTAATGACGAAGCTCTCCTCCACTTCTTTTACTTTGAAAGGACTGAAAAAACTTTTTATTTAACTGACAATTCTCACAGTAGTAAAATTAAACTTTAGGATTAGCTTAACTGCTGGAAATTATTTTTTGATGGATCTACGGCAGTCAACTACCTCTCCTGGAAAACACAGATTCTCTCAGTAATTTATTTAAAATTTTACTATAAAAAATTCGTAAACTATTCTTAAAAAATAAACCAAAAAAAGTTTTAAAGTTTTCTCTATATTTAAATTTACATTATTACTACCATTAACAGCTATGAGAACCTCACTAATTAAGATTCAACTAATTAATACAGTAGGACTGTGGGCCATGGTGGGCTGAAGTCAACCTCTGCAGAACATACTCTTTTGATTTAGATGCTGCTAATTATAGTAGGGTCAGCAAAAAGGGGGGGAGGGTTGCCTGGCTGTTTCAGTTGGTAGAGCATGGGGCTCTTGATCTTGGGGTTCCTGAGATGGGGAGGATTTAAATTACCTAGCATTTATTATTTTTCAGCATTTTGTAATTGATACATTCTGCCACAATTAAAAGCTAGATAGAGACATTCATATTTATATGACGCATATGAACCATTCCATGCCCTTGAAATAAAATCATTTATTTCAAGTTCATTAATTTATGCTGCCTTTTTTTTCCGTCTTAAATCCCATAGTATGATCTAAAAGCAACCAGTGTAGAAACTTTTATTGATGAGAGGCATAAAACTTCTCCCAACTATTTCAGAAGCCAAAATGAGAATTTAATAACTTACTTGAGGTGGTTGTACTTTTCTTCTTTTTCCAGAAAAGCTCTAGAAAAAAAGTATAAAAAGTAATCAATGCTTAGAAAAATATAAACAATTTTCCTTTATAGAATACTGAACAAAATACAGAAAACCCAGGCAGAAACAAAGTCCACAGAACTCACCAAGCACTGTATGCCACTAACATCAGCTTCTTTGTATCTTGAATGATGGTCTCTAAAAGATGATATTACAAGTATATAGTAATTGGGGGCCTCGGTGGCTCAGTCAGTTAAGCATCTGACTCTTTGATTTCTGCCCAGGTCATGGTCTCAATTCTCAGGAGACTGAGCCCCCAGTTGGGCTCTGCACTGACAGTGGGAAGCCTGCCTGGGATTCTCTCTCTCCCTCTCTCTTCCTGCTTCTCCTCAATTAGCACTTCTCTTTCTCCTCTCAAAATAAATAAACTTAAAAAAAGTATATAGTAGTAACATCAAAGCAACATGCTCCTCCCTGGCTACACACACATTGCCATTAATTCCCAGCTTCTAATGAGGGGGAATAATTATGGAAGAAGATGCTCTGGGGACTTTCTCTACTTGGTTTCCTTTTCAGTTATTCTTTCAGGATATTGAACAAGTGAAGCAATAGGAGAAAACAGAACTTGGAGTACCAAGTGAAGGACACACACATGCACACACCTGTCCCCCTGACGGACTGTACTGATCACTGTGGGTGTCTGTACAAGTAGCTATCCGCTGCTCCTCTGTAGGACTCAGGGGAATGTTGCTCGTATCCCACTGGTCTTGTCAGCGACTAGAATGGACATGGGCCCAGTTCTGGCTAATGAATAAGAGGTCTGGGAATCAGGAGAGCACGCTTCTGGAAGAAGCTTTCTCACTTGAAGAGAAAGGCCTCAACGGAAGCAGTTCCTCTGGACATGTCTGAATAGGACACTGGAAAGTAGCTGTTCTGCAGCCTACCCCTGGGGGTAAAGCCAATACCAAGCAGAGCTCTGGGGGAAAGAACCCAATTCTTTGACAACCATGATTTAACCAATAAACCAATTAGCCCTTAAGAGTGTACTACCATTGAACTTCCTACTTTATAATTTCCACACTTTTCAAGCCAATTTAAGTTTAAATGTTACTTAAGCTGACAGCATTCTTACTGACATGCTGCTGAGCCTTTTAAACCTTGACCAAATGAATTTTTTCTAGATTTTCTTCTTAATTTCACAGAATCAGAAGCTTCTGAATGACAAATTAGTATATTGGTACATTTGACAAACTGTCAATGTAGGTTGCAAAATTTTCTCATGAATATTTCTGACCTCTGAGATTTAGAAGGTAGAAACTTTCATTTTCCTTTGTGTTAAAAGCGATTTCAAAGGATATTGAGGTATACTTCTTTATCATTAGTTAAGTGGGAAATCATGAAGTGCTGTAATTATTTTTTTAATGTTTATTTATTTTTGAGAGAAATAAGAGTAGGAGTGGGAGAGGGGCATAGAGAGGGAGACGCAGAATCTGAAGCTGTCAGCACAGAGCCCAACATGGGGCTCAAACCATGAACTGTGACACCATGACCTGAGCTGAAGTCAGACATTTAACCAAGAAAGCCACCCAAGTGCCCCAAAGTACTGTAATTATTAAATATGGGGGGAGGGAACGCTTATATAAACAGGTTCCTTCCTTTGCCAAATGAAGCTGGATACCACGGGCAGGTAAGGGCTTAATGTTTAATTTTGGTCAGATGACTCCTCAGGCTTCTACCTTTCCAAGAGGTGTCTTTTTGCACACTTGATTAAAATATACTTCCCCTTGTTTTCCTAACAGTTTACTCTATAAAATATTGATAGTTTCCATGTCGTTGAGCAATCTAATTATTACTGTTTCATGAAACCAAAGTGAGAAGTATCAGAATGAGGAGAATAAGAACACCAATGACTCAGTAACTTAAAAACAGTAAAATGTGGTCTTTGGGGGCTTATTTTAGATGTGGTGTCTTTAAGTATTTCTTCCATTCTAGTCCCATCCCACTACCATGATTCAGATTTCTCCCTGGTGTGGACAATGTTCTATTTCCTAAACTATCTTTCTTGACTCTAATCTCTAACTCAAACTTCATAATACCACCAGATGGGAAGCTAAATTACAAGTTTCTCTTTCTCAAAAACTAATTGTGCACCAGTGACACCAGAATTGCAAACTAGTTAGTGTGACCTCCAAGGCCCTCCAAAATGTGTTTGCAATTTAATTTTCTAGCCACATCCAGTTACCACCTCACGCTTCAGGCCCACCACACACTTTCACACACACACGGCCTGCGCACATGAAGCTGACTACCTTCTTCCCACACTTCCCTTCAGAACCAGGAGTTACCATTGCAGACAAGGTTCAGAACCCACCTCGTCAGTGCTTTGGAACAAAGTTAACAGACCTTCAAAAGTCCAATAATGAACTAGCAGCCAAACCCTATCCATTCACACATTTACTTATTCAATGCCTGCTACTGTCTATGTGTTCAAAGACGAACAAGACACAGTTCCTGCCCTTCAGAGGTTCAAAATGTAGTGTGAAAAATAGATGTGTAAACATATAATTATAAGTGATAAGTGCTATAAAATGAACAAAGTGCTATGAAAATATATTTGTGAAGCATGTTGTATTTACTGTTTCAAGGGTCAAAATTTAAAATCAGTAAATAATTCTTTGGAAATACTGTAAGGATTTTATCTTTTAAATGTCCATTAAGCAATGCCCTTAAAAATTTTAAAACATTTCTCCATTCAAATCTTTTCATGTTGAGTGTGAAGAATGATCTTTAGAACTGTTACATTAAAAGGTACAACAAAATACTAATCTTCGTTGTAATTCCTGTTTTATATACATTTCTTGGAGTTTTATGTCTGTTTCATAACTGAAAAGAACTTTATATAATTTACTTTTGTTTCTGAACCAAAGGTAACTTACAACTTTTTTCTGTTAGCTTTTCCCTTTTCATATGCTGTGCTTCAGTGTTACCCATGATAACCAATCTCTATGAGTTTTCCCTGTGTTTAGAAAGCAGCTACATGTAAATCTGGATTAAAAACAGATAGTTATTTTCAGAGTTTAGAATTCGATTTCTGCAAAAATTCAATCCATCAGAAATAAAATGGGCTCAATTTCCGTTATTAAGTTTATTTTTTAATGTTTATTTATTTACTTTTGAGAGAGAGAGAGAGAGAGAGAGAGAGAGAGAGAGAGAATGCTCATGAGTGGGAGAGGGGCAGAAAAAGTGAGGGAGACAGAGAATCCAAAGCAGACTCCTCACTGTCAGCACCGAGCCTTACAGGGGGTTCAGACTCATGAACTGTGAGATCATGACCCAAGTGGAAGTCAGTTGCTTAAATGACTAAGCCACTCAGGCTCCCTTACTAACTTTAGAAGCTAGAGGACTGTACAGCATATGTAGTCTTTTCTGTATACTTTTGAAAGATACGTAGAAATATGTAATTGTCATACATGTCCTCCCAGCACGAGGATGGTGAGAGTGATGAGTATATGTTCTCTGCAGGGTGTGTGTTTAACTCCACTCATGTCCATGGACATTCCTAGTGCTGGACCTACGTTACACAATGAGTGTGGTTCCTAGAGATGGCACATTCATTCTGTTATGGAGGGGTGAATATGAGATCTTCTTTCCCTTTGGACTTGTGCCATGTTTATTTGTAGGCCTTAAGGATAGAGTTAATTTGAATGTTTAAAACTTTTCAGTGTTTTGTCCTTCCGTGTAGCTAATAATTTGGACTAGTCATTTCTAATACTAATCCAGAAGTGATCCTCCTAATCAAATATATATCATTTAACAGATCTAGAAATAATTTTTTTACAGTACTAGTTTTATCACGAGTATGACAACCTAACACATCCAGGCCAATCCTCTTTGCATTTATAATGCTTCCTGGTCCTAAAGTTAGGCAGTCACCAAGTTTCAGACTTCAGGCCTCTGACAATCCCAGTGTTCTTAGCCATTCTGTATTTTAATTATCACCTCTACACAGACCCTCCCAATTACTTGAAGCGTAAGTCCTACTCTTGAAAATCTTACCTGATGTTTCTATCTGTATATCCTGATAGGACTTTAAATTCACATTTCCTCCCAAAATATCTCCCCCTCCAGTTTTCTTATTTCTGTCAATGATTGTATAATTTTCTCAAACAGAAAGTAGACTCATCCTTGCTCTATGCCTCTTGCATTAATCTTTTCTATTCTCACTCTCTTGTCCTTAGTTCAGAATCTCACTTCATATCTAAGCTAGTATACTACTGTCTCCTTGGGGCGCCTGGGTGGCTCAGTCGGTTAAGCATTCGGCTTTGGCTCAGGTCATGATCTCACGGTTCATGGGTTCAAACCCCACGCCGGGCTCTGTGCTGACAGCTAGCTCAGAGCCTGGAGCCTGCTTCAGATTCTGTGTCTCCCTCTCTCTCTGACCCTCCCCTACGCACACTCTCTCTCTCTGTCTCTCAAAATCAAATAAAAAAAAAAACATTAAAAAAAATACTATCTCCTTATTCTTGTCTCTCCCTTTTCATTTATCTCCCAGAGTATTAAATAAACCTTTTGAGTAACTTGCACAAGTCTCTTCCCTGTTCAAATGTTTCCAATATCATTTAAACTTCAAATGTTTTAAACTTCTGGGTATAGTATTTAAGGTCCTCTACAATCTGACTAGTCCACCTCTTTAACCAAAACAATCTAAACATTCTATGCTGTGTATAAGACATCCCCAAAACAAAATTATGAAGGGCTTGTTCTTTTGTTAACCAAGTTCAGTAACAGGTAGATGTTAAGCTTTATAAATCAAAATCAAATAATGATGGAGCAAGGTCTCTCTGGAGGCATCTAATACTACGATATTCTCTGTTGAGATCAGTGCTACTGTGAACAAGAACTATATTAGCAAAGTATGAAACTGAACTAGAAAAATAATCTGCCTAGGGATTACTTAATGAAGGCAGCTTGAATGGAGAAAAAACTTAATGGTAGACTATTTTAGGAAAAAGCATAAAATCTTTATCAAGTTTTCTAGGATGATATATTCAAAGGACAATCCTAAAAGTAGAAAAACCTTTGCTATTATTAGTATAACCAAGAAATCTTCTAAAGTAGACAACTGAAGGCCAGAGGAATTGTGTGACTTACCCATATTTTACATATTACACAGCTTATTCATACATGGTTTCTGAAACTAAATAAATGATAAGTTACTGAGGTTTAACCACTTGCTAGACAGTGTGCTAAGTGCTTGACTGGTATTATTCATTTAATCCTTGCTTCAGCCCTTAGAACTTCATTTTACATTTGAGGGAAATGAATCACTAAAACTTTCTCTAAATTCTTGATCTTTAGATTTCATTGCTCACTTTTGTTATATAACCTGCCTTCTTCATCTGGAAATACTTCTTTTCTCTACCTTACTCTAATACCCAATTCACCACTTTGGAAAAATTGCTGCTATACCTAAAATAATTTTAAATATACTTTCACCAGTGACTTATAATGATTCATGCTAATATGAGTTATTTTATGTAGCTTTTCTGACCCAGGGGTTTTAGTAAAATTTTCACTAAAAATTTAATAAATTAAAACATTTTGTTTACTTTTAGATTATTTTAGTTAAAACAAAATAAAACCTCAGAAAAGGCAGGTATATGTATAATCACCCCAGAAGACTGAGTAAAATAGTACAATGAGCTCATGATCACTTGTCTGAAACCTTCTGATGTGACAAAAAAGAGACTTATCAGTACAACACCGGTTCTTAATGTCCTTGAAAAAAGGGGTAATGTTGAATGAATGAATAAGTGCCAGAGTTGAGGAATTAGACAAATGTGGACTAGTCTTTCAAAAACTTTGGTGGTTAGGTTAAAGAAAAAGGGTGGCAGATTGAGGTGTGTGTTTGTTTAGTATGGCGGAGTAATGTAAACATGTATGAGCTGAGGGAAGGAGTCTGGAGGGTGAGAGATTAAAGAGACAGAAAGGATAACCGACAGAGCAGGATCCCAGAGGAAGCCTTTGTTCGACAAGATAGCATTTCATATGTGACAACACTGACAGCTACCAAGGCTGATATGATATACTGTGCCATGAAAATGGCTGAAGTTTGAGAATTTGGGCAATGTATAATAAAACTACTCCTTTAAAAAAATGAGTCTAAACATAATACAATATTCAGAATCACCATTTTTTTTTAAAGTAGGTAATTCCCCACATAAGAGTATGTTTATCTTTGTATTATTACAACAGTGTTTCACATGGGGCACCTGGGTGGCTCAGTTGGTTACGTTTCCGACTTTGGCTCAGGTCATGATCTCGTAGTTCATGAGTTTGAGCCCTGTGTTGGGCTCTGTGCTGACAGCGTGGAGCCTGCTTTGGAGTCTGTGTTACCCTTGCTCTCTACCCCTCCCCTGCTCGTGTGCACTCTTCCCCCCCCCCTCAAAAATACACATAAAAAAAAAATCCACCAGTGTTTCACATATACCAGATAAATGAGTGAATTATCTGTTAAATGATGAAGCATCATAAAGTATTTATTTTTTAAAGACACTTATACTTACTACAGACTGAAAATATTCAGGAGAGATGCCTTCCAATTCAAGGATTTTATCCTCAAGTTTTTTAATTCTCTGATAAATGTCTCTTGGCACTGGACCACCTAAATACATTTAAAAAATTTTTGAGATACTACTGAATAATAATTCTTACAACATTTATTCTTAAAATACCATGCAAAGAAACTTGTGCAGAGGAATGGGAAATATTTAAACTTTAGAAGATAGTGAACAAGAGTTAAGATGAAATAAAATCCTTAGCTCACATTTTCATGTTATACACTATGGGATATATATTATATTACACCTATCCCCAAGCCCCATTTATGCTTCCTATATTGCTAGGAGTTTTATGTTAAATTTATTACATGTTACTGAATAGTTCCTGTATTGAACAGTTTGTACTTCTGATAGATTTCGGTAGTAACTTGGGAGGAGAAAAATACATGGGGACAACAAACAGTTCAATTTGGTGACTGTAGTATGTCTTTACACTTTCAATTTATATTTCTCCTTTCATGCCACATTATCTCCTTTAACCTAAAACAATGTTTAAAAGAGGAGCTTCATCATAATTCCTAACTAACAAACTTTCTGTGGAGGGGGAAGATAAGTTAAAGTTATTGAAATTTCAATGTTAATGGTTATATCCCAAATCCTTTTATTTCTCAGTACATCAAAGTGACCATTCTGTCTAGACCCCCACCTCTCTCTCTGGGTTGCCACAACCTCCAAATTGGTCTCCTCGTTTCTGCGTTGCTTTCATAGTCTACTCTCAACACAGCAATGATCTTAAAATCTAAGTCAGATAGTGTTATTTCTCTGCTCAAAACCTTCCAATACCTTTGCAGTAGTATATAAGGTCTGAAACAATTTGGACATTCTCCCCACACCTTTATCATTCTTGCCACTTGATTCCTTTTTCTGTGGTTCAACTAGGCCAAATACTCTCACAGCTTTAGCACCTGTGGTTCCCTCTACCTCCATATTCACAGGCTTTCTTTCACAAACTTTAGGTCTGGGCTCAAGAGTTAACTTATCAGGAAGGACTTCTCTAACCACAACCTTCCCCCAGGTGCACTCCCTATCCTTCCCTTTATTTTTTCCCAAACCATTAATACTACCTGACAGTCCATGTATTTTGTTTTATTGCCTGCCAGGAGGAAAAAAATTTTATTTTGTTCATTTGGTTGGCTGTGCAGCTTGTGCACTGCACAAACCTAGGAATCATCAGTTCACAAACTAAACAGGTGCTCAATATTTATAGACTGAATGAATATATAATTAGATAATCATTATGCAATTAAAGCATATGGGCAAATTTTCATATCAAAAATATCAACTTGTTAAGTATGAAAACTCTAGAAATGGGTTTCTTTTTTGAGAATTTTTTAATCTTAGGATCTTGGTTATTCTTGTTCTTGAGTACAGTAAAATGAATTACTTATTCAATTGACTTTGCTCTCACTGCCCCCTTTACCTAGAATGTCCTCTGCCCCCATCTGTATCTTTCGTCCGTTCAAACCTCACTGAATCGGTGACGTACTGCCTGAATCGCTTCACATGGAGGCTCCTTGTGCCCCACCGTGTCCTTCCTTCACAGCCCCCATAACATTCCACCTCAGCATTATTCTTTCTCCCAGACTCTAAAGTTCTTGAAGCTAAGGACTGCAACTACCTCATTTCAGTATCCCTTGTGTCTAAAATCGTACTTGACACATAGTAGGCATTCAACAGATATTTTTCATAATTAACTTCTTGATACTATTAGACTTAATAAGCAGTCAATCCTTTTATCTAGGTTTTTTTTTTAATTAATTTAGTTCTGGGGGAGGGGGTTAATTTTTAATGTTAATCTCTTATTACTCTCAAAGATTTACTCCCTCTCATCTTCTACTTCTGTTTGGCAAATACTCCACCTAGACTGGACTCAAATTCCCTAACCATATTTTTGTGCCTCAGTGCTTTTTGCAGATGGTATTTCCTCTTTTTGGAATAATTTGCTTCTGGCTATTGACAAACTCCTACTAATCCTTCAAGGATACACATAACACTTCGCCAGGGATACCGTCTCTGACTTCTCCTGAGAGAGCTGAACACTAACTTTGTGTAACCATTGTACTTTGCATATATCTGGAAAGGTGAAATGAGCAATCATTCCTTTAAAAACCTCTTGAATACCCGTTTTGTGCCAGACACTGCACTAAGCACAAAGTAATGAACATGGCAGACAGTTTGCTCTCACAGACCTTACTATCTAGGAAGGGAAACAGATATTAAACAAACACAACTGTGCTAACTGCTGTAAAGGAGGGCAGGGAGTACCAGATGCTACTGAGCCTACATGAAAGGGCAATTCGTAACAGTATGGGATCAGGAGGGGAAAGCATGGGCATAAGAAAAAGCCTTGGGAAAGGCCCTAGGACAGCAAAATGAGTGGGAGCTGGGAGCTCCAGAGATGGGGCTGGGACTATAGCTATACAACATGCTATTTAAAATTATAATCCCCTCCCATCCTAAGTTCCTTTCTCTTCTCTTGGTCAACCTGTTTTTCTTTGTAGCTCTTCTTGTGAAGCATATAATTTATTACTAGAAAATTTCTGTTCATATGTGTTCTCAGTGCCTAGAACAGTACCTGACTTACAGTAGGAACTTAATACCTATTTGAAGAATGAGTGAATAAGTACTAAGTTTGGTATGCATGTAAGGGCAACAGGAAACCATTAGAGAATATTAACTGGGGAGTACCAAGATCAGATTTGAGCTTCAGAAAAAGCAATTTGGCCATTGGTACAGATTTGGTCTTGAGGAAGACTAGTGGCAAAGCAACCAGCAGAAATTCTTCCATCAGTCCGAGGCAGAGAACACAGTGACTCCAACTAGAGAAGTAGCTGTGGAAGTAGACAGAAGTGGGTAGGTTCGAGAGATATTTTAGAAGACAGAATCAACAGTATCTGGTGACTAAATGAGAAGGGAGACTCAGGCTTTACAGCCAGTTAAGACTGAGGTTTGACTTCCAATTGTCATTACTATCTTGGACATGTTGCTCGGGCTCTCTGAACTCAGTTTCTTTATCTGACAATAATAGCACCAACACCTCACAAAGGTACTGTTAAATATCAGGTGTGTTGACATGTATAATATTTTGAGTGACTGGCACTTTGTATTGTTCAATAAATGTTAGCTCACTTCCCCTGTGGCATTTCCTTAGTTATGTGCTTCTCTTCACTGGAAGATCTTTGGGGGCTAGGATCACATTTATCAATACTTGGCACCTAGCACGGTGGGTGATAAGAAATAAGAGATCATCGTGGTTAAGTTATGACATTGGTGGCAGGAAAAAGAGTACATTAATTTTCAGCTGTGAGTTTAATAAACTGAGAGTGTCAGGATCTATCTGGAATCCGTTCCCATTGTACTAACAGTCCGATTTGGGGAGAAGTGCAGGAGGAGGAAGAGCACGAGCAGGTGAACTGTAGACTCTTCAGAGTGGAGACTATGCTTTGTTCATTTTCGTACCGACCAGAATAGTGTTCTGTGCATAGCAAGTCCTCAGTGAAAATGCTGTGACTCAATAAACTGTGTAGTTTAACTGCTTGCAAAGGTACCGGGATGGGGCGCTGCCCAGCACTCTGCTTACCCGTCTGCAATCGCAAGTGAGCCTCAATGTTTTGTAGTCGTTCTTCTACAGCCTGATTACCACAGTCTCGGAGCATGCTGTTAGCTTTATGACCTGACCCTTGAATTCCTTCAGGTCTAGTCTGTGGTCCATATGTATTCACAACTCTAGAAACTAAATTAAGAAACTTTGAAATGTAAATTTAATATGCTCTAAAGTCAGACATTCTGTCTCCCTAACAATACTTTATAAAGACCAACTAACCAACCCAAGTAGGGAGGTAAGACTTTTTGTTTTAAAATAAACACAGTTTAGATAGCAATGTGATTTCTATTCATTTTGCTTACAATCTGTACAATCTAGAATAGCCTTCTGTCGGTGATAAAGATATGTAGTGGATACTTACCTTTCACGTGACTTTTAAATCCCGGATAAGGAGTAAAAATGGCATCAGTTCTTGCACAACTGTTTTCTAAGGAGAATTTAGATGAGTATAAGATAAACATATTCTTAACTTCGAATATATGAGATTTTGATAAACTTCCAAAAATTTACATTAACATACTATGAATAAGAGAATTATCATTTTAAATGATTGTACTTAAATTACTATCTCATAAAGGATAACATTTGTGACCTTTACCCTCTAAAATTTATAAGCTTTAATCTTATCTAATTTTCAGGTTTACAGTAAGAAAAGTCCTCAGCATTCAATGGCATAATTTAATATAATTTTTAACAAATACCAATATCCCTCTAAACCATCTGGGCCTTTGGAGAAAATACTTTATATATTATTGAAAGCATTTTAATTTTAGCCAAAGAGACATTATTCCTTTTATTTCAGCACAGAAATAATACCTTTTTTAAAAAAGATTGCATTTTTTATTACTTATTGGTCAAATTAGCAATCATCTAATAAAAAGGATTAATTATACATTTAACACATGTTAATTTCAGAACTCCACACAAAAAAGACTTCAAGAATAACACACACTTTTTCACTTTGCCTAGATTTCCAATGCTTACTTAAAAAAATCTCTAATCACAAAAGCTATCTAGCTCTTTCCAGACTGTCCATGTCAAAAAGCACAATTTTAAGAAAAATAAGTTGTAAAAATTTGTTCCAGGTTCTTGTAAGCTGAAAGGTATAGTTTTTTTCTCAAATTAGGTATCAATAAATTAATTACAAACCCAAGGGAAAAACTGGAATGTTAACGTAACATATGAATGTTTCAAATATTTTAACACTTAAAATGACATTAAATAAAGCCATGCCCTGCAGCAAATTTCCTGAAAAATTCCCCATATTTTATAATTTAAAAAGATGGTAAAAGAGATACTGAAAGAAAATTCTTTTTTTCCCTATGGAAATTGACTTTTTTAAAATCTATTTTTTATTTCAGTCTGATTGACAGGTATCAAAGGAATACACTAAATACATTAATATTTTTTCAGTCTAAGTTTACTTAACAGTTCTGCTGACAAACCAAATTGTGTGAATATTCTAAATTTATCTTATATAGATACTAAACAGAATCATTTTCTTTCCTTTTTTTCTTTTGAGATCCCTCAATATACGTTTAAAGGGCCATCACTTCTCCATTCTTTTTCTAACATTTCATGGGGCTAAGGGTTAAAAAAAAAAAAAAAAGCTATCATCCATTCCAGAGTTATATTCCATGTATATACATTAACTGACCCATCAGTGAGAAATTCAGCATGGTGTGAAGATAGTGAATGTATGAGTGCTAGTCACTCTCCACAGCAATTCTTGCTAGCACTGTTTTGAGCCAGCAAGGGATTGAATGGGCCAAGGAATCCTGCTGAGCATTTCAATTCTTGTCAATTTCTATCCCCTGGTGGTTTATAATAATAGAGTTAGCAGGGAGAGCAGAGGAATAACATTAGTGACACATGTGCTTGTTCCCTCAACAAACCCTTTCTCATGGGTTGCTTGCAGTTGGATGGATTGCAGTACCTGAGATTTCGCCACTATTGCACCTGTTCTGAAAAGCTAACAGGAAAATATACTAAGTCTAGAGATACGCATGTATAATGTTAATAGCAGAAAAGGCTGAATTCAGGACCCACTTGAGCCTGTATTACTTCATTATTAAGAGAATCAGTGTACCAATGTAAGTGTCAATTCTAGGTTCATCTGACAATTCTGTATTCATAATAATTAGCTAAGAGATGTTAGAGGCAACAAGAAAAATGTTCATTCCAATTAGGAACTCTTCTCCATAATTTTTTCTAAGAACTACTTGTTCTGATTATTACTATGATGCCTGAGTAAGATCTATGCCAGTGCTTTGCAATATTTTGTATTCTGCAGCATACCTACAGATTTGTAAATATGCTGTAGCACCAAGTGGAGAGGAAAAGGAGAAATCTGATAAAAAGAACAGCAAATGCATGAGAAAATGAGAGAAAGGAAAAAAAGCATAAGATACCACAGTCTTCATGACAAATTTTTTTTTATCGTGACAGAAAGCATTTCAAACAGCTCAGGAGTAGTGAGAAAACTGCTCCCTCTTGAGGAGTATTAACTTTACTAAGTTCACTTTATGTATTAACATCATAATTTCAAAAGTACATTTATAGGCTTGAAATTTATATAGCTTAGTTCCTTCTTATTCTCAGGAGAGTAAGCAACACTGCCACCCACACTTGATCTTCATTTCCTAAAGGAACTTTAAAAGAATCTTCACCTGTGGTAGCCCTTGTGTGTTGCATTTGATCTTTGCATAGCCAAAATGAAACCTGTTCTTGCAATGTAGTCTATTATTAAACAGAAAGAAATTCTGCTGCCTTAGCTTCTAAATAAACCTATGAAATAAACTGGTTTAATATTATTCATTTTTAAAACAAATGAAAAATCAGAGCAACTGTAAAACTGTGCTTAAAATCCTATGAAAATTAACTTCTTGGAGGCAGTTACCTTGATTACAATCAATAACATTGCAAAATTCCCTCACGTTGTTTTCATTGATTTCAGCTTGCTTTCTTTCAATAAATGCAGATATTCGTCTGTCAATCTACAAACAATAAGTATGCATGTTTTAACAATTCAAGCTTAAGATTTTAAAAAATAATCCCCCCCCCCCACCAAAAAACCTTCTTACTTCTGCTTTTCCAGCCTTTATTTGAACTACTTCTGGATCAACGTGGATCTGTGTCTTTTTCACATCTCCTAAATCACAATCTTTGTGCTTTTCTTCCTCTTGTAGGTCACTAATGGGAAATTTGGCATTTACTTCATTCTTGTTCCCTGTTTCTGTTTTTTCTGCCTCTCCAACAACAGTTGTATTCTCCTCTTTAATCAGAGGCTGAAGTTTTGCTAAAAAAGGCTGAGAAAGACACAATTCCATCTGCAGAGGTTCAAACTAATCAACATTAATTACACATTTAACATATTTATATAAATTTCTGCTAAGTAAATGCAATATTTAAATCAATGAACAAAATATAAAAAGTTGGCATATCAAGATGCATAGATCTTATGACATGTGTTTGGTATTCTCTGCTATTATGACCATTATCATTTGCTATAAATGTTTTAAAAAAAAGAAAGAAAACCTGAGGAAATTTGAAATTTTCTTTGAGGGAATCGTTCTGTCACTCATCTTTTATTTTGTGCCAAAGCAAAGCCTCAGCCTCTGGCACCAATGCCACTTAATTAACATGTCATTCAAATGCCTCCTCAGAACACTAAGGCTTAGTATTTTTCCTCCTTAACATGAGAGCCAGTGCTCTCACTCAGCAAAGCCCTGCATTATCACTGTATCACTGGAGATTCTCCACTTGAAACTGCAGTTGGCCAAAGTGAATGAGAGAGCATAGACATGAAATATATAGGTGTTACGCTGAGGGAACACTCAGGCTTTTCCTGACATGGCAAGATACCGTCTTGGGTCATGAAATTAATTTTTTAAAAGGAAAATAAAAAACTCCCAAGTTCCATAGCTGAAAAGAGATATATGCCCATCATTCAATATAGTGGAGGTAGCTAAAAAAAAACAAAAACAAAACACCCTATTGTATAATGTAAATTATACCACTGATTCCTCCCCTCCCCCCAACAATCAAGCCTCAACTTGAGTTCTATAGCTCTCTATTTCAGTCCTTTAACATTAGTGTTAACTATTTCAACATGAAACAGAGTTAAAATTTCCCATAAAGTCACTGAAGAGAGGGTTGAAAATTAATATTTATTCCATTAATCAAAATACACCAATACTGGTCAGTGTTCCAGTAATTTTTTTCATACCTATAATTCTGCTTCTGTTATTTACTAATACCAAATATTCTTCTGAAACCTTATAACATCTTAATAGCAATAAAATGACCAATTCAAACAGTTCTTCCACTTACCTCTTGACACTTCATATTTTATACTTTGATTAGAGATAAACTGCAAACTTACATCAATTATTATTGCAGAGCTGTTCATCTGGAAACTAGCAAGGTCATAATACTGTTCAGTTATTAAACTGAAACATTACAAAATATAGCAGTACTATTAGAAATAATTTAATGTTGACTTCTAATATAAAGGATGAATTATTTCAAACTGTTAAGAAAAAGAAAAGATAAAATAGTGACTGGCTACTTACTAAGATGAGACATTAATGTCACAGAAATTACTTTCTTTTTAAAAACTATGCTGAAACTGTTTAATTGCAATAGACACTCCAGGATGTGTCATGCTGGGATAATGCCACTTCTTGAACCACTGAAAGCACTCCATGAGCCTCCAAACTCACCCAAGGCATGGAATCATTATCATAGCATGACACACACCTGCCGTGTCTTATTGCTTAATTATAACCCACCATAGATGCAACGGTATTGAATTTTCGATACAAGTCTAGAATTGAATAGAATTGCATTCATTCAGTCTTCATAACCACACTGGCCTATTGGACTGTATTCCCGAGACTGTCCAGATCACTATGGAAATTACCAGATGTAGATCTAATCTGGCTGAAGTAACCTCTTATTGATAACACTATTAATACAGTGTTAAGACAGAACTGACAAATACTCTAGCTTATAATTTAACTACAATTAATTTCTATTCTCAATACTTAGTTAACATTTTTAACAAGACATTTACCTGTAAATATAAAACATGTTGTTCAAGTGCACTAAAGAGCAAAGCAGGCTGGAACACCGAGAGGCTCTGGAGCTTGTTCCAATCGATTGTAATTTTCACCACATCATCCCTGAGGTTAAGCTTCAAAGGGGCAAACCAGCGACATCACAAAAATTACATGATTAAGCTGTATATACATGATGTCACAAAAATAATATTTCTTTAGAGTAACATGCCTATTTAGCTCAAAATTATCAGGTTTTTAATGATACATTAAAATGCTCTACCTAGTTACCATTTTCAGAGGTCAAGAACGGCAATTTTCATAGAAAAAAACCACAATGACATCTTATTCTATTCTTGGGTCTGTGTAATGGGACCATCTTACAGGTGAAAACTGTCCAGGAAAGATGGAAAGATGAGGCTTTTTTGACACTTCATTATCTAAAATCTTTGGATGAGGGCCAAGAAAGACTTGCCCTTTTCAGTACTTCTGGCTCAGAGCATTAAACAGAAGGGGCATGTACATTCGTGAGAGTTCTGATATAAACATTTCTTTTTGTTAAATATGTACATAAAAACATAACAGACATATATCACTACTCTGAGGTTTTCTGAATCACATTTTTATCATTTTCAACTTTAACCAATTTTTAAAATAATTTAAAAATCAAGATTATTCATACATATTTTAAAGTCTAGGGGTAAATGGCAACATGTTTACTTCAAATAGAAAACAATTATTTAACTGTGGAAATCTGAAAGTGAAAAACAAAAACTTTTCCACAACAATGGCCAGATCTTTGTAAACAGTATTTTCTAGTACTGTGTGAGGGCTTATCATATAATACTTCTTATAAGTTGGTTAAGTGCTATTATAATAAAATTATATACAGAAAACTACCAAGAACCTGAATATAAAATTAATATCAAAATCAGTGAAAATTTTAGAAGGAAAGCTTCCATCTTTAGACTTTCAAGTCATAAACTTTTCTAGGGATCTGTGTTTATAACATACTATAAAGATATGCTGCATCATAGAATTATTATTTTTTTCAGAAATCAATTAGAAGTTAGTCATATTTTGTACAAAATAAGGCAAGTATTACATTCGTTCAAATATAGATGTTATGAGTTGTGATTGTAATAAAGCAAAGAGATGAATCACTATATAAAGAACCAGAAACCCAAAGTTACCAGAAAAGGCACTATAGAATACTATATGACAAAAATTTCCCACCCTTTGCACAAGACAAGAAACATTTAAGGTCCATATTAGATATGTATAAAGAAATCGGAAGTTTTGTAATAGGCTGCATTGGCAAAGATTAGTTTATGTTAATTTAACTAAAGATTTACATTAAGATTAGCATTAATCTCAGTTTATGTTATTTAGTGCCTATACAAATTTCATTAGACAACGTACGTATGGAAGTAAACTATTACTATACTTCTACAGTCCTCTAAGAGATCTATAGTTGATAACAAATTTATGCGTTATTCATAAGAGAGTTATATGGTTTAGGGATAATACAGATAAATCCTCAACCAAAGCAAAGCATCAGATTTTCTAGAGGAAATAACTTACAGAAAATAAGTCTTACTATTGGAATCATATTCTCCTTTCAAGTCAGCATGATTATGTAAGCCTTCCAAGCACAATTAAAGGTATTTGGTCTTTTAAGAAAACCACATAATAATGATACAAATTAACTTTAAAATTGTCCAACTGTTCATTCAACACATTCTCTATTAGTAATATGAGTTATATGCGTTTCTACCCTACAGAACTTGTTATTGGAAACCATTCACTCAAAAGTGTATTAGTTTGACATTAATATGGCCTATAAAAATATGCGTTTTCAGTAAAAACTTGGCAAGCAATAAGGTTAAAATCAGTAAATGTGAAATCTGAGATAGAAAATACTTAACATCCCAATTTTGTTTCTTACTGAGGAGAGCCAACAATAGAATGATACTATGCAGAATGAAATTAGGCATATTGACACTTTTTAAAAAAAAACTTATAATTAAAAAAACATCTGGTAAACTTGTTGCAAAAGTAAATCGTGATTTCCTCCAGGTGCAATTTGATAAGTATTGTGGCTTTCCTGCTTATCTTTAAAGACTACATCTCAAAATATAAAGAGTAGTATCAAAATGGTTAGCATTTAATTGAGACAACAATTTAATTTTTGACACTTGTATAGACAGTCTTCACTGTATCAGGTAAACTTTCCAAATATTTACTCTAAACATTTTTGATAGATGACATAAGTAAACTTTAATCACATCTCTAACTTGTACCTACAGAACATCAGAATGTTTAAAATTTTTAAATTAGCTGTAAAAATTCAGTATGCAAAATATTTCAAAAGAAATGTTTAAATTATTTCTTAATGTTATTTTTAAAAAATCTCATCACTAAAAAAATCTTATGTAAATTATAGGTGAGCATAAACTTTTTTCATCCTGACATTAAAATATAAATAAACCTTAAAATTCCAATGTCATAAAACATTCTTACACTGTTAAACCATTACAGGTCTTCGGTAGTAAGACTAACATACTCATGTCCCCCAGTCTTTAAAAATTTTTTAGAAGTCTGTGGCAAACAATTGAGTTCAAAAGTTGTAACTTTTATCAGATTCTATTAATAACTGTTTCATTACACCAAGCTAAATGTTTAACTTGGAGTAATACTTTTTGCAAGTCACGACAAACATACTAGGATTTTTTAAAATACTGAAATAACCTTTTATAAAAAACATTCTCCATCCACCCGCGGCTTTTTAAATAACGTTTTACAAATCAGACAATTGGTCTATTTTTATAAAGGAAGATAACATCTTCTACACAAAATTCCGCTATGCCTACTACATGCACTAGTACCAACCCCACAACATTTAGAGCTAGAAAATATTCCGTCTAAAATATGAAGCAAACAAATGTATTTTGAAGTTGTTTCTCATTTAAAAAATGCTTTGCTTTTTTTACTCCATGAAATGAAATAGTCACTTAATTGTAATTGAGTGTAAGGAGTACTTTTATTTAAGCCCAATTTATTATTATTCCTGCAAAGGTTATTTATTAGCCAGTTAAATTAGTTAATAATTAAATGACGATTAAACAACAGTTCTGATGCAAACTGTATCAACCATGGCTAACTCATCCAACTTTATGCAAGAAGTATTTAGATTAATTCCTTTTATTGTCCTCCTTGTATTAAAGGGTAAGAGATGCACACAACGACCAGAAGGAAGAAATAAATAAACAAAACCAAATGACTCATTAGAGCAAATCACTCAAAAAAGGCGGAGAGAGCTTCTCCAAAACTCTCAGGCCGCACTAACCTATCAATTTCTCTAATGAATGGACTGGGGGAAAGCGAATCCTAAGCGCCAGGCGCCTTCCCAACCCACAAAGCTTTTTACACGTTTCTTCTCTCCAAGCATGTTCTCGGAGCCGGGTTTTCCACTTAGACTCTCCTCTCCCACTCGGGGAGAAGAGATGCCAGGAAACTAGTCTGCAACCCATCCTTAACTAAACCCGTACAGCCATCTTCGATCCGACTGCAGGCTGCTGGGCGCGGGCTCCTCCTCCGGCCTCAGCTACTCCGGCCGCATCCCGGCCGGCGTCCGCAGCCCCCCGCCTCCGCTAGAGGAAAAAAGAGGGGAGGGGCCGCATAGTTCCCATACCCCTACTCCCACAGACCACCACTCACTTGTCCCACCAGGCTATGCAGAGAGCGAAAGATTTCGCAGAGCACCTCTTGGGAGACATTAGGGCTGCAACTCCGTTCCAAACTCCTGTCACCACTGCTGGAGCGACTAAGCTCAGCGACAGCAGCCATGACACCTTCACAGGCTACCCCCGCCACCACCGAGTTGTGCTCACAAACGCACCCCCTCCTGTTTTCGTCGCTAGGAGATGACGTAAAAGCACAGCGTCTCATTTAGACCGGGCTGTCCGAGGACCCACTCTCCCTTTGTGACTGACAGGCCCTTGCACCAATCAGGTGCAGCTATAGCGTCACGCCGAGGACTGGGAGTGAGTAGTTGCAGAAAGTATTTGGGTTGGTGATTGGAGCTGTCTGTTGTCCACTGAGGGTTAGCATCTGAAGACTGTCTTGTTTCTTAGATGTTGCTTATGAATGATGGTAAGAGGAAACATAGTTAAATGTTAGAGTTCTACAAGTTAAATTTTTAAATTAAAAGTTAAAATTTGAACATGGCCCTGTGGAATGGTGTGGAGAAAAGCTGCTGGTCGGGGATGCAGCAGTGCCCACACCTGCTTCTAAACATTGGAATATTGTTTCACACAGAATTTTCATACTTAGAATATAACAACCTTGTAGAATCTACAAGATTGTTTAAAACTTACACGAATTAACGTCACTAATATTTCATGCGAGGGAGCAGAGGATAAAAAAGAACAGTAAGATGCTTTACTGTCACATTTACTATCAAGGGAATGACGTTAATTACTTTATTTATCTTCTTATTTATTTTTTATTATAGTTTATTGTCAAGTTGGTTTCCATATAACACCCAATGCTCATCCCAACAAGTGCCTTCTTCCATGCCCATCACGCCCCTTACCCCTCTCCCCCACTCCCATTAGCCCTCAATTTGATCCCAGTATTCAAGAGTCCTCTCATGGTTTGCCTCCCTCCCTCTCCCCAACTATTTGTTTCCCCTTCCCCTTCCCATGGTCCTCTGTTAAGTTTCTCCTGTTAACACTTGAGTGAAAACGTATGGTATCTGTCCTTCTCTGCCTGATTCATGTCACTTAGCATAACACCCTCGAGTTCTATCCACGTTGCTACAAATGGCCAGATTTCATTCTTTCTCGTTGCCATGTAGTATTCCATTGTATAGATAAACCACATCTTCTTGATTCATTCATCAGTTGATGGACATTTAGGCTCTTTCCATGATTTGGTTATTGTTGAAAGTGCTGCTATGAACATTGGGGCTCATGTGCCCCTCTGCATCAGCACTCTTTTATCTCTTGGGTAAATTCCTAGCAGTGCTATTGCTGGGTGGGGGGGGGGGAGTTCTATTGTTAATTTTTTGAGGAACCTCCACACTGTTTTCCAGAGTGACTGCACTAGTTTACAGTTCCACCAGCAGTGTAGGAGGGACATTAATTACTTTAAATCTGCAAAATAGTTATGTCAAGTTTTAAAACGTGCATCAGCTGCTATTCTCTGGGTAGTACTGTAGAAATGCTCACCCTAAAACTTTCAAAGTGAGACACTGTCAATACAATTCTAACAGTTTAACCCAATAAATGCATGCAACACAATCTTTAGAATTAGAAGGAAGGCATAAATGCAAATCAAAATTTGACGGTGTATTATTCATCACATAGATTTATTTAAAAATATTTGAAGGACTTTCAATCTTATAATCAGAGTCTAACATTAGAAAGTTTTGTTGTCCAGTTGAAAAACAGAAATTTAGAAGAATTTTTAATGTTAAGCTCTATTCAAAACCAAAATGCATCAGTGTAGAGAAGGGATGAGGAATTATATTTTAGGTTTTTTTAAGATTTTATTTTTTCTTTTATAGTTTATTGTGAGGTTGCTTTCCAGTGCTCATCCTGACAAGTGCCCTCCTCCATGCCCATCTCCCCCCTTCCCCTGTCCGTCTCCCCCATCAGCCCTCAGTTTGTTCTCCGTATTAAAAAATCTCTCATGGTTTACCTCCCTCCCAGGGATGAGGGATTTAAAATTCTTAATTCTAATAGTCTAATGCATCTACAGTAGAGAAAGCCAAGTTGGAAACTTGCACAATATGTATTCTTCTGTTTTAGAGTAGGCTGAATGAAAGGAGCAGAATAGGCATCAAGAAACTGGAATAGGGGCAGTAGGGATAAAAGAACGCCTTTGACCTGTCCCTTGGGAGCCTCTTAATTAGGCTTTCATTTCCAAAGATCACCAGGCTTGACAGGATCTTGAGAAATCCTGTCTGTTTCCTTGTTCACAGCAAGATATACAATTTATAATCCATTCTATGTCTAGAAACATCCAGAAAAAGATTTCATAGTATGTAATCCCAAATTGAGCAAGGCCTTCTCATTCAAGGCACTCATCTCCATATCTAAACCAAATTCATGATTCTTTGCAATGCTAGCATATTTTCTTTGCCTCGGGTCTCTTTGTAAGGAGAATATATAACAAGGTAACTAGAAATTTTTGTTTTGTAACAAATTAGCAACCAGTTTCAGGTCATTTATTTTCATCTACATGTGAAAGTTTTGTTGTTTTTTTTTCCAATATTCAGGACACTGGTAGGAAACACAGTTGGGAATATGGTTTGTATATTGTAAGAATGCCATCTTTAATAGGGCACTGCTCATTCCTGTCCATGCCATCACTGATTTTGAAATTTCAGATTTTACTTGTTCCCCTGTTCCTCTATCATAGAATTGATATGATCAAATCCCCATTTGATTTTTATGTAGTTGTCTATGTAATTGTTTCAATATCCAGACTTCTACTTATATCTTAGTATTGCTTAATGAGATAATAGTTGGAATTTAACTCTTTTGTGCATTATTTCTACTTTTCAGCGACCTTTCTTACTCCTTCCTGATGCTTATTACCTTCATTTTGGAAATTTCTTATTTTCTTCTATTTATTTTCAATAGAAGAGTTTGTAAGCTGAAAAGATGTAGATTTCCTTGGGCTAACTTGAAATAGAAATATGTAGATAGTGATGTATAACAAAAATATGATGAAAACTATGACATTTAGAAAGGGAATAAAGGAAATAATTTTCCCTTTATAGAAGGCTAATTATAGTTTACAAAGTAGGATGCTGCAAAATCTGCTGCTTGGCAGAAATGATTCAAAGTGTTGGTCTTTGCATTACCAACAGAATTAGAAATACTGTCCTGCAAGTTTATGCTAAGAATCAGTTGAGAGGATAGAACGTATAAATGAAATCTGGGCTATCCGTCTTATCAATAAAAATATCCTTTATGGAGAGACTTCAAGGCACAACTCCATTAAATAATCCAGTGCACAGCAAAATGCCTAGTATTATATGTACTCAACAGATGTGTGTTCAATGTATATAGTATAAATTTTAACTTATGCAGCAAAAGAAAAATAAATGTTATTTATCTTCCCTGGTTCCCCCATCACCTGATGGATAAGTGCAGTTTCCTTAGAATGGCATCTCAGTCTCTTCTCATGATCTGGCCTTTGCCTAAATTCACAACCTCATTTTCTGCCACAAACCATCTGGTGCTTAATGCTCCTGAAACTGCTTTCAGTTCTTCAGAACTTCACTATTTTTGTCCCTATGTTTTTTATGTATGCCCCTGCCTCAGTTTGTACAACTCCTATTCCTCTTTCAAACTCTCGCTCAGAAATCTCTGGTAAGTCTTCCCTTAATTCTTCTCATGAAGAGTTTATCTTTTCTGCAAAACTACTCCTGCAACTTGTATATACTTTCCATTATTGTATTTATCATATTGATATTGAAATTTCCTTGACTATGCATCTGTCTCCCCATTGAACTATGAGCATGTATCATGTTTATGTATTTAAGGTTTAGTATAGTACCTGGCATACAGCAATTAATCAGTATATGCTTGTTGAGCTGAATTTATTTGCGTATCTAGGGTGAACAGATATGTTAAATGAAAAAAACCCCACAAGTTTCTATTCTTGAGGGGAAATTATAACACATAGTAAGAATGATATACAAGTTCACTTCAAATAACAAAGCATGTCTGTTTATCCTCTTCTAGAATAATATCAAATTCAAAGTGCTCAAATTTTTCTTAATGAATAAATATAGCTAGCCTACATAAACATTCTTATGAATGATAGCCATACCAATTAATTGTACCTTCTGTATGCCAGACACTGATCAGCATTGGTGATATAGAGATGAGTCAGGCAGACTCTCAAAGGGCTCCAATTTCAGTGGGCTAGGCATATATATAAACAAACAACTATGATATAATATGACAGTGATCATTTTAGAAGTATGTATAAGGGAATATAACCAGTTCATTCCTTTGTGGAAATGTTTGGGTTCAGGAAAAGCTCTAAACTGATAAAGAACATGGATTGAGGCTCAAACGATGAGTATAAATTCTCAATTTAGATAAAACATGAGCAGCAACTTGAACATGCTTGATGTGTTTTGGGAGGATATACTGAATAGAGAAGGATGGCTACGCCAGCATTTCCCAAAGTTTGTTCTGCTGAATACTAGTTCGATAAGATGCTTCTTTCAACAGAAGTTTCCATGGCCAAATAAGTTGAAGTAATGTTGACTAATTGTGATGTCATGAAATGGATCACAACAGTCCACTTCCTCTTAGCAAGGAGTTCACACTACAGTCAATTCAAGGACACAACCCAACAAATTCTAGAATCCTGTCTTCGAGGATTTGTTTCCTGGGACTCTTCACAACAATTTCTGAATCAGTCAAGATTTAGTTACAAAATAGAAACCATACCTGTTATTTGAACAGAGAAAATGTTAGTAAAAATGTGATTAGGGTACATTGTTAACTCAAAAGATGTGAAGAAACAGTAATGTATCCCAATCTAGCAAATTCAGAAAGCAACCAACCCCTCTAAGGCTAGGGGAACAAAGTGTAGAGTTTGGAATTATTAAAATTTAGAGGTTAGGGGAACATTCCTGTGGAGTTCTCAGAGAAGGGGATGGTGCTCAGCTGGGATTGGTGTCTTAAGAGGCAGGGACATGATTTGGCAGGTGTTTAAAACTGCAAATAGAGCACCGAAGCACTGTAAGACAGCACCTTGCAGTCTAACATACATGTAATTGGGATCCCTAAAGGAGAATAGAGAGAGATTGGAGCAGAAGAAACATTTCAAGAGATAATGGCTGAGAAAGTTCCAAAAATAACAGAAGCATCAAATAACAGATCCAAGAAACCAGGCAACTCCAGTATTGGTTGTATACTGCTGTGTAACAAATTACCTCAAAATTTAGTAGCTTAAAGCAACAAAAATTTCTTGTTTCCTAGTTTCTGTGGGTCAGAAATTCAGCAGTGGCTTTGGTGGTTCTTTTACTTACTGTGGAGAAAGCCAGCAAAGCAAAAGTCATAGTGCCTTTTAAGGCCTAGTCTCTTAAGTCACACATTGCCTCTTCCATCTGATTCTATTTGTTGGTAGCAAGTTATGATGTTTGGCCCATACTCAAGAGAGAAATTAGGTTGTACATCTCTATTTCAAATATGAATGGGGGGTGTTTGGGTGGCTTAGTTGGGTAAGCGTTGACTGACCCCTCAGGTCTTGGGTTCCAGCCCTGTGTCGGGTTCTGTGCTGATAGCTCAGAGCCTAGAGCCTGCTTTGGAGTCTGTCTCCTTCTCTCTCTGCCTCTGCCATGCTCACACTCTGTCTCTTTCTTTCTCAAAAACGAATATTTAAAAAAATTTATATATGAAGGATAAATACAGATTTTTAAAATGTAAACAATACAAAGATAGTTCCTATAGTAAAGCAGTTTTGCAGTATAAGAAATGCTAAAAGAAGTCTTTAAGGCAAAAAGACCATGATACTAGAAAGAAATTTGTGTCTACCTGATGAAATGAAGACCTTAAGAAATAGTTAAAGTAACATGTAAAAGATATCTTTTCCTTACATTTATTTATCTAAAGATAACTGTCTAAAACAAAAAGAATGGTAAATTTATTGTGGATTTATAGCATATGTAAAAAGAATATGTGACAATAATAGCACAAAAATTGGGAGGGAGGAATTGTAAGTATACACTTGGAAGGCTACTCCCTTGTACACGGAGCAATATTATTTGTAAGTAGATTGTGATAAATTAAAGATGTAAATTTTAAGCCCTAAGGTAATCACTAAAATAATTTTAAAAGAAATATAACTAATAAGCTAATAATGGAAATATGAAAGAATTATAAAATAATTTTAAAATATCAGAAAAAAGAAAAACCAAAAAGAGATGGGACAAATAGAAAATAATTAACAACCATATTACTAATTAGAACTCTCTCTGCAGAGCTCCCTTTTCTCTGGTACTCTGTCCCACAGACTCTCACTGCCTTGACTCTGCAAATTCTGATTGCTGTCTCCTCAACCCCGTGAGGCAACCGGACTTCACTTGCCGTCCACCTCCCTGACCTGCAGACTGGGAACTGTCTGTAGGCTGCAAAGTGGTGCAATTACTGGGCTCAACGTGTTAATTTCCTTTCCCTCAGGGATGACAGTCCCTTACTTCCTATTCTCTAATATCTAAAAAACAGTTGCTTCTTTTTGGTGTTTTTCCTTTTTTGTCCCCCCTAGTCATTTAAGTGGGAGGATAAATCTTGTCCCTATTACTCCATCTTGGTCAGATGTAGAGGTCTGCCACTGCTTTAATTAGCCTTTTGATTCCCTTACGGTTCATGCAGTGGTTGTGACATGTAGCACAGGTAACATCCTCCAGAACTGAGAAAGGCAAATTTGTGCTAAGCCGTTAGTACCAGTAGGGCTATATTTTCATAAGGGTAGGGAGAAGGTATTGGTCAAAGCACAGACAATTCTCAGACATCTCTGACAATGGCTAGACCTCTAATTTTCTACTGTTCTTAGAAGGTTGTTCTCTGACTCTAATTTAACACCACTTAAAAGAGTGTTTCTGCTTCTAAGTTTGCTTCAAGAACTACAATTACAAGTCCACTTCTCTGAACATCTTAAAGCAAAGATCTGTGAGTGTTAAACTTTCTATATTCTGCTATGCCTGAAAAGTCTTTATTTTGTCATCATTCTTGAGTGATAGTTTGACTCGTCAAAGGTTTCTAGGCTCCAAGTTTTGTTTTGTTTTGTTTTTCCTCAGTACCTTGAAAATATTTTTCTGGCTTGTTTGTTTGTTTGTTTTCCTAGTACTAATATTACTAATAAGAAATCTGGGGCATCTGGGTGGCTCAGTCGGTTAAGCCTCTGACTTCGGCTCAGGTCAGATCTCACGTTCGTGGGTTCGAGCCTTGCGTCGGGCTCTGTGCTGATAGCTAGCTCAGAGCCTGGAGCCTGCTTCCGGTTCTCTGTCTCCTTCTCTCTCTGACCCTCCCCCTCTCATGCTCTGTCTCTCTCTGTATCAAAAATAAATAAAACATTAAAAAAAAAAAGAAATCTAATAACACTATTTTCTCATTTTTTACAGTATTCTGTGTTTTCTTTGTGGAAGCTTGTCAATATCCTTGACTTTTCACAAGTTTCACCACAAGTTTAGATATGAGATTTTTAACTTAATTTTGATCAGCATTTGAAAAATTTTTTAAATCTGAGCACATGAATATTTTTTTAAAATCCTTCCAAATTGCAAGTCATTTTATTTTAAGGTATTGCCCACCTACCATTCTATTTTTTCTTCCTGAAAATATGTAATCTGAGTGCCATTTCTTTTATATTTTGTTTTTCTTTTTAAAATTTTTTAAATTTATAATTTTTTTCTAATGTTTATTTATTTTTGAGAGAGAGACAGAGAGTGAGCAGGGGAGAGCAGAAAGAAAGGGAGACACAGAATTTGAAGCAGGCTCCAGGCTCTGAGCTGTCAGCACAGAGTCTGACATGGGGCTTGCACTCATGAACTATGAGATCATGACCTGAACCGAAGCTGGACGCTTAACCGACTGAGTCACCCAGGCGCCCCTTCTTTTATATTTTATTTTTCTTATATCTTGGTGCTAGGGGCTTTCTCAGTTCCATCATCCTTCATTAATTTACTTTTCATCTATATTTTATCTGCTATTTAGCCCATCTTCTGAGTTTTTGTAATGTAAAATATAGTTTTTATTTCTAAGATGTCTAACTGGTTAGTTTTCTTAACTACTACTAAGTTATTGTGTGTGCTTTTATTTGTTTGTTGATTTCCTCTTTTATTTCTTTGAACATATTAAATATATTCATTTAATATCATATTATAATAAGATAGCAACTGACTATTTTCTTTCTTCACCAGAGAACACAATGAGAAGAGAAAATGAAAACTGATTTGAGGGCTTCTGTCTTTAACATTTAAGGGAGATGCAAGGAAAACATTTTATAGATTTTTTTAGGATTGTAAAAATAGGATTGTTCTCATAGGCAAGAACATTGACTACATTAAATAAAATCCCTTCTAATCCTGTGGCTGCTTCTAGTATTTGGTAAATATAATCTTGTCATCTATTCTAAGAAATGATCCTAAAACACACAAAGTTTTGGGGTGCCTGGGTGGCTCCAACTCTTCTTGGTTAAGCATCCAACTCTTGGTTTTGGCTCAGGTCATGATCTCGCCATTTGTAGGTTCAAGCTCTGTGTCAGGCTCCATGCTGACACTGCAGAGGCTGCTTGGGATTCTCTCTCTCCCCTTCTCCCTCTCTCCTCTCTCTCTCTCTTTACCCTTCCCTTGTTTGTGCTCTCTCTCAAAATAAATAAACTTTAAAAAAAAACACAAAGGTTTGAGTATAAAGATACTCAAATACTCTTCTATTTATACATGTTTAAAAACTAGAATTATCTTGTGCATTTACTCAAATGATACTTAAAGACTCAAACAAAATGGGAACATCGTTGTTATAGTGTCAAAAGGAAAAGGTAGCATAATAAACTGTATAGATTGTTAACTCAAATACTGGAATAATGCCTAGAAAAAAGACTGAAAGGAAATTCACCAAAATGTTAACTCTGATTGGTTTAGAGTGATTTTTTTTCCTGTATACTTTCCTGTTTTTCCGATAATTTTCTGTGATGACTGAATTGAAAAAATCAAGGAAATAGGGGGGAAAAAATCAATGGTCTAGTATTAGCTGCATGACTTTACTTACAAGTTATTCAAATCAATTGAGATAGGGTATATGAAAGCATGTTGTAAACTATAAACTGAAGTAGTAAGCTAAAGTATTGTTATTAGCAATAACTGAAGGGTAATATAATTCATCTTTTGAACTCTTCATATAGAGAGCTCTTTTTCCAGTCAATTTCATCTAATTTATTTTTGTCAATACAAGTGGGGTACCAAAACAGTTGGAAAATCTCCCTGAGGATAATAAACTATATTATCTTTTTTGTTATTGCTTTGAACTCTTACTGTGATGATAATAAACAAAACTCCTTAAGTTGGCTTTACCTCCTGCTCTTGTACCCAGGCAGCAACAGGGTCCCCCCTCAAAAAAAAAAAAAAAGATAAAACTGTTGAGATTTGAAATACAGTCTTACAACTTTCTCTAAAAGGTGAGATAGTTAAATCATGGGCAAAGAAAATACCAAATTTACAGGAACAAATGTGTGCTTATTAAGCAACACATTAACTGCAAGTGATTTCATATGTAGATTATCTATAATTTGAATGCAATTTTCTAAATTTTTTTAATGCGAGTAGTTTCAAAGTCTTTTATGTTTAATAACATGTGCTATTATTAAGATAGTTGTTAAAGTGCAGATGTTTTGTTCAGTGCCTGATCCTTTCAAGATACTGCCCAGGAGAATATTACTTAAAATTGAACTATGTCTGGGCCCCCTGGCTTCCTTCTTCCTCAGTACCGATTATGTGTCAAATGCTTTGGTAGGCAATGGAGATCCAGCTATGAACAGGAGATACAGATCCATTCTTGGGTTTTATGGAGTCTAGTCACACAAGTATTTGAGTGTCTGGTGTGTACCTAGTCCTATCCTGGGAAGTTTAGGGTTCCCAAAGGAAAACTACTCCATTATACTAAAGAGCTTTTGAGTTCTTACCCTCTTGAATGATGTTTTTCTGACCACTGCATAATAGCTTATTTGAACTACCTGGCTTCTGAAAGAGAGGAACCGAGAATAGCCAGAATCAGTCAGCTTCTTTCCATCCAAGGCTGGGAACCCATCTACATTGAAGAAAATCCAGGTGTCAGAAAATTGATTTAAAATAAAAGATACTAATTCTGCCACAGAGTTTTATAATTGTTATGTATTCAATACTATCATTTTTGAATAAGCTAATGCTGTTTTCCCATATTTTCTTATGGTCATTTCAGATATACAGACACATGGGATATATAAATTCTGACTAGACAGTCAGCAGCATAAATGGATGTGATAATAGCTAAACCAGTAGAGGCTGTTCTTTGTGTAGATTAATGTCCTCTGAAAGGGTCTCCCATTTATTTTTAAAAAATGACTTACAAGGCTTATAGTATAGGATTGCCAAAATCTCACAATGGTAAAGTAAATGTTATTTATTTAATATTAATTTTATAGCATCTTGCATTTAATACTTCTATAGTTTTATGAACATTTAGTATAAAAGTTATCAGAAGAGGACACTTCTGTAGACAGTATATAAAACAATTCTAAGACTAGTTTACTAATCAGCTATTTCAGAAGTCATGTTAGAATGTGATTTTAGAATAGGACAGTTCAGAATATAATTCTAATTCATTTTTTATGGATCAAAAATATGAAAGAAATATCATGTAACACCATGTTATTTGGAGGAGACAGCTTGCTTATAGGGTAATGAGAAACTCCATTTTGCATTTTTTAAACCCCTTTCTGCCATGCCCTTTAGTCACTACATTACCCTTCTGTCTTTCCCTGATCCTTTTCCAGTCCTACAGAGAATTTTGTTCAAATAGTATTCTTGAAGAACATCCTAACACTATATGTACCCCTGGTCCACTGCAAAATCAATCTAACCTACTCCAACTGGGTTCTCACTGCTGCTTGACAATCTTGATATTGATCTCCCATTTATTCCCCAGCACACTTCCCTTAGAAGGTGCTTCAGATCTCTCTGCTCACACATCTAATTCACTACTTACCCTTTCCATTCTCACCAGATAATATCCATCCAGCTTTACTGAGACATTTACAGATAACTAGTGCTCTTTAATTTTTCCTTATCTCTGCCTTCAAGCAGCAAACTTTTATTGAGTATCAACCATGTGCGAGGCTCTATGCTTATTCCTGGAACATAGTAGGTGCTCAATAACTGTTGAAATGAATGTATGTGTTGATGAAAAGGTAGGTCTAGGGGTGAGATACTTTACATAGAGGAGGAGGAAAGAAAGGGCACAATAGATAATTGAGACCTTGGATCTCCTGTCTTAGTAAAGAAGGATGGTTTCTATTGCAAAGAAAGAGGTGCTTTTTTTTTTTTAATTTCCAGGGTTAGACTCTTCTTACCATTCTTTTCTGCTTCCTCTATGAAACTGATTCAACTCTCTCAAAGAAGGACAACTTCACTATATCTAGACTCACCTCTCTGAAATGCATCACCATCATCAACAACTAAAATTCTGACTCTACTGACTATAACTATCCTATTTTCATACTTAGCTTTTGTATAAGTGCTCTCTAATTACTACAGTATACTTATTTCATTGTCACTCATATGGCCCTCTTGCATTCATTTTGTCTGTTTTGTTATTCCCATTTATACCAACTAAAATATTGCCTTTTTTTTTTTTTAAATCTCACCTATTTTTTAAGAGTTATCTCTCACACCAAGTCTTCTCTGGCCCCTGGAACTGGTAGCTCTCTTGAGAGAGCCAGCATTATCTATGCTGCTCCTATGATATATATCTTAACCTGCTTCCTCCTTCTATGCCATGCCATGGGTTTCATTTCCCAAACATAGATAGAGTTCAATAAATTTGGTTGAATGAACATTATAAATTGAATACCTTATATCGGGATGGCAAAAGAAAAAAATGGCTAATCTTTTTACAAAATAAACTTTTTTTAAATCACTCTAATAAATGATTCATTTTAAATGCCACCACTCCAGTGAATGAAGATGAAATTGTCAGCAATTTGGCCAGCTTCAGTTTTAAGCTAGCAGGATGTTATTAGAAATGGTGATGGTGGTGTAGCCATAGTTCCCTGCTTTCATTGTGGGAGGAAACTAATGCTTTATATCATATATGTTACTAAAGTCCAGATTTCTCTAATGAAACTTAAAGGGAATTGTGAGGCACCTCTGGAAGACTGGTTTATGAACCAGTTCCAAGGTGGATTCTGAAGGCTACAAATGGGAATATTTGGTTTGCTTTCAAATGGTTCTGATATTCTTCATTTTGTCATGTTTTTCAGCTGCTACTGGTTAGTTATCCCTGCACTTTCTCAAGTAACATCCCCATTTCAATTGAGAATGAAGAGGTTCTTGGATAAAGAACTTGTAAAAATCAGGTACAATAATAATAAAGTCATGGATGATTCTTGGAATTTGCTAAAATGAAGTGCTGCATCTAAGTGCAATATAAATGCAACATCTTAGCCATATAAGATCATTATCATAAAGTAATCATCGTGATTTAAAAAAACCCTAATTGAATCATTATTCTTTCCAAAAGATCAGAATTCTAAGAATACTTCTCAGAAGCTCTCAAACTTAATATGGAGCAGGAAATATTGCAATGAGTCCTCAAGAGTGAGAAATAAAAAACAGTTGTGCTGTTCTTTCATTGTGCTTTTTAAATTTCATTATTCATAACTATATAGTACTTATGTGTGGTGAAGAATGTAGTCAGAGGGGAATGTATCTGTCAGCATATTAGTAAATAAAGAATAGAAGTAAAAACAAAATAAGCAAACTCAGTAGGTTATCATATTTCATATTTGGAACTTGAGCTCTATATTCCCTTTTGAAACAAGTATAATAAAACAATAAATAAAAATTTTAAAGTGTGTATTTGTGTCATAGCTGAATAAAAGAAACTTGTAAGTAGATGAATAAAGCTAGATCTGTGATTTCTTATTTTGATTCCCTGGACAATACCAACAGCAAAATAATGCCCAAAATATGCATATCATTTTGTAGCTATATCTACAAGGACACAAATGATATTTTAATATTCAATCAGAAATATTACATTTATAAAAGTTAAGGAAATCTAGCACTAAACTTTGTGGTGGTTAAGATTTTAGTAGAGTCTGTGGTCAGTATAAAATTTTAAAATAATGTATAGAGTTTGAAAGTATGATGGATACCAAAGACAAGAAAAAAAAGAAATTGTAGACAACTCAATAAGAAAATGTTTGAAGGATCTATTGAGCTTGATTTTTCACCCGCCAGATTAAAAAGTGAAATGCCTAATTTTATATATTTATGGATTATATTTTAAGATGATATAATTTATCCATTCGGTTTTTCAGTCTTCTCATATCTTGATATTGATTCCCATATTGACCTAACTAAGATACTACATCAGGAATAGTCTGATGTAGTAAACCTTAGTGCCTTAAAACAAGATAAGTGTGTTTCTTGCTCCTGGTACATGTACATCATTAGTTGACTGGGGACTCTCCTGTACATTATTGTCATTTAGAGACTCTGGCTGAGGAAGGGGGTCTACCTCCACTCTTTCACAATTACTGTGGGAAAGAAAAAGTAAAATGGAAAATAAGCACAAAATAATAAAGCTTCTCCATAAAAGTGATGTTTGTTACTTCTGATCACATTATTTGACTAACACAAAGGATATGGCCATGCTAACTTCAAATGGGATCAAAATGATAATCCCCTCATGTGCTCAGAAGGAGAAAAGCCAGACATACTTAGTGCACTAATGAGTTCCACATTTACCTAGAAAGGATTGGAGATGTCGACTCTTTTAATTCATTCTCCGTTCAAGCCAGATTTGAGTGTTACTTCCTTTTCCGGTTGTAGGATGAGAAGAATATCGATGGATGATAACATTTTCAAGGAAGAAGTGTAAAAGAATATTACATGGAACATTAGGATGAACTTTTATTCTTCACTCATTCGTTTATGACTCATGTCTTCTTTTGCCCCCAAGGAGGCTGTAATTTGTTGGGAAATATAGGTCTAGGCTCCATGAAACAACTGGAGGAGGATGAGGCAGACTATCATATCATTCCAGTGAGTGGTTATAGGCCACAAAACAAAATCAAAAAGGTAGGCAAAATTAAGGAAAAGATCAGTGTTGAGTGAGTTAAGAAAATTTCCTTGAAGAAGATATATCATTAGATATACATGAAATATTAGGTTTAGGTTGATAGACAGAAGGAAAGAAGTTATTTCTAATAAGAAATACAGTAACTAAGAAGCCAGAAATGAGAGTGAGCAAGGAAGAAGAGATGATACTTGCTCAACTTGAGTAAAGGGTGAGATTAAAAGTTGAAATGGCACGTTAGCATTAGTTTTCTGTGAACTTGAACACCAGGCTAAACCTTTTTATTTGACCTGATGGGAAGTAGTAAGAAACTGTGGATTCAACCAAAGCCAGAATAAAGGAGTGTTTTGAATTATAGGAGTTTTAAGGATACAGCTGAAGAAAAAAATCTGAAGAAGTTATATTTTGTTACAAAAATGTTTTGAGAAAGCTGAAGACTGGATTCCTCTTAGACTTTAAGAGTTTCAATCTGTTTGGTGAGATACACCATACCTTTGAGGTAAAAGTAGTCTTTGGTTAAAATTTTCAAGTGTAAATTTAGTCACTGATGAAAACTCTCTAGAAATAGTTAAGAAAAATTAAATCAACTATCAAAAAAAGTTTTGGTTATTCTGCCTGGAAATAAGAGGTTGATATAACTTATGTTACAATGATTAAAAAGACCCACACTTATATCATAAAATATAAATATGTACGTGTGCTACCTAATAAAAGAGCGTACTGTGTTTTCAAGTCATGAAAAAATAAAAATTCATTTTGTCCTATTAATTAAAGCATGAACCATAGTTTCATAGGAAGAGCATGGTCTTTGGAAGGAGACATATCTGGGTTCACATCCAAGGTCTGAAACTTGATAGAGAAGTAAAGAAGGTTAAACTACTCTAACTTCTAGAGCCTCAACTTCCTCACCTATAAAATGGCAATAAGGGTACCCAGCTGGCTCACACAGTAGACCATGTGACTCTTGATCTTGGGGTAGTGAGTTGAGCCCCATGTGTGGGTAGAGTTTACTTAAAAGTGTTTTTTAAATAAATAAATAAATAAATTAGCAATAATAATTGGATCTACCTCAGCGTTATCAATAAATGATGAAACATATATAAAGTAGCTATATAATAGGTATGGTAGCAGCAAGAGCAATGATTGTATGTAAGCAATTACTTAATATTACTGAATTGAGTTTAATGAAAATTTCATGTATTTATATTTGTAAAGGTTATAAAATTAATAAATCCTAATTTATTAATGATTTATTAACTGAAATTTACCTCATAAGTTTCTTGATATTCTAGAAATAAGTAAAAAGGAGAAATATAGAAGAAAATAAAATTAAAGTCAGAGAATGCAGTGTTATATTTCTTAAGTGTTCATAATCCTTGATAGGTTTTATTCCACTTAACAGATGGCCACCCCAAAGGCAGAAACTTTCATCAGTTACTGCTCCCTAAAACTGTTTGTGGTGAACAATGCAACCCTATTTTTCAGATGAGGAAGCTACACAAAATAAGTAGCACTCAAGAAGTTAGTTGAAAAAGCAGTACTTTAACTCATGTCATTTGGTTTATATGACTGTGTTGACTTTGTTGTTCTTTAGTAGTTTTATAGTACGTTGCCTTTGAGAGGAAAAGTTATGGTTTTGAGTGTGTCAGTGTTCAAACTGTACCCCAAGGACCACATTTAGCCAATCTAAGGTCCATGAGGATTTGATCACTTGCCAAAACTGTACTCCTGGTTCTTTCCCATATCTGCTCCATACATTGCGTATAGGAGATCTGAGAGTATGGTGATAAATAAAATGAAAATGAAGAAATAAAATAGAAATTCATATTTAACAGCCTTGAGGTGTAATAATCATGAAATTTTATTTTGAAATGGTCTTAAAATTACTAAATTTTAATTTGAATATATATATATATATATATATATATAATATGCTAATGGGGGCTTTGGCTTAATTGTGTAGTAAGGTCTGATACTTCCTCTAACTGGGTAGAACAGTGCAGTGTGGTACTAATGTTCTTAGTCTAAGCAGTTATGAGAAAATGAACAATGGTAATCGTTCTCCTGACGTATTTATTTTGGTGGTTCCTCAGGAGAGAAAACAGAGTTTCTACTTTATTGGAGAATCATCTACCCCATTACCACTTTGGCATCACTTAAAATGTAGTGTATGTGTGTTGTATGTAGAAAAAATCACTTAAGATGACAAAGTAAATTCTTTGTTACTCAATTAGACCAGGTAAGTATTTTAGCCTATATGTGAAGGGACTTTTGGACAAATGCATCTGACAAGTCAGTGAGGAAAATAGACCTTTGTTATTAGACATGAGTGCTCTATGTCTTATAAACAAACAAATCCATCCCTCCTAAAAATAAATAAATAAATAAATAAAAAATAAATAAATAGAAAAGGAAAGGGAAAAAACACCACAGCTTAAATGCTAGGTTTTGTAAATGTTCTACTGTTTTACAGTTTTTCAATTGAAACCACGATTTCCTTTTTCTTCTTTCTACTTTTATACACACAGCCTAGAAGATGGACGTTTGGCAAGCCATAATAGACTGCTCCTTTCCCAGGTATCTCCTGCTTGTTTCCTTTATCTGTGAATAGGAAATGGCTTAAAGGCACCTGTGTGATGAAGGTCCCAGGGGCAGCTGCCTGACTACTGAATGCCTGATTATGTGTTAACATGCTTTGTCAGATATTGGCAGAATCTGTTCTCTTCTTTTGCCTTTTCAGCAAGGGTACCATTGACAGCCTAGCTACCCATTTATAGAAATGTTGTCCATCAAACTGTGAGGAAGGACAATAGTGTTTTTCTGTGGCCAGTGACTGTGGGAAACTTTTCTTTGGCTATTCAGGCAATTTTTGTAGCTTGCTCTGAAGAGGAGAGACTGATGAGTGCAAAAAGTACAATTAAGCAAAGCCAGACTTCAATTGAAGGCTCTAGTGTAGTCTGCTGTTCTCATTTTTTTTTTATTTGGGGCGGGGGACACTATGGGTTTTCACGTTGCTGTGTGGCATTCAGCAGGGGGCTATTACAATCCTAAATTTTTTTTCTAGACCACCTAATTCTAAGTTAAAATTAAATGTAATGAGAGCCACTTGGAGTTCTGAATATTTTAAAGCATAATTCCCACAGAAGGGATTCGACCTAAACTGCAGTGAGCATCAGTTGGCTAATTATAGCTGCATTTTATATTACAGCAGGTGTCAGATGCAGTCATCTCAATAAAGTCCACATAATACTCGGGAAATAACAAAGACTTTTCTTTGAATGTGGGTACTAATTTCTGCTAGGTGTCATATGAGCCTTGATACTTCTTATTGGCATTAACAAGAGCACTGCAGCACTCAGAAATGCTTTTTGCTTGGGATGAATTGATACTGTAAAGCACTTACCAGTCAGACTTGGCAGATGTCAGTAGTTAATACTAATGTTGCAGAGGTCGGAATATAATGCAAAGAGTCTTATGTAAATACTCTTAGATGATGGGCTGGTTTTGAGAAGGCGCCTGAGCACTGCACCAACTCACTTAATGAAAGTTAAATAGACAGCAGTGGGGTATCTGCTTTTACTTTGGCTCCTGCTTTATTGCAAGTCCTCCAGAAGTGAAGGGCAGATGGTAAGGCAGTAAACTAGGTGAACAAAATACGCTGGACTTGGATAAGGACTTGTTACATTCATAGCACTTTCCTTGAACTTGTGTGGGTGATTCAAATGACTAAAGTTATAGGTCAAAAGCATGCCTGAAGATAGGAGTTCCTGTGTATATCCCACAGATAAAAAATAAATTTAATTTAGAAAATATGTCTGCAATTGAAATACAATAGACAATGGACTAAGCAAGACAAATGTCACTTTAAAATCATTGTTCCACACTGCTCCATACTTTAGGAGTTTTACAGTTTGTCTAACCTATTATAGTCACGTTGGATCACAGCAAATGAGATAAAAACAGAAGACCTATTAAAATCTTACTACAAAATACCAACTGAGATAAGACAAATGTGAACTTTATACACATTCCATTCTGAGGTCAACACCGTTTGTTTTAAATCTAATTCAGAGCTAACAAAGCAAAGGTGGTTGTCCCTAATTATATCTCCCAAAACAGCTTCAGATCCTCATTTTGGCGGGTTACAGTTTATGTACGTCTCATAGCAGATTCTAGGGTCTATCAGCAATTAGGCAGGAATTGCCTTCAGGGATTTAATATTCATTTAGCATTGGTTCAATACATGAATGAACAGTGGTAGAAGCAAAGCACTGTTAAGCCCAGAAATAAAATCTAAGGTAAAAAAGAAGATACATTGTCCCCAGAGTGCTGACCATCAGTTCATAAAAACAATGTCCCTCATAGCTGTTTTGTAGATTTCTGTTAATTTTTGTTCAGATCATATATGTTCATGGATTTTGATAAGGTCCAAGATAAAATTGTGAAAGTGATCTGCTAATGGAAATTGTTGTTTTATAATCTTCCATAATGTTCTAGTGTTTTTAGTATGTAAGCCTCAATTGTGAATAATAATTTTATTCCTTACTACTTCTTACATAAATGTAATGTTTATTACAGAAAATTTAGAAAACACATATAAGATACAGAAAAGAAAATAATCCATAATTCTATAGAAACTCAAATAACATTAATATTTTGGTTAGTTTCATGTTTGCTTTTCATTTTTAGTTTATACACACATAAAATGTATATGTACATTTTTAAAGTTTATTTATACTTATTTTGAGAGAGTGAGTGAGAAGTGGAAAAGGGGCAGAAAGAGAAGGAGAGAAAGAGAATCCTAAACAGGCTACCCATTGTCAGCACAGAGCCTGATGCGGGGCTTGATCTTATGAACTGTGAGGTCATGACCTGAATTGGAATCAAGAGTTGGACACTCAACCGACTAAGCCACCCAGGTGTCCCTATAATGGTCTTTTAAAATAAACCTTATGATATATAAAGAATGTCTTTTTATACTACTGTATATTCTTTCACAACATAATTTTTACTGATTACATAATATTCTACTGCATGGATATACCATACTTTCTTTTTAAATTTGTTGTTGCTGTACATTTAGATGATTTCCAATCTTTGTTTTAAACCCTGTTTTTCTCAATATAAGTATTGTTACCACAGCTTTCTTTTCACATCCATTTGCATAAAAAATGCTTCTCCATCTGGTCACTTTCAATCTGCCATATGTCTTTAAGTCTGAAATAAGTCTCTTGTAGGCAGCATATAGATGGGTCTTATTTTTTTTATCCACTCCATCACCCTGTGTCTTTTGATTGCAGCTTTTAGTCCATTTACATCCAAAGTAATTATTGATAGGTTTGTGTTTGTTGCCGTTTTGTTACTTGTTTAATGGTGGTTTTTGTAGTTTTTCTCCATTCCTTTCTTCTCTTCCTCTCTTTCATGATTTGTTGGCTTTCTTTAGTGATATACTTGAATTTCTTTCTCTTTATTGCTTGCATCTCTATTACTGGTTTAGATTTGTGGTTACCATTAGGTTTGTACATAACATTTTCTGTATATAGCAGTCTGTATTGTTGATGTTGACTTAAGTTTGAACCTATTCTTTATTCCTTTCCTCCCCATGTTTTAGGTATATGGTATTGTACTGTACATCCTTTTATTTTTTGAGTCCCTTGAATGATTTTTACAGATATACTTGTTTTTACTGCTTTGTGCTTCCTACTTTTCTTACTCTTACGTATGGTCTTTCCTTTCCACTTAGATGTCCCTTTAACATTTCTTGTAGTGCTGGTTTAGTGGTCATGGATTCCTTTAACTTTTGTTTGTCTGGAAAACTCTTTATCTCTACTTCTATTCCAAATGATAGTGTTGCTGGATATATACATCTATATAGTGAATGTTATTATGCTTGATGGTGTCACTGAGTTCCCTAAGTCTATTCTCATTTTCCATAATTTTTTCCTCTCATCTGCTCAGCTTGATTTCTTTCCATTACTCTGTCCTTAGGTCACGAATGCATTCTTCTGCTTCTTCTAGTCTGATGTTTATTTCCTCTAGTGCATTTTAAATTTCATTTTTATGTTCTTAATCTCTGGTTCTTTTTTATCTCATTGTTAAGGGTCTCGCTAATGTCCTTCACTCTTTTTTCAAGTTCACTGAGATCTTTATGATCATTACTTTAAATTCTCTATCAAGCATATTACTTATCTACATTTTACTTAGGTCTCTTGCTATGCTTTTTTCCTGTGCTTTCATTTGGGACATATTCCTCTGTCTAGTAATTTTGTCTAACTCTTTGTGTCCATTTTTGTGTGTTAGGAAAGATAGCTACATCTCCTATACTTGAAAGTAATGGCCTTATGAAGAAGATGTCCTGTAGTGCCCTGCCAAGCATGTTCACCAGAAGCAGGCACTTCAGGGACATCTCCTATGTGTGATGTGTGTGCCCTGCTGTTGTGGCTGATCTGGTTTTTCCTTCAGGTCAGTTGTCTACGGTGGCTGTCTTTGACTGTTGTGGGCAGGGTTTAGGTCCCTATGGTATTAGTGGGGATGCCTTGGGCTTAAGTTGAGTCAGACCAGATGTTTTCCAGAGATGCAGTAGCATGAAACTGCAGGGTGCTTTCTCTGTATTGTCGCCTGTGAAGCTTTGTTGGTGGGTGGAGCCTGCAGTCAGACAATTGTTTGCCTCCAGCCCACTGCTAGGGCCTCCTTCTGACTGGTATCTGTGGTTATCTTTTCTTCTCTCTGGGGCAGGAGTCACTTTGGAGTGGTGCTGGCCACTGTAGGGGCTGCTTGCACACTACCAGGCCTGTGATACTGCCCTGTATAGGTTCTGGCCAAGAATGTATTGGAAAGGGTTGGCTCCATGGAAGCACAGTGTTGGGGCGGGGCGGGGGTGGGGGGGGGGAGGTGAGCGCAGGACAACAGGATGGCAAGCTAGCCCGTGGGAGGGGCCCTGCAGTGCCTGGACTGAAGTGGGCTGTCCGTGGAGTGGATTGGTTGAAGCACAACTGTGGGGGGGACTGGATGGCAGTGCTAACAAGTTAGGTAATGAGTCCTTCTATGGCTGTGTGTTTATGCTGGGGGGCATGGGAGGGAAATGGTGCCTTCCAGTTCCTTTGTTCCTGGAGGAGTTCCCTAGCGATTTCTGTCCCTCTGGGATATGTTTTAAGATTGGTAAATAACTCCCTTCCATATACTCCAGGTGCCTTTCAAACTGCTGCTTCTATGCTCTCTTTCCATGGGTTGTTTGTTGTACTGTCTTTTTAAGAATGAGAACTCCATTTCTTCTTACCCACTGGCTCTCCTAGAACTGATCCTGCTAATTTTTTAAAATTCCAGGTTTTAAGTCCTTCTGGTTGTAAGAACTCATGAAATTTGGCTCCTCTGGTTTTTAAATCCAAATGTTATAGGGATTTGTCTTCCCTGTGCAGGCTTCCCCGTGTGGGGTTCTGTTCCTTTCCCTTCTCCATGCCCACAGCATCCCTCCCTCCTGTTGACAGTTCCACCAGTCCATTTAGTTCCTGACCACATCTCTGACCTTCTGCCCTCTTGGATGTGGCTTCTTCTCTACGTTTAGTTGTGGAGTTTGTTCTGCCACTCTTTGAGTCATATTCTGGGTCATATACTGATATGAGCATTTTTTAGTTGTATCCTTGGGACAAGGTGAACCCAGGAATTTCCTACTCTGTCATCTTCCCTAAAAGTTTAGATTATTTCCAATCTTTTGTTGCTATAAACCACACTGTAGTGAATACTTATAGCTAATTTTTCCCCCAATTCCATGATAATTTGTTTATTCCTGGTAGTGGAAATGCTGACATGTGAAAAAAAAGCACACGTGAAGAAAAAAAAAAAAGACATTTGCTATTCTAATTAAAGATTTTAAGATACTTTTCATAAAGAGGGAAAACATCTGTAATATGGAATTATTTTTTAAATTTTAATTTTAAAGAGAGAAAATGAAAGTGAGGGAGATGGCAGACAGAGAGAGTCTCAAGCAGGCTCTGCGCTGAGCTCAGGGCTTGATCCCACATGCATGACCTGAGCCAAAATCCAGAGTCAGAGACTCAACCAACTGAGCCACTCAGGAGTCTCAATATGAAATTCTTCATTGCTTTCTATCTAGGTATGAGATTTTAACTGTTATAAAGTAAAAGTCAAGAGTTTAGTTAATACTACATTGTGACTATAACAGAATCTTTTCATCTAACTAATAATTGATCAGCTATTGTTGCATTAGTAAAAGGTGGCTTCTGCAGTCAGAAGATTTTCAGTATAGCCAAACCTATGCATATGCGGTGTCTGGCAGCACAGTGTGAATATTCAAGATATTGGGGCCATTATTTAGACCTCTAAGTGGAAAGAGCTCTGGTGTATATTTAAATAGAATATGAGTAAAGAGTTTGGGTGTACATTGAAATACAATTGTGTTAATTGGTGCTGTTCCTTTAATATCATGAATTTAAATAAAGAGTAAAAAGGCTATTAGTTTTGGACAGCCTCCAATTTAAGCTATCCAATTTCAGCTGGCCTTCATGGTGCCTTAGAAATCTTTTGGTACGTCAATTCTTACCATGCTTCACATAATAACTACTCCAATTCCTCATTCTCCTCCAGGCTAATCCAGAAAGACTCACAAGAACAAGAGAGATTTATTTTAAATACATAGAAAATACAGAAAAAAATTTAAAGCATCCATAATTGCACTATCAATATATACCCATTGATAAGATTTATTATTTAGTTTATGGTATAATCTTACAATTTAATTTATGTTAAGTAGGACAATAATATTAGTAAGTTGTATTTCTCCATTTCACTAAGTATGAGAATGTTGATTCTAACACATATTAAGTTTCTATTCCAATTTAGCTTTATGGGGATGCTTTTCATATTGGGTTTTTGAGCATTTCTATTGAGATTGGTTAGTATAACACATAGCTGCATTAACATAATTTCTAGAAACTAAGAGTGTGCACTAACTATACATTTGATAGCTATTGTACCCCATTTAATTTAGTGCATGTTGTTGGGTTGCTGGATACTCATAAACAGGGCAGATGTGCCACTCCTTGTTTGAGAAGCACCAATCAGATTTCTTTTCTTCAAGAAATAATTCTCTTTACCTCCTGTTAGAAATATTACCTTAAAAAATACCCTGAAGGTATTTGATTTTTAAGATTTCATTATTAAGGTGTGAATATTATAGAATCTTAATCCTAAGTAGTATCAATCAGTGTCTTTTTAACATGTTAACTGGAATTAGTTGAGTTAGTACTTTGGAAAGGAAACCAGTATCTGGCAGTGAGGAGAATGAGAATGAATGGAAATTCAATCTAATAGTGAAGTGGTATTGGTTCAGATCCTGCCTTTACAATGACCTTATGATATTCAACTTCTCTGTACCTGAATTTCCATGTCTGAAGAGTAGGAAGCATTATTATTAGCTATCAATTATCACAATTTATAATCATTGATAGGCATTAGTTGAATTAATATCTGTAAGATGCTAAGAATATTATTTTAGTAAGTTTTTTAGTGCCTTTTATGTGCAGGATACTTGAATGTACTAAGGATTCAGCAGTAAATAAAAGAGATTTTTTTTTAAGTCTCTGACCAAAAATGAAAACAAATAAACAAAAAAAAGGGGGGGAGGGAATAAGAGTGCCAGTTTGGGGATGGAGAATTCAGTGTTAAATAGGATGGTGAAAGAAAGCCTTGCTAAAAAAGATGCTTCTTGAGCAGTTATCTGAAGGAAGAGAGGGAGTAAACTTGGAGAAAAAATATCTGGAGAAAAGGAGTTCTAGGCAGAGAGAACAGACAATGCAAAGGTCTGGGAAAAGATGCAGTTATGGATAATGTAAAAGAACTCTGATATGTAGAAACTCTGAAATGTATATGGGCTATGGGTCATGCCTAAAACAACACAGTTAAAAATTCAGTTTAAAATGCTGTGAGATTAATTACTGGCATGACAGTATGAGGTGTTCTTCTGACTTGCTCCCTAGTAAAACTGGTCAAAACTGGTCAAAATTATAAACAAACAAAAATAGATTATTAAAAACCTTTGGAAATGATCCTAAGGCAAATGGCAAATGAAAAAACATCTACTCAGGAAAATATAGGTTGAAAAAAGAAAAATAACTGGGTAAGAAAGGCAAGTGTGTGGTATTTGAACCAGACCACTCCCTCTTTCTCCCCTCCCAAATCTGGGAGGCAGAGATCTTACACCCCTCACCCCACCACCCCCAGCTCCCAGCTGGGAGGCTTTCTTCCTGGGACTAGCAGGATCCTAACATTTCTCACCCTGCCTCCAACTGCCTGTTGCTCAGGCTGATTCCTGAATGAATGCAGGAAGAGGTAAGGATCCCTTCTTCTGTCCAATCCCTGCTTGTAGTAGAGAGGCTCTACCTTGGGAGTAGCATGCTGTAAGTACTGGGACCCTGATAACACTCTCCCCAGCCCCTGAAATGGTAGCTCCCGACCAGAAGAAGCAAGTTAAGAGGACCTCATTGTTCCTACTCTCGGCACCTGGACCCTTATTCAAAAAGTTTGTCTTATGGGGAGGCAGGCCATGAACCAAATACTCATTTCTTCTGAAAGTAACTATTTTCATTTGCAACAGAGACTGGAAAAATTTAAGCCTAAGGGTGCTCTCAGAAATAGTAGATGTGTAGTAAAAGGTAGTTGGGAAGAGATTTGATGTAGCCAAGGCTGAGGATGGTTAGTTTGCAGGAGAGAAAAGAAAATAAGACAGCTGGGAGGATCCCTCCTGAGGTTAGAACAAATATCAAACACTGACATCAAAAACTATTCCTTCAAAAGAGCCACAATTTGATTGGATGTGTTTGTACAAGAACTAATTCCTTAGGGCGTTATTGAAAACAGTAGAGCAATCAACCCTGCAATTAGTTGAATTTAACAGCTGGCATGGTCTGAGATTGAGTGACTAAGAACATTCCCAAAGTTGTGCCTACTAGAGGAACAACATCAGCAGTGTAACAATATGAAGAAAAATAGACTTCATTAAAATCCAGCCTCTGGGGGACAGAGGATAGCAATACCCAGAGTTGCTACAATATTTTATCCAAAATGTCCAGTTTCCAAAGAAAAATTATGAGGCATACAGGAAAATAAGAAAACATGATTCATACATCAAGGGAAAAAGCAGTCACTATAAACTACCTGTGAAAGCAACCAGAGGTCAAATTAATTTTAAAAATAATATTTAAATACAATTTTTATAAATATTAATAGAATATTTCAAAGTAGTTTTTATATACATATTCACGGAACTAAAGTAAAACATGATTAAAGAAGCAAAGGAAGGTATGATGACAATGTCACATCAAATAGGAAATATCAATAAAGAGGAATTATAAAAATGAACTAAATGGAAATTCAGAAGCTGAAAAGTACAATAACTGGAATAAAATATTGACTAGAGAATCTCAACAGATTTGAATTAGCAGAAGAAAGAATTAGTGAACCTGAAGATGGACTGATAGAGATTGTACAAACTGAAAAACAGAGAGAGAAAAGAATAAAGAAAGATGAACAGAGTCTCAGAGATATGAGACACCATTAGATACACCAATACACAAATAATGGTAATATCAGAAGGAGAAGAGAATAAGAGAAAATATTAAAAGAAATAATGGCTGAAAACTTCTCAAATACATTGAAAAATAATAACCTCCATACTCAGGAAGCTCAACAAAGTCCAAATAGGGTAAACTCAAAAAGAACCATAGACACAGCATAGTAAAAGTGATAAAACACAAGGAGTGTTATGCCAAGATCACAGTATCCCCCAAAGACCACCAGGAGTCCGAGTCACTATGCAAAAGCAAAGGGCATTTATTTAGGCTTAAGCTCAGTCTCTCAGACCTCACCAACGCAGTGGATCTGTGCTGAGAGCCCCAATCATCAGTCCAGCAGGGTTTTTATTACAGTTGAGGCGAGGGATGGGGTGAAGGGTGGGGTGAGGGGCAGGGATTACATGATGATTGGGCGGCACAGTGGCAGGGGTTAGCGGTTAGCACGGGAGGGGTGATTGGCTAATTTAAAACTAAGCGGGCTTACTAAAACCACAGGATTGTCAGGTACTTTCCTGGCGTTCTATGATTGGTTCCGGCTAGGGGTGGTATCTGCTTGGACAATAGGTGGGTGGTTTTTCTTTCCATTGCTGCTGAGTCACGCCTGGGGAAACAGAAACAGGCCTTCTAGTTTCTGAGGCTTATCTGAAGCCTGTCATGGTGTTAGTTTGGCTCTTCAGAAGAAAATCTTGAAAGCAGCAAGCTAAAAGAAATTAAATAATAAGACATTATAAGGAGCCTCAGTAAAATTATGAGCTGACTTTTCAGCAGAAACATTGGAGGCCAGAAGGCAGTGGGTTAAAAATATTTAAAGTATTCTAAGAGTTTTAAAAAGTTTAACCAAGAATTCTATATCCAGCAATGCTATCTTTCAAAAATGAAGGCAAAATAAAGACTCCCATATAAACAGAAACTGAATTTGTTGCCAGCGGACTCACAAGAAATACTAAAGGAAGTTCTTCAAACTGAGAGCAAGTGACCCAGCCAGTAACATGAATCTGCACAAATAACACTGGTAACGGATTTCTTGGAGTAATGGCTGATCTCACCACTAGAGCAAGGCAAGTGCATGAGCCTGGATATCATATTGTGTCAGAGAATAAGGAAGTACTCAAAGAATGATGGTGTCATGTTAAAAGAACACACAAGCCAAGTTGGAACTTTCACTGGCTAAATCTGGGACAATTTGAGCACCAAAATAACATTGAATTAAGCAGTAAACCATAAGCTCATACTGACTAAATAACTAAAATGTTAAATTTAGTTACTAAATAAATAACTAAATTGGTAGATGAAGAAGGGGATAGTTACACAGTTCTAAAGCACCTTTCCACAGATCACTTAATAATTACATAAGGGAAAAGAGATGTTACTTAATTCAAATTATCAACATGAATATCAGTAATAGGATACACTGAAATTCTGAGACAGCAAGCAATATGAAGAGTTCAACATCTCTTTGTGATATTTTATAAAAAGATTCTTTACCCAATCATGATGTAATCATAAGGAAACATCAGACAAATCCAAATTGAAGTACATTTTATAAAAAAACAAAATGAGGAGTATTCTACAAAGTAATTTTTAGAAAGGTCAAGGTCACTGTCATGGACAGAATCTAAAGTGACCCCCTCCACACACAAAGATACCTGTCCTTTGGTGTTTATGCCCTTGTGTAATATCCTCCCCTTCAGTTTCAGTAGAACTTGTGACTTGCTTTTAACCAATACAATATGGCAGAGGTGATGGGATGTCACTCCATAATTATATATGATGTATATAAGATTTCATCTTATTAGCAGAGGTGCCAGGAACTCCCACTTACTGCCCTTACGGTAAGCTGCCATAAAGTAAGTGGCAGTGTTGGAGAAGCTAACAGGGCAGGGAAATGTGGATTGCATCTAGGAGCTAAAACTGGCTTCCAGCAAGAGACTAAAGCCTCAGTCCTGAAGCAGCAAGAAAATGAATTCTAGTAACAACCCGTGGAGCTTGGAAGCAGATACTTACCTATTGTAGCCTCTGATGAGACCACAGCATTGGCTGACACATACTGTTCAGTCTGGTGAGACCCTGCAGCATAGAATCTAGTTAAGCCAGGCCTGCATTCTTGATGAACTTTTAAATTATAAATGTGTATTGTGTTTTTTTTTTGAAACCCACCAAGCAATATGGAACCTTTATTTTTAATGTAATTTCTGTACATCTGGAGGAGGACAGTAATCCTTTTACAAATGGAACTGATTCCTAGAATAAACAATGACAAAACCAAACTGGTAATTGATGTGAATCCACAGGAAGTTTAAGCTTCAAATCCAGCCAAGAAATTTGTCACAATCTCTTTCAGCTTTGCATCTGACTGTTCTGAGATCTTTCCATCAGTCCTGATATTGCCCAAAAGAGCTTGGTGCTGGCTGGTAACATGAGCCAAGAAAGCCTGCTCAAACTTTGTGATCTTGCTGGGCTCCAATTTATCAAGGTACCCTCTCACACCAGCATAAATAACAGCTACTTGTTCTTCAGTAGCCATGGGAGAATACTGTCCTTGCTTCAGCAACTCAGTCAATTGCACACCACGGCTCAAGAGTTGTTGGGTGGCAGCGTCAAGGTCAGAACCGAACTGGGCAAAAGCAGCAACCTCACGATACTGAGCCAACTCCAGCTTCATGATACCTGCCACCTGCTTCATGGCCCTGGTTTGAGCAGCAGATCCAACACGAGACAGGGACAAACCAATGTTAATGGCAGGGCGGATGCCTTTGTAGAACAATTCTGTTTCCAAGAAGATCTGTCCGTCAGTGATGGAAATGACGTTTGTCGGAATGTAAGCAGACACGTCGCCAGCCTGTGTCTCTATGACGGGTAGAGCGGTCAAGGAGCCACCGCCAAAAGAATCGTTCATTTTGGCTGCCCGCTCGAGCAGCTGCGAGTGCAGGTAGAACACATCGCCCGGGTAGGCCTCGTGGCCAGGGGGCCGGCGGAGCAGCAGAGACATCTGACGGTACGCAACGGCCTGTTTGGATAAGTCGTCATAGATGATCAAAGCATGTTTGCTATTATCCCTAAAATACTCTCCCATGGAACAGCCAGAGTAAGGAGCCAGGTACTGAAGGGGAGCAGCATCAGAAGCAGTAGCTGAAACCACAATGGTGTACTTCATGGCATCTGCATCTGTAAGCCTCTTTCACCAACTGGGCAACAGTGGACCTCTTCTGACCAATAGCAACATAGATACAGTATAGCTTCTTTTCATCAGTTCCATCATTGAAACGTTTCTGGTTAATGATTGTGTCAATAGCAATTGATGTTTTGCCAGTCTGACGGTCACCAATAATCAGCTCACGCTGACCACGACCAATTGGCACCAAGCTATCCACAGCCTTAATGCCGGTCTGCATTGGCTCACGCACAGAAATTCGAGGAATGATTCCAGGGGCTTTCAGGCCAACTCGCCTACGGGTCTTGGAACCAATTGGACCCTTTCCATCAATGGCATTACCAAGGGCATCTACAACACAGCCCAACAGCTCCTCACCAACTGGAACATCCACGATGGCTCCTGTTCTCTTCACAATATCTCCTTCTTTAATTAGTTTATCATTTCCAAACACAACAACACCAACATTGTCAGGTTCCAAGTTCAGAGACATACCCTTTAAACCCAAAGAAAATTCTACCATTTCTTCTGCCTGAACATTTCTCAGGCCATGTACACGAGCAATACCGTCACCAATGCTTAGGACACGCCCGGTCTCTTCAAGGTCGACGGAGTGTCAGCTCCAAGAATGCGCTCCTCGAGGATAGAGGACACTTCAGCAGTGCCAGTCTTCTGAAGACGAGTGTTAGAAGCATAGAGGTTCCTTGCAGCAATGAAGGATGATCCTAAAGCATTTTTGGAGACCAGCCCGGCCCGCCTAGGGAGGGCGCTGGCCACAGACGCAGTGATGCGCACAGACAGCATCTTTACAGCTTTCTTTAGGGTGGTTCCTCTGCAGCCGCAGCCTCTGGACTGACTCAAATGTGTATTGTTTTAAACTGCTAAGTTTGTAGCAATTACTATATAGTGTAGAAAACTAATCCAGTTATGAAAGTCAATTAAAGACTAAGAAACTTTCAGATTAAAGAATACTAATGTGTTAGACAAATGTTTGGTTTTTTATTTTAATTTTAATTTTTCTAAGTAATTGCTATACCCAACGTAGGGCTCAAACTCAGAAACGTGAGATCAGGAGTTGCATACTCCACTGACTGAGCCAGCCAGGTGCCCCTGCATTGCATGATTCTGACCTGGATTCCTTAGATAATTCTTTGGCTAACTTTAATGGGGTCTGGAAATTAGGCAGTAGCAGTATGTCAGTGTTATTTTCCAGATTTTGGTGGTTATTTTGCCATTAAGTAGGTGGAAATGTGGTAGGAAATAAACACTAAAAATTCAAGGATGAAATAAAAATTAGTTAATAAAATGTTTTTTCTTCACTTTGCCTAATAAGATTGACTTTTTAAAAAAATTTTTAATGTTTATTTATTATTGAAAGACAGAGACAGAATATGAGTGAGGGGGGGACAGAGAGAGAGGGAGACACAGAATCTGAAGCAGGCTCCAGGCTCTGAGCTGTCAGCACAGAGCCTGACTAACACAGGGCTCGAACTCACAAACCATGAAATCATGCCCTTAGCTGAAGTCTGACACTTAACCAACTGAGCCACCTAGTCACCCCAAGATTGACTGTTTTTCTACTTAATTAAAGAAAAGAAGCATTGATTCTATCTGCCTTTCTCCTAGTGGATAAGGAAGGGGATAAGATAGAATTAATATTTGGTGATCAGTTACTGTCTGGCAGAACTTTAATATCCAATCCACATGAATTACCTTAATTTAATCCTTATAACACATGCTAAACTAATTATCATTATCCCTACATTATAGATTGATGGATTAGATTGTCATCCCAATTCTACTCTGCTTCCCTCTGCCATGTGACTTTTCAGTACCTCCCACAAGAATAGGCAGAATATATGTCCTCATCTTATTGATGTTGATGTTAGTCAAGCCACTTACTTTGACCAAGCTTATGTAGGCTGAAGTGATGTGATCACATGTGCTTATATGAACTGGTTTCTTTCATGTGCTTCTACTGCTCACCATGCAAATAACCTGCCTGAATAGCTCCTATTCTGAAGAGAATAAGGAGAAACATAAAGTAGACCTAAGGCTAATTCAAAGCCTGAGCCACTCTAAGCCAGTCCTGGCTGAGCTGAATCACAATCTCCCCAAAGACTTGGGTATTGTTATAAGCCACTGAAATTTTGGGGTTATTTATTACATAACATTATTGCAGCAATAGCTGACTGATACATTGCCTCAAATTCATCCACTTACTTAATTGGTTTGTTTGATTATAAAACTTATACTTTATTATACTACTACAACTCAACTATATTCACAAGGGGAAAAAACACTAGTGACCTAGTGTTAACTTAAATCTTTTCAGAGTGCCTTGATAAATTTATATTTGCTTTCTCCATTACAAATTTACATTTTTAAACTATCATCTTTTAATAGTATCCTCAGGCATTTATCATAAAATCTAATAAACTTATATATCTAAACTGATAACTTTAATTCTGAACTATCTTAGTATAGACTATCATTGGTCACAGTTTTTAAGCGGGAAATTTTTAAAAGATTAGGTTCTGTATTTTTGGAGACATATTATTATAATTAGGATATATATTTTGACTGTGTAGGATTTTTTAGGATATGCCAAAGAGTTATGATTCAAAAAAGTAATCCACAGGGCACTTGTGGGGATTTAAGTTTTTCAGGTGTGGGGCACCTGGCTGGCTCAGTCAATAGAGCATCCAATTCTAGATCTCAGGGTCATGAAATTGGGCATGGAGACTACTTTTAAAAAAAAGTTCTTCAGGTAAAATTCATTTGGTATAAGAGAGGTCTGTGGGGCTCTGTGTTGCATCCCCTCAGTTTACTTCTGATTACAACCATAGCTTTGGTGGACAGTAGATGCAAGTGCAGACTCAGGTTCATATTGACTCACTTCAAGCGTGCACTGTGGTTCTTCTTTCTGCCTCAGCATCTTCTCCAAACATACAAAACTTGCTGAACCTATTTCAAAGGCAGTCCAGAAATGGGAGAAGTTAATGCTTCCAGGACACTCAACCAGTTGGGGCAAGGACTCTGGCTAAATGCTCTAGCTTTCTGTTTTGGGGTCAGGCAATTCTGGAGGGAAATTCTGTATCTTTCATAATGATCCAGGTTTAATAGAGCTACCTTTAACCAGCACCCATCTTGAGAATACACTTTTTTATTGTTATCTCCTTCTTCCTTGTCCCCCTCTCACAATTCATTTTCTCATGCTTCCTAGAATCATCTCTAAGGTAGACCACTTCCAACCAAATTATTGTCTTATTTTGGAGGGGGGGAACCAAACTAAGAAAGAGACATTTCCCAGAAACTGAGGAACAAATACTCCTCCCCAAACCAATAAGAGTTTGATTATGGATATGACATCCCTATTTTGTTACTTGGGTCACATTGCCCAATGGCTAGTTGGCACCAGGCATGCACCAGTCACACACTGATCTTGAAAAGCTCCTTATCTAGATTTCCAGTGTTTTGGTACCTGCTTGTTTTGTTTTTATTGTGAGAATATGCTGCTGTGACTCCTTGCAGCATGAAGGAGGAATGGCTTCTGTGACTCATTGGATAACTTTGGGCCTGCCACTAAGTCTCAGTTTTCACATCTGAAATGAAAATCACGTTAAGTGGAAGTGCTTTGTATATTGTAAAGCACCTTAAAAACATTAGAGCTGGCATAGTACAATCATGAAGAGCATCAGTTAAGTCCAGCTTATTAGTTGTGTAACTTTGGGCAAATTACTCTTTGCGCCTCAATTTCTTCAACCCTTAAAATAACAATAATGATAACAGTACAATACCTACTTCAGAGGGTTCTTGAGAAGATAGAATGATATAATGCATGTAAAGAATTTATAGGGCGCCTGGGTGGCTCAGTCAGTTGAGCATCCAGTTACGGCTCAGGTCATGGTCTCGCGGTTCGTGGGTTTGAGCCCTGCATCAGGCTCTGTGCTGACAGCTAGCTCAGAGCCTGGAGCCTGTCCTCAGGTTCTGTGTTTCCCACTTTCTCTGACCCTCCCCTGTTCACGCTGCCTCTCTGTCTCTCAAAAATAAATAAAATATTAATAAATAGAATTTAAAAAGCCCCTATAACATAGTAGTTAACAGCTGTTAAATAATCATATTATTATTAAATGTAAAATTAAATTATTAATACCTAAGCAAAATTCTGCACAGGAAAACAATATTGTATTATTGTATTATATTATAAACAGCTAATTATTTTAAGTTTTTATTTAAATTCTAGTTAGTTAACATACAGTGTAGTATTAGTTTCAGGTATACAACTTAGTGATTCAACACTTACATAGAACATCTGGTGTTCATCATGAAAAGTACACTTCTTAATCCCTACTGCATATTTTACCCACCCCCTCACCCACGTCCCCTTTAGTAACCATCGGTTTGTTCTCTGTAGTTAAGAGTCTTGTTTCTTGGTTAACCTCTGTCTTTTTTCCCCTATGCTCACTTGTTTTGTTTCTCAAATTCCACATATGGGTGAAATCATATGTTATTTGTCTTTCTCTAATTGACTTATTTTGCTTACAGAATACTCTCTAGCTCCATCCACATCACTGCAAAGATTTCATTCTTTTTATGGCTGAGTAATATTCCAGTGGGGTGTGTGTGTGTGTGTGTGTGTGTGTGTGTGTGTGTGTGTGTATCCACATCTTCCTTATCCATTCATCAGTCACTGGACCTTTGGGCTATTTCCATAATTTGGCTATTGTAATTAAACAGTAAGCAGTAATGTTGCCGTGGTGAATATAGCCATATACTCAAATATGCGCAGTACAAAGTAGTATGCACAAAATGTTGGCGGAGGTTTGGAGTTAAAGTAGGCAGGCATTGAAGGATGGTTTCTATTTTGATGTATGAAAATGAGTTAAGTGCTTTAGTCAGTGAGAGGTGCATAAGTCAAGGCACAGACATAGGAGTGTTGTGGGATTTAAGATAAGACAAGTATGTTGGGTCCAAGTTGTGAAGAGTCCAGAATGGTGGATCATCGAGTCTGGATTCTTTCTGGACAGCAAGAGAGAGCCTCTGATAGACTTTTAAACAGTGATGTGAACAGAACACTGTATTAAGAAAACTAGTCTGACAGTGGTTTGTATAAAAGCACAGACGAGGGAAGGCTTAGGTACCAAGAGATCATTTGGAAGAAATGATATAGTACTCTAGTAGTGAAAGAATAAGGTAGGGCAGTAGGACCAGAAAAGTCAAGACAGGGGCACCTGGGTGACTCAGTCGGTTAGGCATCTGACTTCGGCTCAGGTCATGCTCTCATGGTTGGTGAGTTCAAGCCCTGCCTCAGGCTCCGCACTGTCAGTGTATGGGATCCTCTCTCTCTGCCCTCGCTCATCTGCACCCTCTCTATCACAATAAACAAACAAATTCAAGACAGATGTGAGTCATTTTGTTGAAGAAGTCAACAGGGTGACATGTTCTGTACCCTTTACTCATAGAAGAGAGTTTATCTGACTGGTTCACCTCAACATAGCCAAAATACAAACAGCCAGCAATTTGTACGCAGCTACACAGTGCAGTCATCCCTATGGTACACTTTATGGGGTTTGCCAAAGGTAACCTATCTGCTGTAAGGCTTATGCTTTGTCACTCTGAAGTGTTTTTAAATGTTACCCTGGAAATCTAAGCAATGAGTTAAAATAGGCAGTGGGAAGTATATACATTCTTTGAGAAGTGACTGTTGCTTCTGAACTGTCCCTGAAGATGAATTAACTCTGTAGTCATTTTTGCAGAGTAACCCATGAGAACTATTATTTTGCCTGTTTTAAAGATGAGAACATTAAGGTATAAAAAGAGAATTATATAAGCTCTCTTTACAAATTTTGTCCATCCTTCTAGTCATAGTTCAAATGTTTTCTTTTCCCTGAGAACTGTTCAGAACCTAGAAGAAATCTGAATTCCTTGAACACTTGTTTATAGTCTTCTGTAATATTTAGAGTTTATATTAGAGTCATTTGTGTACATGTTATCTCATTTGGTCATACATTTCTTTAACATAGAGACTATTGTATTGATCTTTGTATTCCCCGTAGAGCACAGTCCTAGTGCCTGACACATAGGGGCCCAACAAATGTTGAATTGATTGAAGCATGAACACGCATAAGCCCTAGTCTGCTATGGGTATGTTTATTTGAATGTGTAATTGGTGGTTTCCCCATGGATCCCTTGAAGAGTGTGTTGATACCTTAGCAGGTCTTTGAAGTTTGATGTGTTGGATTAATTGTACAATCTTTTCAGAATTCTTGTATCAAGAAAATAGATTGAATATTATAATATATTCATTGTTCATTCTAAAAAGACCTTTTTTAAAAACATCTATTTCAGTATACAGTTATCAAAGACCACAAAGAAGAGAAATAATCTGGCTCAAAGTATTAACCAATTCCATTCTCCTTAAAATTAAATATTTTAAGATCTCTGTTCTAGTTCATATTCCTTTTTCCCTGCTTTTGGTCAAAAGGACCCCTTCCTAGATAATTCTACATGGTTCTCTTTTACTTGTGTTTTTACTTCATGTAAGCATTTTAGAAAGAATGCTGGAGTCTGGTTCTCTGAACTGTGGCCTATAGTACTGTTTTAAGCCCAGGACAGAGTGCTTACATGGGACGGAGCCAGGAAGGTGCGTGTGTCTTGCAGGCACGTAGACGGCCGCAGCCTCATAGAGTAATGCTGCTGGGTGGGCTCTAGGCTTCTGGCCTTCTTTAAGGGGGGATATTCCGTACCTTCCATTACACAGCCCTTCAGCTTCCTGCATTTTCTATGTTTGGGGATATTGTAAACCTGGTTTCCTGTTTTATTTATTTATTTATTTATTTATTTATTTATTTATTTATTTATTTATTATGGTACTGGAGCACTGCTTCTCAAACAAGGCTGATCATAAAACTAACTTAGAGCATTTACAAAAAATTTATACTCAGGCTCCATCCTAGAATCTACTTCCTAAAAGCTTCAGGATAGGGGCTAGAATGCTGGTTTTTATACCAAGCACCTCAGATTAAACTTCACAATCAGGTAAACTGGGACATTTGCACATAGTGGCTTAAAATAACTAGCTCTAGTACCTTTCACTTACTGGCTATGTGAATCTTAATTTAGTTTCCTCAAATGTAAAATGAGAATAATTATAGTGTCCAACTATTATTAGAAATTTAGAGAGGATTAAAGTAAATGATAACATGTTAAATGCTTAGTGTAGCCTCTGGGACATAGCACTTAATAAATGTCAGCTATATAGTGAACTCTTCTCTGCTTTTATTTGTATCAACAGTCTTGCTTTGTAGAGGATATTGTACATCCCTAGGTCATTTTTTCCAGGAAATATTTGATGTATAAATAGAAGAGATTCTATGAATCCCTGTTCTTAGTAAACCTGCAGTCTATCCTAGGAGATCATAGTATTTTAGACTTGAAAAAGACTTAGGGGTGTATAGTTCAATATCCTAATGTCATTTTCCTTTTTTTTTTTTTTTTTTGGTCTATTTCTTATTCATTTTCAGTTAATTCCCTATTCATGGATGGTTGTAGATTACCCTTCTAGGACCATCTTCCTCCTACTTTCTTTTTATACTGGGCAACCTCTCCCAGATGATTCCAGGATCCCTCTCAAATCCAGAAAATGTCCTGGTGTGCTTGTTCCCTTGATGGTTATAAAATTTGCCCTTCCACCAAGCATCTTTTCATGGCAGCTTTGCCTCGGCTGCCCTAAGAGAAACTGTATGAATGCTTGTCTTTAATTTAAAAAAAACACGTGTTTTTCTTACCACTAGCAATCTAAAATGTCAACCTTATTAAGATTTCATTGTATGTTTTCCTAGTTTTTTGTTTACTTATGGAAATCAGCGTTGTCTCTTTTAGACTATATATTCCTGAAAGTCAGGGATTTTCATTTTTTCCCCACTGTCTTATAGAAGAATTCTGCACAACTACATAATAAATGCCCAAAAAAGTATGACAGTGGAGTTGACTTGGACTATTATATTATCCCTGTTCGAGTAAAATTCTTTTGCTCCTAAGGTATATTTGCCTGATTTATTTTCACTTTAAAAACAATTTAAGACACTGTCTTTGTCTCTGCATTTCTCCAATTTTAAGAACCACTTCTTGGTGCTAATTTGTCAAGCAAAACTTAAACAAAAACTGCTAGAAATATGGAATACAGAATTTTGAACCATTCATTTGCTTTTCTCTTGGCATTTACTTCCTTAAAGAAGTCAAAAAATTATCGAAGCATGACTTTTTCATTCCAGAGACTGCATTGGCTATCTTTAATCAAGCTGTGCTTTTCTCAGTGTTCCCCATTTAATCTCCTAAAATACTTCCTAAGACTTTGCCCCCCACAATGGAATCAAAACTAAATGGTCTGTAATTTCCTCAAGTGTTCCCAGATCCTGTTGTAAATAATGACATTGTGCTGGCCACTTTCCAGTCTGAATGAAGTGACCTTGTAAAAATGTCTGCTCACTCTTCTATAATGTCTTTTTCTACTTTCTGTAGGGCTCTTGGATGCAGCTTGGCAAACAATACCTATTCCAAGAAACACCATTCTTCACCTCAGTATGTTATTTCCTTCATATAGACAGTACAGTCCAGAGCTAAAGGACTTATGTTTACAAGTTAATTAGTATTTTAAAATAAGGAATTATAGGTGCACTATGACAGAAGGCCAGACTGGATGACCTATAAATATCTGAATCGACAGACAGAAAATCTATTGTGGTTTTGTAGACTCTTTAAGAAAATGTTGAATTTCCATTTAGTCATTAGATAGCTTTTATTGTAATCATGTTCAATACATCTTTTTTTTAGAAAAGAAACCATTCCTACTTTATAATACAAAAACATTTAAAATCAGTTATTCCAGTCTGGCAGTTAGAAAGGAAAAATTTCACATTATTGGTAAAGAGAGATGTTCTTTCTGAGCAATTATGTTGCATTCAAATGAGAAATATGCGATGTTTTGGTTGTCCCACTGCTTGTCCTCCCCCCCCTGTCAAAAAAAAAAAAAAAAAAGAATCAGGACATCTGGCAAGGCCCATAGGGAAAAGCAGCTAAACTCACTGAAGGGACAGGGTACTTCTCACATGAAGACAGACTAAAAATACAAAAACCTATTAGTGTGAAATAACAAAGGCTGAAAGGAGAGGAGTAACTGGGATTTCTCAATCCCCAGCTTCGTGGGACCACCAGCTAGACAAGCTAATTAAAATTAGCAACGCATTTTTGTTTATGGCCTACATGAGCATACAGGTTTTATAAATTAGATGCAAGTACTGCAAATAAGAGTAGTTAAAGAGAAGGCGACATCAGTAGTTTTCAACAGATGGCAGTGATCTTATTATTTTCTTTAAGAAAATCCGAAGGGTAAATAAACTTGTGAGAGCATTTTGAACTTCAGAAATCAAATCAAGATTTAAAGGCATTTTTGGAAGTTGTAAAGCTAAGGAAATAAGATGGCCAAGTTTTTTCCTCATAAAATAGGAAGGAGCAAAGTAACAATATTTAAAATTTGGTTGTTTGGTTTCGATTATGAGTAAAGCAGTTGCTTTTGCCCATGCTTTCACAATCCTAAACATCACATGCATTAGTGGGGCCAGTGTGTATTCTTTCACCTTCCCTTGGCATTGTTCAGCGCTGTCAAACACCTGTAACACAGTATGCTCCCGTGTAGGAGACTGGCAGTAAAGTCCTATTTAATTAACTAATTAAATGACTCATCCTACACCTAAATTAGCATTATTAGGTCTTTTATAATGATTGTTGAAGCACTGTAAATTAATTTTCTTACTGGCTATGACCATCATTTGCTGCTATCACGGTATTAAGAGATAATGCCATGCACAGTAGGAAATCTCTATCGGCAGAAAATGAACATGGTCATCCTTGGATCACCAATTAGAAAACCTATTGTGTAGCAAAAACATCATTTCTATGCTGTAATATGATCAAATAACCATTAATTACCTTCACTAGTGAGAATTACCTTCTTTGTTGGAGGAGTGTTGCATTCCATATTATAGTTCAAAAATGTCAGAAGAAACCAGCAACAAAAACATCAGTTTCTAAAAATGATACATGTAATCCAAATCATATTACCCTTACATGCTATATGTCAGGTTAAATTAGCATAAGCTTTGTTACTGAGTCTGAATAACATAGCTTACCTCTTAGCCTTTAGATGTATTGATTAACTAGGTCATTCTTACCTGCCTATAAATATAAATATAATCAAACTGCACTGTTCTCCAGGGAACTAAATGGTAAAAAAACACAAAACCTTGGTAAGCATCCAATCCAGATTCATGATAATTAAGAGCCTGTTTCCTTGTCTAATGCAGAGATGACAGAATGAAGATAAGCAAGTCCCTGGAGGCTGTCCTTACAGCTGGTGTGTGGTCTCATGTGCATGTGTGTGTGTATGTGTGTGTACGCCCAAATGCACATGTGTCTGTGTCCATCTGTGCATGCTTCCCATGGCCAGGGTCATGGAACTTTTTTTTATGAGACTCTCAAAGGGGATTTGTGACCCCCACTCCCCCTCCAAAGTGCAGAACCTTAGAAAGCTCATGTGGAAGCAGCCAATGTGGAACAGACCGCTCATGTGTGGTCGTCATGTATGTTCAGCCATTGAATGAACAGGAATGCCAACGTGAGGTCTCCATCTTGTTCAGCATGGCCACTACAGCCTCACTAGGCGGGGATATGATGTGATGGATTAAGTTGCCGGGATTTGGTCCCACCTCCCTTTAGAAACTATGTCCCCTTAGGCAAGGTACCCTGACTTCTCTGTGGCTCCGTTTTGCTCATCTTAAAATATTAGGCACCTCAAAGTTTGTTGTGACTCTATTCTCAGGGAGTTAATGGTGATCTAAATAGCAGAACCACAAGATGAAGGACTAGAAAATCTGACTACACAAAAATCAAAATCACTGCAGGACTAAAATTATCATAGGTAAAAAGAAAAAAATAAAATGATATATTTCATTTTAAAATAATCCAGCAGGGCAGAAGAGAGGTAATACAGGGAGGCTTGGTAATAAATGAATTAGGTTTGTCTCTATATGGATAATGCTGGGTATTTAATCCATACAAATTTGCTCATCTATTCTATTTTTGTATATGTTTGAATATTTCTGAAATAAAACTTAAAAAAAAAAAACACAGGCACCTGGGTGGCTCAGTCAGTTGAGTGTCTGACTTTGGCTCAGGTCATGATCTCACGGGTTCATGAGTTCAAGTTCTGCATTGGGCTCACTGCTGTCAGCACAGAGCCTGCTTCAGATTCTCTGCCTCCCTCTCCCTCTGCACCTCCCCCACTTGTGCTCTCCCTCTCTCAAAAATTAATAAATATTAATAAAATAAAATAAAAACCAATGGGGACACTCAGGTGGCTGTCAGTTGAGTGTCTGACTCTTGATTTCAGCTCAGGTCATGATCTAACAGTTCATGGGTTTAAGCCTTGCCTCCGGCTCCACATTGATGGTGAGGAGGCTGCTTGGGATTCTCTTGCTCTCCCTGTCTCTCTGCCCCTCTTCCGCTCATGCAGGTGCTCTCTCTCAAAATAAATAAATAAACTTTTTTTTTTTAATGCCATGGACAGTATAAAAAAAATAATGACAGGGGCACCTGGGTGGCTCAGTCACTTAAGCATATGACTTGATTTTTGCTCAGGTCGTGATCTCACAGAATATGGGTTGAGTCCCACGTCAGGCTCCATGCTGACAGTGCAGCACCTACTTGGAATTCTCTCTACCCCTCCCCCCCCCACTCTCTCTCTCAAATAAATAAACTTAAAAAAAGAATAATGACAGATTAAGGAAAAAATATTTGTAAGACATATAATACTAAGGGGCTAATTTTCCCTAATATATAAAGAGGCCATATAAGTCAATAAAATAGAACAATGCAACATTTCAAAAATAGAAAGTCAACAAATTAGAAAAAAAATATCATGTAATCCTTAATTTTATAAAATATCATATATATTTTTCATTTTAATGTTTATTTATTTTTGAGAGAGAGGAGTGTGAGTTGGGGAGGGACAGAAAGAGAGAGACACAGAATCCAAAGCAGGCTCCAGGTTCTGAGCTATCAGCACAGAGCCTGATGCAGAGCTCAAACTCACTATTAAATAGTATTTAAACATCAAATTACATTTTAATTAATCTAAATAAGTATAAATTCTTATTTATATTTTTATGAAATAAATTTCATTATATTTAAAATATATCAAGCAGTGCTCATTTTATTCATTTTAGGAGAAAATACAATTAGAAACAATAGTGAAAATCCATTTTTGACCTATAAAATTGGCAAAGATCAAAAAGTTTGATAGTACATGTGGGTAAGAGTATAAAGTAGTATAACTTCTTTGGAGAGCAATTTTATAGTATCTATGAAAAGTTAAAATGAACATTCCTTTTAACCCATCAATATCACTTCTAGGAATTTACCTACAGATATAGTCACATGTGAATTTAAAGGGCAAAACACATAAGGATATTCATTGTAGGTGACTGTAATAGCAAAATATTTGCAATACCCTAAATGTCTATTAGGAAGGAACTGGTTAAGTAGATTATTTTATGTCCATATAATAGACACTAAGAGACAGTTAAAAAGAACGAGCAACTCCATAATATGAGTTCATCTCTAATGCATTAAATGTGAAAAAAGCAAGAAGTAGAACAGTATATTAGTATATTACCATGTAAAAAAAATCTATCCATATCTGCTTCCATATGCATAGAGTAGGAATCTGTACTAGGGTATACAAAAAACTGCCAGCAGTGGTTGCCTCAGGAGAGGGGACCTGAGATAAAGGAAGATATGGGCATAGGAGGGGCTCTTACTCTTCACTGTACCCTCTGTTTCTCTTAAATTTTATTTTATTTTTTTACCATGGGCAGGGTATAAGCTACTCATAAATGTACTTTTTACATTTAAATGCTTAGAACTAATGTTGGCACGTACTAAAACTCAATGTTATCTGCTCTTATTATTACTTTACTGTTACTCCAGCCTCCATTTCAGTTCTTACCTTCTACTACACTACTGCGTATACCTTTTTTTACAGTCCAAAGTGGATAGTAACCAGTCCCCAAATGTGCTGTATGTTTCACTATTTCTGTACTTATATTCATGTCCTTACCTCTTCTTGAAATTCTACGTACTCTTCAAGGCCCAATTCAATTCAAATACTGCCTCTTCCTGTTTTATTATATACTTGCTCTGTAATCTTGAGAAATTTATGTACCTGCTTCAGCCTTGGTTTTCACATCTGTTAAATGGGTGGTAATAATAGAAGTTGTAAAGATTAAATGTGATAGGCAAGTAAATCTACTCATGCATCGTACATGTAGTTGTTGGCTACCTATTTTGTACATGAACTATGATATGTACACACAAGGGCTGGAACCATGAAAAAAACCTGCAGTATCTCTGCCCTCATGAAGCTCACAGTCTAGAAAGGAAATTTCCAAGTTCTTAAATGGCAAGTGTGAGTACAGGGTGTGGAAGTACAGAGAAAGGGCACTTAACCAAAAAAGGGAAACCCTCAGGGGAGAAATGGTTGACTTGGAAGGAAAGAAACAAAATATAATTTTAACTTTGAGTGACCCCTAAGGAGTTTTAAGCAGGGAGCAGCAGACAATTTAGAAAGATTAGTATTGGCACCTCTTGTGCTCGTGACTATCTTGAGTCATTGGTCTCTGTGACTGTGATAATCAAAGGCAGGCTACAGAAGAGACAGTGTTCCTCCTACCCTTAGCCCTGAAAGCTCTCAAGGGTGTAGTTTTTCTGCCGCCCCAAGCCTATCAGCCTTCATGAAGCTAAGCCCTTCAGACTAGAATACTGAAAAACAAATTCTTTACTGAAGAGTCAGCAGTCTCTCAGTGGTGTTAGGGGGAGAAATAACCAAGGGCCAATGCCTTCCAGAATTAGGAGTATCAAAGGATAGTGCCTCCCCACCTCTCTGACCTGCTCAGTTCTGCCAGAGGGGTCCGCCCAGTCTGAGTTCCCGCTCCTCTCTCTAGTCTGCCTACTCTAGCCCCCATGTCAGACTTTTCTTCAAGACTCCCAGTTAGGCGATCCCTCCTGCTCTCTCTGGGAGCAACTCTCCTTCACCCCTCAAAAGGAAGCTGCTTCTTCTGGCTCCTTCCAGCACTTGCAGACTCAAGCAAGGCCTCAGGTTTGATCTAGGTAGGAGCTGAAGTTCTCAACTTAATCCATAGCATCCAGAAGAATATTTTCATTCCCTGAAGAGAATGTCATAAGAGTATAGTCTTCCCTGCTGATGAGAGCTGTGTCATTAGTAAAATAAATGCAAAGTGTAACAACAGTTATTCACTTTATCAGACTAGTTCTCCATAAAAGAAAGAATACGTCTCCTATTAGCCTGGTTTGGCCTTGGCCTTTAGGGACTATCACTACCGTGAAACCCTACTATCATTATGCTGAGAAACATTTTCCTCTTAGAACTGAGACCTGGCAGCTTTACAAAAGCAACTACTTGAGCTAGTTGGAAGAATAAATTACAGTGATATCTAATAAGATCCTCTGACACTAGGTACCCTTCTAATGGAAGTAAGGAAAAAGGTTTGCCAGTTTACATAGCCACTAGTTGAATTTCTCTTCCAAGAATTTGTTTGGTTTGCCTTTTTCAGAAGGAAGCTCCCACTGCCCCCACACACCGGAAACAAAAACAAAAAGAAAGCAAACAAAAAGCTCTGGAGTCAAAAATGAAATTTTGTGATTCTTCAGAGAATTGGAGGGTAAGCCCAGGTGTCTCCCCATGACCTCTGCAACCATCAACCATGCCCAACTGAAATAGTAGAGGGGGAAAAAAAGGCTTTCATTCGTTTTGATCAAGTAGCCACAAACTGGAAATATGATTGGCACAGAGAATCACATGCTGACTCAGTGGCACCTACCAGACACACCCCAGGCCCCAGTTTACTTCAAGAGGAGGGGAAGTCCAAAGCCTCTCTGAGCATGTGCATGGCAAAAGATTTATGCTGCCCTCTGCTGGTGAGTGACTCTACTGCAAATTTTTTACATTGGGCTGGGGGCCTGGGTAGGTTGACTAGTAACCCACTCCCAGCCCCATTTCCTAACAGCCTCAATGAGAAATAATCCACTAAACTTAGGATTTGAGAGGAATGGGGCTGAAGTGAGAATAGAATAGGGAGAGAATAGAGGACAGGAGAAGCAGAAAGACCACAAACCACTGATCTGTCACTATTAGAATCTAATAGAGTCCACAGGGTTCATCTGTGTATTTGCTTTGTGGAGGGAAATTTTCATTCAGACTCTCATGTGACATTTGAGTTACTTAGTACTGAATGCATTCAGAAAATGCATTTCACTAATGCTTCCCTAATTCATAGGGGCTGCTGTTTTACCAGTCACCATGATCCTTAATCAGTGGAGTTGTATAGCATGTAGATAGTCTGTAAAAGTGCTTAATAAAAATCATTTAATTCTAAATTACATGAGTGCACTTAACCCTAAAGATATTAAAACTGATTGTTTGATGTATTGCCATGAGTAGGTAGAAATTCAAAAATAAAAGCTTCCTGCACCTAAATCAAAGAGCACCAAGCTCATAGCCATTCGGTACAAGCACATACATCAGTGTCATGAAACTGGGCTATGATAAACTAACCCATTTTAGGCTTTTAAACTGTAAATATGAAGTACTTGAATTTGATCAGTGATGAGATACATAAGTGAGTTTTTCCAAGCAAAGTACTGTGTGTGACCTGATAGCCTGTTACAGCCTGTGGAGATCACCTTCGCTTATTTGCAGACTTGGTGAGGGCAACAGTAGAGCCAGCCGACGGCGCTTGGCAGGGCTGGTACACAGTGCTAGTCTAGACTCTAGCCTGGAGACACGTATGGTGTGAGCAAATAGGAAAGAGCAATTTTCAGTGACTGAATTTTTACCCTTGGATTTTCCTTGTAACTACATTCACATTCCTTGCTTAACTCACATAGTACAGCCCTCAGCACAATGCCATATCTGTGAGGAAACTTTAATCAATCTTGATTATGGATCAAAATAGATTTTGGAGGAATATGTCTGTCACATTTGAGCATCTCAATAATTTCCATGGTTTAATGAGTGTGGTAAGAAAGATTATAAAATACCTATTCTCCTTCTCTCTGTTCCAGGTAACAAATATGCTTACCTTCTCATTTAAGATTGTTTTCTCAGTTATGAGATTGACTCTCTGCTTTTTTTTTTAAGCTTTCTTCTAAGTGGTTAAGCTGGCAGAAGAGAAAAACGAAATGTCCTCTTCTCCTTCTCTCCATGTTAACAGTGCTTTATGTTTGACTTTTAAAGGCTTCTATAAAGCTGAAACTTCGAGAGGCACTTGAAGGAAAAGGGAGATTTCCAGAAATGTTCTGGAAAATGCATAGATTCCATACTTCCCATTGAGAACCAAGTACAGAAATGACTAATAAGGTATCTAGCTCATTGTGAATCATCTATGCAGTACTTGTTGGGTATAATATAATATGGCATGTGATGGAAAGCTTAAATAAATGAATAGAAAATAAAATACTGTATTTTGGGAGCATACAGTCTAGCAGATCTAAGTCTAGAAGAAAACAACCACCTTGTTATCATGTAAGTGCATTGGATGCTGCCTAGAGTCCGTTTCTCTGGAAACAGACTCTGAATTGGAGATTGTATGCCAGAGATTTTTGGGGGAGTGTGAGCAAGTAAGAGTAGCAAGACTTGGCAGAGAAAGAAGTCTGATGTAATTATTATAGAGGTCTCTGGGGTGCTCAGGGATGAGGGTAGTCTTTAAGAGTTATCCCAAAAATTGAGTGCCTAGATGGCATCCAACTTTGGCTCAAGTCATGAATATTTGTAAGAAAAAAGACAGCCCCTGCTGCTGTAGCTGGTCTCAAGGACCACATCAGATACTCTGTGCCTTTCTTCTATATTACCCATTCTAGATTTTCTTCACCCTTGGCCAGCACCTCTTCTGGTCTAGATCACTAAACTGGCAGGGTAATTTAGACCCTCAACTTGAAAGGGTATGGGCTCCGGTCACCATACACTTTTTAGGCCATGGCTATTGCATATGTCTTCTTACTGTCAAAATTGGGCAGGAGAGCACAAAGACAAACGCTGGTGGATCATCTGAGTCCCACAAACCTCTAGTCCCATTGTATAATAGCAGCTCTATTTTCTCCTAATGATTAAGGTCAATTGCCTTTGTCAGAATGGCGACTCTCTTTCTGTGCTTACTGGTCTCTTGGCATGAGATACCCAAAGTAATCATGCGGAAGTTATTGCTTAAAGTTTGAAGTGGCTCTTATTGTGTCTCCTGTAGAAATTAGGACTCTTCTTCTCCTAGAGCCAGAGCAGTCCACTGGAAGTGTTGGTAAGCAAAACTGCCCCTACTTTTATTTCTTCATTCCCAATTTCACGTTTTCTATCCATTAAGGGTAAGGATTTATTTTACCCTATAAGGACAGCATCTTGTGGATGGTGTAGTATTTGCCTACTGATATCCCTCTTATACTATAAAGATAGGCTTTTGGTCCAAGGCCATGTTAGGTGAGATCCTGTGTTGGTAGATCACTGTGACTGCTCAGATAGAAGTACTGCTCAAGGCTTCAAAGGCAGGAGAGGCAAATCTGTGCCTGGATTATGTATAATTTCCAGTCAAGATTAATTACTGCCCTTTCCAGGTAGAAAAGGCCCAATGTAATCAAGTTACCACTCTGTAGTCTCCTCAGGTGTTATGCCCTGTTAGAGGCTCAGCTCTGGTCTCTGGTATTGGAAGGTTGGATATTCCACAACAGAAGTAACTGTCCTGAATCAGTGAGGGGGAGGCCATGCTGATAGGTCGATAAAGTCATCAGTTGTACCACCAAAGCTGCACTACTCGTGAGCCATCATACCAGCCCCAGGATAACAGAGATTAACTGATTTCATTGTTGAGTCTTTCTCTCTGATTGTTTAGTGCCTCTATTATTGATGCTTTCTGGTGGGTGTTAACATGAGATACAAATATCTTCACACTCATGCTTCTATGGACTAAATGTTTGTGCCTTCTTACTGAAACTCTAGTTCCCAGTGTGATGGTATTTGGAGACAGGACATTTGAGGAATGATTCAGATTGGTTGAGGTCATGAGGACAGGGCCCTCTGCCTGACATGATGGGAATAAAAGAGAAACCAAAGAGCTTGCTCTTCTTCTCTCTTCATCTACAAAGAAGATGCCATGTGAGCCCACAGCAAGAGGTGGTTATCTGCAAGCCAGAAAGAGAGTTCTCACCAGAATTCACTCTGGATCAATGCTAGCACCCTGAACTCAATCTTCTAGCCTCTAGAACGGAGAGAATATAAGTTTCTATCATTTAAGCCACCTGCTATATGGTATTTTGTCATGGCAGCCCAAGCTAAGACACATGCCCTTCCTTAGTTAATCCAAATGTTTTTTTCCCATATCTCCTTATCCCAGATCTTAAAAATCTTTCTTTCTAGACCCTTAACCTACAGGAAGGCCATTTGCCACTTCCCATGAAGTCTATTAATATTCTTATATTAGGCCACTTCTCTTTTCACACATAGTGGAGGCCCAAAGTTCTTTACATTGGGAGGATTTCCCCTGAGCACTCTCATTTAGGACCATTTGTGAGTGGGACTCAAGAGAAGCCATCATTTTTTGGCTTGTACCCATATATCAGGAGGTAATCCATGAATGAAGCTTGCCCTTTTTTTTTCTCCTGTGACCTATGCATTAGGGACCATGTTGCAATAGGTATGAGCTGAGGAAAAACTAGTGTTGCAACAGTGGTAAATGCCCTGGGTTCTAGGTTAGTTGCTCTTATAAGCTTACCTGTGCACTCTGGTGCTGCTCATACCCAGTCTCAGATATACCACTTCATCTTATGAGAGAGTTCTTCTGGGTCCTGGTTCTGACAAAATCCAGTTTAACTCTCCCATATGGTCAGTTTATACCCTATGGTTTTCATCTCTCCCAGGACCTAGTAACACGCCAGGAGCTAGTTTTAAATGGTATGGAGTTCTATGCTGTAGATGGCTTGTCCTTGCTCGATAATCCTAGAGATCTACATTATAAACCTGCTATTGGTGGTTGCCATAAACTCCACATGGTGTCTTCCAACTATAAATACCATAAGGTCTGCCATGTTGGCAGAGTTGCTTGTATCTCAACCCAGACCTGCTTCAGAGCCTCTCCTTCTCTGGGCCTCACTCAAAACTGGCAGCCTTCTGTGTCATCCAGTACATGATTGTTGCAATATTCCCAGGTGCAATATCCTGCCTCCAGAACCCAAAGAAGCCTATCAGATGTTTTGCTTCCTTTTCAGTGGTTGAAGGTGCAAGATGCTATGATTTGTCCTTTATTTTCTAATGGATATACTGACATGCTCCAGATCACTGGACCCGTAGAAACATCACTGATTTGATGGGCCCCTGAATTTTCATAGGGTTTATTTTTCACTTTCTGGGTTGCATTTGTCTTAACTAATTGTATAACAATTTTCCACTTTTTACTCACATGGTCTTATTAATATGATGTCATTAATGTAGAATCATTAAAATCTATAGAATATCCTGATTTGCCAGGTACTTTCAGATTATCAGAGATGTGGGAAAGTTAACATAACTCTCGGCCAAGAATCTAAACATACACCATTATTTGTCCCACATGAATGACACTACTTTGATCCTGCTAGCCAAATTGTTGGCTTCATACCATGTGTCCAAGGCTGTGTTAGTCTCTCCTAGCAAAGATACCATATCTAACATAGTAGCTGTAGTTGAGACTACTATTTGGTTGAGTTTGCCATAGTCCACTGTCATCTTCTAGAATTCACCTATTTTTTTGCATTGAGCCAGACTTGAGGATATGGTGGGGATCACTGCCCATGAATCCTTTATGTCTTTAATGGTGACACTAATCTCTGCTATTTTTCCAAGGATGTGATAATGCTGTTGATTGATAGCTTAGCAGGTGGGGAAGTAGGCTCAGAGGCTTCTACTTGGCCTTTCCAACTATCACGGATCTTACTCCACAAAAGAATGAACCAAAGTGTAGTTTCTTCCAAATAAACATTCAAATAAAATTTGTTCATTACAAATAAACATTCAGTAACTAGCAAAATGACCACTGGCTAGATCTCAGTTCCAGTGATCCTAGGATAAATTGGCTAGGAATCTATTCTTGTCTGGGTTTAATACATTCCCAATTAATAAGAGGGTTATTCAAATACTTCAGGTCTCCAGGTATCAGTGTCAACTCAAATCCTATGTCGAGCTGCCACTGAAATGTCTGTATATTCCTCATCATCTACTATAGTTACTTTAGTAAATGGCCGTAGGTCTCACTGCAGAAGGACTAGGGGAGTCATTTCTACATATGCTAACCATGATGCCACAGGGTCACAGTCTGTCATTTCAGTAGATAGATTTAGGGTCTGGGAACTGGCTCAGGTCCAGAAACTGGGCAGAAGATTGTGGGTTTGTTTGTTTGTTTATTGGGATGTCTGCTCTCATTCATCCTTGATTTCTTTTGAGTGTGTAAATTAAGCAATACTCTTATTAACTGACATCTATCCTGTTCCTGGAAACACTATGTTTTATTAACTATCTCTCTACTTTTCTGAATGTTACGCTATACTGGCTGCTACTCCAACATGACTGCTCATTATTTTTGTGCCATCATCTAGCCTCTGTATTTTCAGAATATTATTAGCCCCTATTCTACTATTACCAGTGTTGTCATAAATTTCTTACCATGAGCTGTGGTGTCACTGGGTTTCTCAGCTGTCACTGGGTTTCTCAACAATGCTGGTGGCCTCCTCACTTAGCACATTCCTTGTCACTTTGGTAAATACAGTGTCCTCCAGGCCCTATCTGTCAGTGCTGATTTTCAGTCTTACGCAGTATATCATTCTGACGTGCCTACTTCACTGTGCCTTTTGATTCCATCTGTGATGGACTTCTCATCTAATATAGGATATTGCTTTTTCCAAGCTTCCTACAGCACATTAGCACAGGAATTAAAATCCTATGTCCCAGGCAAGGATAGATAAACTCTCCTTTATCTAACTTTTCCTTTCACCTCCTTTTATTCAGAATCTTTAGAATCCAAATCCTGTAACATTGTCCTGGCCTCTGCCAATTCATTATGGGTAGGTGCCCAAATCCCTTTGGCATATAGTCCCTTTCCTTCCTCCAGTCCCAGCACTTCCCTAGCTGGGTTATGTTGTGACTTGATCCCAGCTATTGGTCTGGTAGCCAGGAGGGAGACGGGCCTAGATCCTGAGGAGAATTTGTATGATTTAGCAGGCAGAGGACTGTGCATCATTTCCAGGTGAGGTGCAAGGGGCACTCCCCTTTAGCATGGGGAAGTGGTTCCCTTCTGCAGATCTAGCGGGTTCAGACTCATCTGTGTTTTTAAAGTTCTTGAGTGCACTGACACAGGTAAACTGCCAAGATCCCACTCCTCAGCCATGGCCCTGATCTTGGTGTAGATTTGCTAGGGTTAAGAAATCAACCCTCTACTCTCTGTGAGTCTTCTACTCTTCAAATGAAGTCCTGATTCTGACTCTGAGCATTTTCTGTACCATTGCTGTAGGAAATGAGAAACTATATACAGCTATGAAGGCCCTCTGACTTTCACACTTTGTCTTAAAATGGTGGTTAATTATCCGTTTGCCTTTCATTGTCTAAGTCAAATATGTATTGATAATACCCAGCAGTAGTCGATCAATTCCGTAGTCCTTATGAGCACTTTTCCTGTTCCTCTCTATCACCTGAGGTATTGCATTAGTCAGTACATTGCCTTCCACTGGCATTTCATTCAGTTTACTACCTGTAAGAGTTCTAATCATTGCATTGCTATAGCGTGCCGAGACCTATCAGTACTCCATTTACCACCAGTTCCACCAGTTACAGAGTCCTGATTACGAGTTGTAGAGTACATAAGCCAGCCTCACAATCCTATTTTACACTAAGTTTCTAGGATCATTCCTGTGCCCACTGTCATAGGTCAGGTTCTTGAGAAACAAACTGAGACACAGATTTGCTTGCAAGATGCTTATTTTAAAAAATTTTTTAAAGCATTTATTTATTTTGGAGAGACAGAGCACCAGTGGGGGAGGGGCAGAGAGCAAGAGGGAGACACAGAATCCAAAGAAGGCTCCAGGCTCTTTGGAGGGCCTGAACCCACGAACCATGAGATCAAGACCTGAGCTGAAGTCAGATGCTTAACTGACTGAGCCACCCAGGTACCCCACAAGATGTTTATTGGGGCAATTTATTGAAATAACACCTGTAGGAAATGAGGGAAGCAGAAATAGCAGAAGGGCACATTGAACTACAATGACTAGTTGCAACAGAGACCTCAGCTGATCCCATAAAAAGTGCTGTTGCTGGGACGGCCCTTCTGAGTTATCCCTTGGGGGGGAGGGGTGTAATGTTGGGCAAGACAGCCTCCTTGGGCTGAGTCAGGAGTTCTCCTCAGTGGTGCTAGGGACACTGGACTGGATAATCCTTGCTGTGGGGGAGAGAGGCTGTTCTGTATCCTAGAATGTTTCGCATCAGACTTGGCCTCTGCCTACTAAATTTCAGTAGCATTCTCCTTCCCACCCCACCCCCCCAGTCAAAATGCCTCCCTATATTACCAAATATCCCCTGGGAACACAATTGTCCCCAGTTGTTAGCCACTAAGCTGAGGGCATTTCACCCAAGAACCTAGCTCTGAGACATTATCAGTCAACACCCCCACAAGCTGCAGGAACAGTGTCTGGGCCCTGAGGAGGAGTCCCGGCAGTACCATGCAACATGTACATATTGCACATGGCGTCAATGAACACGTGTAGCAGGAAAAGATATGTATTTCAAATAATGCAAGTTTTCAGTACTCTTATACCTGAATCTTTCATCTATTTGGCATTTATTTTGGGTGTGATCTGAAGTAGGACTCCACATTTTTCAACAGTTATAAGTAATTGTCTAATACATCATTCCCTTGCTAAATTAAAACGACTCTCATTATACTGAAATTTCCAGTATACACATGGGTCTATCTTTGGACTTCCCATTAAATTCTGAAGATCTACGTGTCTATTTTGGTATCAATTCCCTGCTGTTTTGATATTATGAAGTTATTTTTCTTTTTTCAATGTAGGTATTATTCTTCCTCAGAACTACTTGATTATCACCCATTTATTCTTCCATATAAAACATAAAGTGAACTTATAAATCCCCTAATCTCCAAAAATGATAATTTGAACATGTATTAAAATGGCATAAAATTTATAAGGTAATTCAGAAAGTGCTGATATCTTTACAGCATGAAGTTTTCCCTTCCAGAAACCTGGTATTTCTCTCCAATTATCCAATTTTCATTTTATGCACTTCAGTAATCTTTTGCAGTCTTCTTTGATATAGATTGTGATGTACATTTACACATGCGGGAGGAAGGCTATTGTGCATGAGTTTTTCTCTATTATATTTTTGACATCTTACCAGAAAATGATTAATTTTTGTTCTTATTATCTGTTACTTTTACTCAATTTTGCTAGTCTAATTGCTTTTAGATGATTCTTTTAGACTAAATAAACACAATGTTGTCTTTCCCTTTCCAAAATGTATACATCTTTTGTTTTCTTGTGCATTTTCTAGACCCTCTAGAAGAATATGTTTTAAAAGGAAGGCCTCCAATGTTTTTTACCACTAAGTTTGATATTTGTGGTTCTTTTCAGATAAGTGCTTCATATTATTTTACAAACCTCTTCTCCTTCTCCTTCTCCTCCTTCTTCCTTTTCGAGCTCTATACCCAATATGGGGCTCAAACCTACAACCCTGAGATTGAGTCAAATCTACCAACTGAGCAAGCCAGGTATCCCATTTTCTATTTCTAGTTCATTTGTTTTTGAGGAGTTTTAATAAGAATGAATATTGAATCTTATCAATTACCACTGAGATATTAATGAATACTTTGGGAAATTAATTGCCTTTCTGTCTTTCTCAAATGCCTACTTGCTATAAACTCCCCAGCATGAAAGGATATGTACTCCAGCCCGAATACTAGCAGGAACACACTCTTGGGATGGAGGAATAAAATCCACTGTGCAACTCTGTTCCTGTTTCAGGGCAAAGGAACTCTAGGAGATACAGACAGGAATGGCAGCAGCCAGAGATAAAGAAAAAGAGCCAAGTTGCAAGAATGTTCTTTTATGAGTACACTGGATCCCTGGGCCTAGTGGGCCTGTGTTTCTATCATGGCTTAGATGAAGCATGACTTATGGCAGATACATGTAGTTTAACTCCCCAAATAGCTAAGCTCCAAATAGCTGAGTTCCTCTTCCTTATTCTTAGAACCCTTTGCTGGGAGAAAAATGAATTATCTTAGAAATTGAGGTTAAAGACAGCTCTCGCAGGGAAATAGCAAATAAAAAGTGAACTTTTAAGTATGCAAAGTAGATAAAATCTATGTGGACAGTCTTTATTATCTTGCTAATGTTCCACTTGCTTTTTATGTTGTATGCCAGTATGTAATAAGCTTATCTATTTCTCTGACTCAGTTATGTAGTCAGAGTTTCCAAAACAAACAAGCAGAAATTAAAAGCTGTTATGTTTACAGGGTAAGCAAGTATCTTTATTCCCTCTTCAATTAAAAATGTAGGCCAGCTAGGTGTTTGTTTCACTTGGTAAGGAATCAAGGCCACCAAGAAGCCCTGGGAATGTGGGGACACCTCCACTCTGATTTTATCCATCTTATGCAGTTGTGATCAGAAATGCCAGGGGGAACTTTAAAAGGTGTTGGAGGAAGGTTTACTTTAGATCCCCTAAAAATGCCTTTGTAATAGGAAGGGCTCTTTCAGAAACTGCACCCTGGATCAACTTTGCTTTGGAAGATTTTTGTGTTCTAAAGTGTTTGAGGAAAGTAAACAAACAAGAAAAACAGTGCGCCAGTGTGGCACAGGGGCTAGAAACAAGGATATAAGCAAGGACCAGGTTAGTAAGACCTGACAGTCTGACTATTTAAATGCCTCTGGCAGTCATCTCCCGTTCCCAGCTGAATTTACGTCACCCTACTTCAGATCTTCATCACTTTGCACCCAGATAAGGGAAACAGCAAACACTCTGTAGCCCCAGGAGAACTTTCCCCATCCACCTGGCTTCTGTTCTCAGAGTATCTTCCTTCAGTGAAGTCATGATCACCTCACTGCTTAACGGAATCCTTTACCTGCAGTAGCATTTTCCAAAGTGGAGGCTGAATTAGAATCATCTGGAATGCTGATGTTAAAATGCTAATCCCAAGACCTAACTCATCAAGATCAAAGTCTCTGGGAGTATAGAATTTTAAAAAGCTCTCCAAGTGATTCTTTGGCACATTGCAGTTAGGTAATCCCTGATCCACAGTGTAAGTGCAGTCCTCTTGAGGGATCCATCAGAACCTGGAACCTTGGCCTGTTTTCTCAGCCTTTTCACCACCAGTCACTCCCCATTTGGACTAAAAGCTGCATCCAAATGAATGACTTGTGTTTTATTGAAGCATGCCAGGCATGTTCCATACCTGTGCCTCTTGATAAATCATTGCTTTTTTTTCTTTTGTCTGCTAAACCCCTCCGTATCCTAAAACTCATCTCCTTCCTTGAAGCCTTTCCTAATGATGCTCTCCATGAAACACAGTACTGTGCATGTTATTCTGTTCCAGCACTCATCCAGGTTATTGCTCTGTAAACACCTGTCCCTTTCCTATATGGGAGCTGCTGAGAGCAGAGCCTGGGTCTTATTTATTTCAGCATGTTAGGGTGTTCAGTAAGAACTGACTGAGGGAATGATGAGTGTTAGGGTAGTCACTCTAGACCAGCACTGGCCAGTCGAAATATAATATGAACATAATTAAGCTTTTTCTAGTAGTCATAGTAAAAAGAGTAACAAGAAACAAGTGAAATTAATTCTCGTGATATATTTTTATTTAACCCAATCTGTCCAAAATATTGTCATGTCAATATAATCCATATCATAAACTATTGAGACAGTTTACATTCTTTTCTCATACTAAGTCTTAAAAATTCTAAGATGTATTTTATGGTTAACACGTGTCAAGGCAGGCTAGCCACAGTTCAAGTGCTTAATAGGCATGTGTGCCTAGTGATTATTGTATTGGACAGCATGATTCAAGACCAGAAAGGTTGCTTTCAGGGTGTATGTGAGAACCTGTGCCATGAAGAAAGATGCAGTCTAGTCCAGGGTTCATCGTTGCTGGTTTCATAGCACTGGAATGGTTTTTAGCAAGGCTGTTAAGCTTGGCTTCATTCACTGTGCAGAGCTGTGAGTTCAGGTCTGACTGTGAAGGCCCCAGGTATCAGCTGTACCCTGCCAGCAGCAAAGAAGGTAAGACTTTCAGTAGCTAACAGACATTCTCTACCAGGCATTTGGAGCTGAAATGTCCAGATACACTACCCCTCAAGGGAGCATTACAGGCATTAAGTAAGAGTGCTGCATTCTTTGGTGTGCAAAGCCACACCCTCTAATGCCATCATTACGGAGGCTCTAGTTAGTTAGTCACCAAAAGAAAAAGCCACAGAAATGTAAATACAGTTCTTTTGTAGATGCCTTGGTAGAGGTAAGCTCCAGGTATCCACGCCCTCTAGGGACATCATTCCATCTGAGGGAGGAGATTAAAAAAATGTCTTAAGCAGAAAACTTAGAACACTTCCAAGACAGGAGCTGTTTGTCTTGCTCAGGCCTGTCTGGGGCTCCTTCTAACTCAGCCATAGTGAGTGCTGGGCTCAACCTCTACTCAACCTCTCAGGGTCAGAACTAATAAAAGAAAATGAATCTCCAGCTCCTTGCCCCATACTCTGGTGACCACAGTTAAAAAGCCTGGTGCCAACTGGCACCAAGTGTAGGGTGAAACCGGCAGTCAACTTGGCACTCCCAGCCTGGCACCGTCTTGCTGGGCAGTAACCCAAAGCTATGTTTCCCTCTGTGCCTTCCTCCCCCCTCACCTCATTTCCAATTAAAACAGGTACACAAATTAGCATCAGAACCAAAATGGTTTCCTGGGAAACTAATGATAAAAATCCCGGTTTTAAAACATTTTCTTTGCAATCTAGAAAGCAAAGCTGTGCCTTTCACAAGGACAAAAGCCTTGAACCAAAGAACTCCATCTCAAGGAAAAAAGAGTCATTGACCAAAGATTCTGGAATAGATGAAAAGTGCTATTTGAGGCTTTCAGAACATGCTTTATGTATTTTCCTATATCTAACTCCCATATAATCCTCGCTCTCCATTCACCCTTACCTGTTATCACAGAAGTGAAACATTTCCTTGTTACTTTCTTTTCGCAGCAGTCTTCCTTCCTGTAACAAATTGAACTCTTTAGAATGCAAGCAACTGGAAGATGGCTCAGGAATTTTTGCTATTGTCAGGAGGAGAAGACTGTATACCTCCACCCATAGAAGTATACCCTTTGGAAATTATCTGAGAAAAAAATTTATATTCCAACAGTAATAATAATAATAATGTGCATTTTGTATAGTGGTTCATGGTTTAAAAATGCCTTCGCATATATTTCCTCAGTTTAATTTCATAATACTTGGAGTAGAAACAACAGGTTCAGTATTCATATGATTATTCCTAGTATTCAGTATTCATGTGAATATTTCGAGAAGTATTCATTCAATTGGTGAATGTACTGAGACCATTCTGTGTGTCTGGCCTTGTGGAATGCACTGGGAAACAGCTATCAAGACAGTTCTTTCTTGGAGGAGCCGAGCCTTGGAATAGAAAATAGACAATTAAAATCTATATAATCTTTCTGTCAGAGGCATACAGCATGCTGTAGGAACACAGAAGAGGGGCCATGAGTGCAGAATTTTAATATCAGATAATTCCTCAATCTGAAGAAATTAAACTACTTAATAATAGAATTTGTAGTATTCTAACAAGCTAGTAAGGGAGCTGTTTGGAGGGAGACCTGCCTAGGGACCCTTAACTCACATAGCACTGGCTGTTTTACCTGGAAGGCATAACTATAGTATGTATATGTATGTATTGCATATATAATTACAGTATGAAACTAGAGTATGTGTAGTAGTCATAACATTAGGTATGGCTCTGAGTTGACAGACGTGATTCTTTCACAATATACCGGGATCCATTTGCTCTCCAAATGAGCATTAGACTCCCAATGTAGAGTAATTACTTCTGAATGTAGCCTCTGCTTAAAACATTTAAAAATCCCTTTTATTGGCATTTTCTTCAGAATATGGAGATAATAGTTCCCCCTTTTTCTTATGTATTCTAATTACAAAAGTAATACATGTACATACTTATGCTAAACAATTCAATATTACACAAATATACAACTTGAGAAATGTGTCATCTGCCTCCCCCTACCAAATACTGTTAATAGTTTGGGGCGTATCTTTCCAGGGTTTTAAAAATGTATGTGTTTACACATTTTTTAAGCAGGAATGGGACATATTATACATAGTCTTCCATAACATGTTTGAGGAATAGCTCTCTTAGATATCTTTCTGTGTAGGTACAGAGTTAGTCTTCATTTAAGTGACTTCATAGCCTTCATTTAACAGATGCACCTGGAGCTATTGAAACAATCTTCTGATGAACACTGGGCTATTTTTATATTTTTGCAATTTTATGCACAATGCTGTAACTAACAGCCTTATAAACACTTATTTGCACATTGGTTTGAACATTTCTTTAAAATAAATTCCTAGAAATTAAATTCATAGCATAGCCCTTAGAGATCTTCAATGAGGGCAAAGCTTTAACACATAAGAATAACAAATCATAGGGGCGCCTGGGTGGCTCAGTCGCTTAAACCTCCGACTTCGGCTCAGGTCAGATCTCATGTTCGTGGGTTTGAGCCCCGCATCAGGCTCTGTGCTTACTGCTAGCTCAGAGCCTGGAGCTTGCTTCCAGTTCTGTGTCTCCTTCTCTCTCTGCCCCTCCTCCTCTCATGCTCTGTCTCTCTGTGTATCAAAAAATAAATAAAACATTAAAAAAAATTTAAGAATAACAAATCATTAAAAGCATATTTGTGAAAATAAAACTTCACAGTAAGTGGCGAGGAGAGGGAAGATATATTGAGTAGTTACTAATTATGAGCCAATCACAGGCTTAGAAATTTGTGTCATCTCACTACTCCTAGAAATTCTGAATATTTCGATCTTATTATTCCCATTTTAGAGGTGAGGGATTTGTGACACGCTTGTGAGAATCTAAACTTTTCCAAGATTACACAGTTAGCCTATGGCAGAGCCAGGACTGGAGCTTAGGTCTTTCTGATTCTTTCCACCTTACCACCTGCCTCTCAGGTGGTGGTTACTGGTTTCTTGGTTTAAACTCCAGCTGACTCTAAAGAAAATCTCAAAAACATTTTGATCAGTTTCAGAAATGCTGAAGTAAATATGTATCTTATCAAAGACGCTACTTCTCTGAAAGATATAAATTCAGCTATGTTAATTATAAAATGTCCGACTAATTTAGTCACCTCTTCTCCCTGTTCTTACTGAATAACAACACTGTTTATAAGAATAATGCATCCAAAATACATACATTGCTTTATTCTGAAATTTTTCTGCTCTGGGCTTATGCAAATTTTGTTGTTTAAAACAATAGTAAGGAAGCAAGCTCACTGCAAAGTCAGTTTGGCTACACACTCCATTGTACTTAATGGAACTAACCTGTCATCTAAAGAGTCTATTCTTTGCTTATTAATTAACCACTTCTTTTCTTTCAGCTTGCTTTTGAAAATCCAGTTCTATAGTTTTCTTCAGGATATCTTTCTGGGGCAGTTTCTTCAGGTAACAAAATAAGAAACTATTAGATGAAATGGGTAACAACAAAGGAGGAAGCAGGGGAACAAGGAGGCCAAAAGAATACTATCCAGATACTTTTACCTCTTCTCTGAATGGTTGCTTCAATCTGGATCATCAAATCACAAGGCAATACTAATTTTTTCCAACGTGATTTTTTACTCATATGTGATTTGCTCATCAGTACTGGGTTTTCCTCTTATTCTCAGGTCTTCCCTGGAACCTCTCTTATGTGCTTCCACAGCCCCTGCATACCCCTGCCACACCGCTGGCCACACTGTTTCTCATCCTTCCTCATTAGACTGAGGGTTTCTGCATAACAAAGGCCATGGCTCTGTTATCTTTGTGCCCTGTATTTGTAACACCACACATAGCACACGATTAGTTTTCACAAAATACTTGTTGTTTGAATGAATATTTTCAGGGGCATTACTTCCCCTAAACTTTCAGTCAAAGAAGCAAACTCCTGAGGTGGCCTGATTTAAGTGATTGATGTGAATTGCAACATAAAGTCAGAAAATTTGATGGCTGCTTTCCCCATCAGGATAGTCTCTATTTGAACACAGAGCTCAGCACACTTTACATTCCTCCAGAAAGGATGCATTTATATCATAAGCATCAATGAACAATGTTGATTTCACAGAAGATTTTGTAGGGACATTAGGGAAGGGTTAACTCTTTAAAAGTCATGATCAGGCTTATTTGCTCCCTGTGGTCCTTTCTTCCCCATTGTGCCTCAACCTCACAGGCTTCCTCCCTCTGTTATGCCTCCAAACTTCCTTGCCTATACCTATTAAGGCCCATAGTCAACACCTGCCTTTCAGATATGGTCCAGTGTGTGTTAAAAATAATATTTTTTTATCAGCATTTGTAGTTATTAGCAGTTAAATTAGATTTTTTTTAAGTTTACTTATTTTGAGAGAGAGACAGCATGCGCACGAGTGAAGGAGGGGCAGAGAGAAGGGGAAAAAGAAAATCCCAAGCAAGCTCCATGTTCAGTGAGAGCCCAACTTGGGGATCAGACCCACAACCTTGAGATCACAGCCTCAGGCAAAATCAAGTGTCAGCCACTTAAGGAGCTCAGTCAGTTAAGCTTCCAACTCTTGATTTCATCTCAGGTCATGATCTTGTAATTCAATTCATAAATTCAATCCCCACTGGGGGCTCTGTGCTGACAGAGCAGAGCCTGCTTGGGATTCTCTCCTTCTCTTCTGCCCATCCTGCTCTCTCTCCCTCAAAATAAATAAATCAAAACTTTAAAAAAATTAGATTTTCAAAAAGCTTTAAGCAATCTCATGTAAGCAAAAAAATCTTGCTTCTTCTAGGCATTCTATTTTTAAAATTATTCTCTCCATCTCCAGTCCAAGAAAGAACTAGTTGTTTCTTTTCTCTTCTTCCTTCCTTCCTTCCTTCCTTCCTTCTTTCCTTCCTTTCTTCCTTCCTTCCTTCGTTTCTTTCTTTCTTTCTTTCTTTCTTTCTTTCTTTCTTTCTTTCTTTCTTTCTTTCTTTCTTTCTCTTTCTTTCTTTCTTTCTTTCTTTCTCTCTTTCCTTTCTTTCTTCTTTCTCTCTCTTTTTTTCTTCCTTCCTTCCTTCCTTCCTTCCTTCCTTCCTTCCTTCCTTCCTTCCTTCTTTCCTTTCTTTCTTTCTTTTTCTTGTGAGAGTGAGGAGAAAGCATGCAGGAGAAAGAGAGAGAATCTTAAGCAGATTCCACACCCAAAACAGAGCCTTACACAGGGCTCAGTCCCACCACCCTGGGATCATGACCCAAGGTGAAATCAAGATTAGGTTGCTCAACCAACTGAGTCACCCAAGTGCCCCAAGGACTGGTTGTTTCTTCTTGATGACCTCCACCTTGCATCAAGTAAGACCGTATGTACCTGACCCTCACGCCATTCTCACTCTATCACCTCTTGGTGCCTCATGCATTTTAGCCCTTGGAGAAAGGGCCTCCTCACCGAAGGCCCTGAGGTCACCATGCCAGCTGAGGCAGAAACTTTTTTTTCACCTGATGGCTCATGTCACCTCTCTGGCCTCTAGGAAATAGTCTTCTCGCTTATTAACAATTATAATACCAGTGCAAATTTGTTGAGCCACTACTGAGCCAGGCACTGTGCTAAGCACTTTTTATACATTGCCTTATTTATTTTATTTTTTAAAGGTATTCATCCATAAATTACTTTTATTTCTCATTAAATGAGCACAGTCATTAGCATATTAATAACAGATATGTTTATTATTACATACACATCAGGGGGGCTTTCAATGCTACTTGATGCATGCACAGTATCCTAGAAACAAATCAGTTTTCCAGTGTTTCTTATTTGATATACATCACTGCAAAGCCATTCTAAATTACTGAGAAGATATTTGGTTTAAAAAAACCAATAAATCATACAGCCCATATGAATCAACTCTTGTTATTGGACAAGAGTTTAATGGTATTTATCTGGTGATTCCTATGTTAACTGGAAAACATCACAGATGTATTGCCATAATTTTCTTTTATGTTGATATAACCTATCGATTTTGCAAAATTGTATGAAGTCATTCATTATTATAGCAGATAGTTTAAATTAAAAAATTGCACTCAATTTATGAAAGTCCACCAAACCTCTAAATATTTTCAATTAAGCAAATTATCAATGAAAAACCCACTGACATAATTTTTTGAAAGTATGTTCTTTTGAAACTTCTATCTTTAGTCATGGCAGTAAAATAATTCTTTCAAATTAAGGCTCTAAAAGGGCAAAGCAACTCCCACTGAAAGTGTTCTAAGAATAATTTACATATCAAACAGTGCATATATTACCCTGTTTAATCTCTAGGACAGCCCTGCAAATGGTTGTTATTCTTATTCTTATTCTCATTTCACAGATAAGAAAATTTAGGTTAAGGGAAATTAAGTAATTTTTCTCAAGGGGCTTACCTCGCAGGAGGTTTAAATGTAACTCTATCCTAGCCATTGACATAGTTGGCTCTGGATTGCTCTTTTCCTTTTCTTATTTTTTTTCCATGTTGTGACCTTGGCTGATTTGCTTATATCTTTTTTCTTCCTCTTTGGTATTGCTACCAGTTACTAAATCTCTGTTGAGAAAAATAAGATACCAAACTCCACCTGCATCTGACTGAACCCAAAAAAACTCCCTAAGTTTTCCTTATTATACCATCTTTGAAAGTTCCCAGTAATTCCTATAGGTCCCCCAGTACATATTCTTACTTCTAAAGAGAATAAGTTTTGTTGAATGTTAAGTGCCTCAAAAAAGATCTCTATGTTGTATAGTAATACAACATGAAAAAGGCAAAGTACAGAAAAGTAGATATGATATGTTACCATGTACAAAATATAGAAAAACTACCTGGTTTTGGTAGTTTTGAGGTGAAATGATGATGTTTCATTGGGAAAATGAGGAATAGAGGCAAGGAAGAGATTTCACTATATATTTTTTGTAATTTTTTAAAAACTTTTTTTTAAGGGCGCCTGGATGGCTCAGTTGGTTAAGTGTCTGGCTTCAGCTCAGGACATGATCTCACAGTTTGTGGGTTTGAGCCCCGTGTCGGGCTCTGTGCTGACAGCTCAGAGCCTGGAGCCTGCTTCAGATTCTGTGTCTCCCTCTCTCTCTGGCCCTCCCCTGCTCTGTTGTCTCTAAAAAATTTTTTTAACTTTTTTTTAAACATTTATTCAGTTTTGGGGAGACAGAGACAGAGGACAAGCAGGGAGAGGGGTAAAGATAGAGGGAAACACAGAATCTGAAGCAGTCTCCAGGCTCTGAGCTGTCAGCTGAGAGCCTGACATGGGGCTCGAACTCACAAACTACAAGATCATGACCTCAGCTGATTTAACCGACTGACCCACCTATGTGTCCCTATTTTTTGTAATTTTTGATGTTTTGACCGTATTACTATATTACCAATTTTAAAAATAGATGAGTGATTTAAAAAAAAAAAAAGAAATACAAATAACTTTCCTGATGAGCAGGAGAGGGTGTTTTGCAACAATACTTGGTAAACAATAATAAAAAATAATAAATGGGGGCGCCTGGTGGCTCAGTTGGTTAAGCATCTAACTTCAGCAGTGGTCATGATCTCATGGCTTGTGGATTCAAGGCCCACATCAGGCTTCATGCTGTCAGCTCAGAGCCTGGAGCATGCTTTGGATTCTGTATCTCCATCTCTCTCTCGTTCTCTCTCTCTCTCTCTCTCACTCTCGCTCTCGCTCTCTTTCAAAAGCAAATAAGTATTAAAAAATCTTAATCATAAAAAGTAATAGATGAATAAAATAGTTTTGATAAAGAATAGAAAGACAATGAACCTGTTCCAGAGGAATGTTCAGGTTAATGAGTATTTCACACAAATCTTGTAATCGCAAACACCCAATGCTATGGGAAATTTGGGCAGTGGTCTAAAATCGGTTGATGGTGGAAAGTACTGATACAGCTATGTGTGTCCTGTTTCTTGCACTACACATGCTTAGGGGTCAGGAGCTTTCTTTCATACAACTAGAATTCAACAAATGTTTAGTAGTAATAGGAAAAGATTGCCACACAGAATCCCTTTAACTCTAAGAGGAGCAAGAAGTCGTTTTAGTGTGATTTGTTGAGTCCTAAAAAGACAAAAGAACCTTTTGGGGCACAGTTTAGTTGATATCAACTCAATCTCTGCTTAATAGCATAAAATAGAGGGTAGTGAAGTAAGCAACTGTGCCCTCATTCCCATTCTTAACCCAAGTCTTGCAGAATGGATAATCTGCCCTAGCCTCTTCCTACATAGTTTCTACTACAGGTGACTTGAGGAACATAGGATCCGTTCTCAGGGAATCTGAAAATTTGCTAGCCTTAATTTGTTACCTTCCAAATACCCTTTTTTTCTTTCTAAATTTTTATTTAAATTTAGTTAACACAGTGCAATATTGGTTTCAGGAGTAGAATTCAGTGATTTGTCACTTACATATGACACCCAGTGCTCATCATAACAGGTCCCCTTTTTAATATTCATCACCCATCTAGCCCATCTGCCACCCACCTCCCAAATATTCTTTAGCACATCCTAAGGTAGAATAAATTTCCAAGGCCATCCCTAGAAGTTACTGGTTTTCTCAGTTTTCTTTGGCTTGGAGATGACCAAGGGTTCACACCCCCAACTCCCCAACCCAAGATCAGACTGGATTGGATATAACTTCAGGCCTTCTCTCTGTTCAGATGCATCTCCCTAGCATCCTGAGAACATGATAAATGGTAGTTTGATTTCTGTCATATTCCTCTTGTAGCTGGTGTGATTTCATCCAGATAGTATTTTAAGACTTAAGGGAATGAGGGAGGCAGAATGAGGCAAAAAGAGAAGTTGAATATAATTCAGTCACAAGACTTCAGCTGATTCCCTGGGGAGCCCTGAACCTGGGGTGGCTCATCAGAGATAAGTGAGTGGGCCTTCTATCCCTGCAGAGACCCATCTTTGGATATGGGCTACTACAGGAAGGGGGTGTAGCCTGTGTGAGATAGCTCCTGTAGGCTGAAGGCAGTTCTTGGGGAGGGACTCTGTTATAGATCTTCAGCAGAAAACACTTCTGGGAGCCGAGAGAATAACTAGTTTGGTTTACAAGGGAAATCTGGGCAGCACACAGGTATCTACTACATAATCAAACACCAAAATAAATACCAACAAATGCATCATAGATCTGAAAGTAGCATGCAGTGAGCCCAGAGAATATGGTAGTATGAAATTTAATGGAGCCGTGCTCTGGCTGAATAGGTTAGAAAGTTCTTGAAGCCATAATTGTCTGTGTATGATTACCTTCTGACTCTGAAATTGCCAGTTCAGTAAGCAAAAGGAGGTTGACTAAAAGCCATATCTATTCTAAAATTCTCAGAGACATGGCTTCTCAGGGCTAATTCAAAAAGAGAATTCTTGCTACAGATTTTTCCACATTTTTTCCATTTCTGTATATTCCATGAGCAGGTGGTCACTACCTACAGCTGATAATTACAGGCTTCATGCATACCATACTATGAAAGGAACTTGTCTCCTGTGCCAGGGCTGATACACAGCATACGTTTGACCCTGTAAAAGGGGGAAATATCCTTTTGTTATGGGCCTTAGGGTTTTCAAGGCTACTATCCATGGCAAATGTTCACTGTGCTCAAAGGCTACGGGACAAGCATACAACCTTTTAAGAGCTTGTCAGCACAAAGTCCATTCACTGAAAGCCTTGGCTCTCCCATGCAGTAGACAGGTAATCAGAGCCATATTGTGTTCCCCTCTTTGTAAAAAGGTGAAAGTTCTATAGCTTACACCACTGAAAATATTGAATATTGCACATTTAATTTTCAGTAGTGATGATGATAAGAGAGAAAATGCTACCATAGACTTTGTAGATAAAAATGGATGTTTTGAACATTGGTAAAACATTTTTTCTTCTGGGATCAAGCAAAACAGCCAGTTAGACACTACCTAAGAAAATGACATAGCAGTTCTGGAGAAGAATATTGAAAGCTCTATTGAAATTACAAGAACACTTGAAACAAATAATTGGCCCAAACCTGGATAAATATGCTCTGCCTTCTCATTCTGCTCCCAATTTACATTACTGATAGCTGCCAAACAGATGTTTATTTGATTATTATAGATATTGAAAGATATTATATCATTGTATTATTATTAGAATTTTTACTCAATATTAATTATCTCTTAGATAATTTATAATAAGATGTTCATAATCTAAATCAAGTCACAAAATGATAATAGGAAAAAGTGGGGTGTTTTCCATTGACAACGATGTTTACTTATTTTTGAGAGAGAGAGAGGCCAGGGAAGGGGCAGAGAGAGAGGGGGACAGAGAATCTGAAGTAGGCTCTGTGCTGTCAATATGAAGCCTGATGCAGGACTTGAACCAACACAGTGTGAGATCATGACCTGAGCTGAAGTCAGACGCTCAACCAACTGGGCCACCCAGGCGCCCCCAAACTGTGAAATTTTAGAGATTACTTTTGAGGTTATTGGGGACAAGTCCAACTTTTTACAAATGAAGAAAGAGTCCCAGTAAAGTAGAATTACCCTCAGTCTTACATTCAGGAGAAAGATCCAGGCCTCTGATTTTCTGACTGTCTTCTTTCCATAAGGAGAAACATATGCTCTGATTATTAATATAATATATATATGTTAGGCACATTTTTATTGACTCCAAGAAAAGGAAAAGTCTAGATGCCTTTTGACTAGACCATATTCAGGACTATTTCTCATGTCCCAGAGAAAACTAAATTTGCGACTGTGAACTCCAATTTAATTTTAGTCTCAGGCACAGCTGATTACTTAACCTGGACTCTGATGAAGTTTATCAATATGTGACCGCACAGCCTAGGAGTTTCAGCATTGCTGGCTTTCACATCATTGTACCCAGAATTCTCATAGACCTTAGAAGCTGGTTATGACAGCAGCACCCAGTGAAACTTATAAAACTCTTAAAAGGTACCAGGATGCTTATAGATCCCAATGTCCTTTTTTTCCCCTCCAAATTCCCACATAATGGTACACAGTCACAAACTGATGGCATAGAGACATTTTTCTACTAAGAGGAGTTGAATAGTGTTCTGCTAAGGCTAACCCACATTTGGCTCTGCCTACTCCAATGTCCTAGAAGACCTGGGAAGAAAAACCTGGAGAAGTCAGAGTGAAAGTCACTTGTCTAAAAAGTCTTCCATCTTTACAAGCATAGCCATACAAGTGGCATAGAGATTTTCAAAATAAAGCTTTTACTTTTATTTCACAGGTTTTTTCCATGGCTCTTAATTCCAGGAGATGTAAATATATTTTCTCCATATGTCATGAAAAGTCCAGTTTGGGAGGTGGAGGTGTACATGAGATTAGGCACCTAATCAAGAATGACACACAGCCCTCCTAACTAGTCAACCTGCTCTGCAGTGTGGGCAATGTGTTTATTTCTTCAAATGAGGGTCATGCAGATTTGTGTTGCTGGGGACAGATGACAGGATCTACCAGCTGATGGCTGGCATTGAACCAGTCAAGTTCATGTTAGGTCTGAAAATACCACTTTAATGTGCATCTACCAGAAGGCTGCAGTTCCTTACAAATATTCTTCCTTTTCCTCTCCCTTCTTACTTATTCCAGGGTTTCCATCATGGGAAAGAGGGGTCCCTGAGAGCCTTATGACTTACAAGTGTGAACCACAGCACAGACCTCTCATGGAAAGTTCCATGGAATTGAGATCTTGACGTTAGTTAACTAAGGCTATCATAACAAAGTATCACATTCTGGGGGTGCTCAAATAACTAAAATTTATTTTCTCACAGTTTTGGAGGCTAGAAGTCCAATATTAAGGTGGCAGAAGGAGTGGTTCTTTCCAAGAGCTGTGATGGAGAAACTGTTCCATGCCTCTCTTAGCTTACCCTGGGTTACTGGCCATCTTTGTTTTTCCTTGGCTTATAGATACATCACCCCAATCTCTCCCTTCATCTTTACATGGAGCTCTCCCTGTTTGTCTGTCTGATATGCAAAGACTCTATTTCCAAATAAGGTCACACTCACTGGAATTGGGGGCTAGGACTTTAACAACATTTGGAAAGGACATTATTCAACTCCTAACAGAGCGATAAAGACAATGGGAGCTACTGGGTTGAGCAGGTACAACCCTAATCACCCCATTTTCCTGCCCCATGAGATGTTGCCTCATTCTCCATTCCTGCCCAGCCATCCCCAGGAAGAGCTTTCCTGAAAGAAGGCCCCTATTGGCCTAGGATCCCATGGAGCTCCTTTCTGTCTACAGAGGCTTTGGACCTGTTACCCAGATTCTAGGCCTGGATTTCTATGCTTTTGATACCCAACTGCTGCCTAGGCTTCTGATCCCTACTTATATAGACAAATTGTCTGTGTTTCTGGTCCTTTTCATTAAACTTATGGATGAGGCAGTATAATATAAGAGTTAAAAGCATGGGCTTTGAAGGGGCACCTGGGTGGCTCAGTCAGTTAAGCATCTGACTTCGGCTCAGGTCATGATCTTATAGCTAATGGGTTTGTGCCCTGCGTTGGGCTCTGTACTGACAGCCCAGAGCCTAGAGCCTACTTAAGATTCTGTGTCTCCCTCTCTCTCTCTCTCTCTGCCCCTTCCTTCTTCATGTTCTGTCTCTCTCTGCCTTTCAAAATGAATAAATGTTTAAAAAAGATTTTTTAATATAAAAAGGAACATGTGCTTTGAAGCCAGACTCTCAACTCTGAAACTTCCTAGATATATGACCTGAACAAGTTGCTTAAACTTACTGTTCTTGTTTCCTCATCTATAAACCCATCATCTCAAAGAGTTGTTAAGACTATAAATGAAATAACTCATATAAAGCAGTTAGGAAAATGCCTGGCACATAGTAAACACTAGTTAGCTGACATTATTATTAGCTTATTGCTGGTTCTCAGAGAGGCAGGCAGGACAAGGGTGATGGGTGAAAGTGGCAGGGTGAGGAGAGGGCCCCAAGGATGAGCTATGGGGGACACAAGCCCCTGCCAGGCAAGCATCAACAGTGGGGAATGAGAGGAAGCCAGGACTCAAAAAGGAGTAAATGAGAAGGCAGCAAAGCCTGAGGAACCATCTGGGCAGCAGACTCTTCAAGTGAGACAAAGAATCTGGGGAAACAGTTCAGGGGCTTTCTCCCTGGAAAAAGAGTGATCTCAGAGTGTGGGCAAGCTTCAGCCTCAGCAGGTGCATATGGAGGTAGACCAGTAATACAGGTGGAGGGGGGAGCAATCACAGGGTGTTTTTGCTCCATTACTCTTTTACCTTAAGTACTGTTCTATGTTATATATTATATACTTAGTCTGAGAAGACTTTGGGAACCATTCTCATCCTCACCCTTCAAGCCTTGCCTTTGTTCTCTCAATCTCAGAGCCATGTCTTTCATCCAGAACAGCTGCCTCCCTGGGTTGCTGCTGCCAGCAGAAGTGCTCTGCTTGCAAAATTCTCTGTTTAGTTGTCACTGTTTGGCTATTACCCCATTGCAAAAGAACAACTCAACAAATGAGTTTAAACTATTCACTTTTCAAATATTAGGTTAAGGCTATCTGACGTTTGATCAAGATATGGTGGATAAGAAATCACTGCCCCTCCTAAAAATTTAGGTTATGATTCAAGTGCTCTTTTAAGAAGCATTTCAGAATGTTGACTGTATGCATTATCCCAGTGCCCAGCAACCGTGACATAGCTACATTCGTCGATCTTTTGTGATGAGAGATGCATGTAAGTGAAGCATTTGGTCATTGAAGAAAGCATCAACCTTCCCCTGACCCTGCTAGTCCCTTAAGGTAGCACCCTATCTCTTGCTTTCCCTCTACTCAAATTGTCAAGAAGCAAGTCTGTACTTGTTTTCATTGCCTCATTCATAATCACATTGGGTTATAAAATCCTTAGTCTTTGCGTCCTTACCGTGTAGCTAAAATTGTTCTTTGGAGGTTGTTACTACCTGTTGCATCACCAAATCGAAGGCTGCTCTGTAGTATTGAAAACATTAAATAAAATCCTCTCCTCCCAAGGTCTCCATGACCCCCAAATCCTCTAGGCTTCCTATCTGACAGCAACTCCCCTTAATTCTTATTTAGCTATTCTTCCTTCTTCCCCCTAAATGCAGGTATGCCCAAAGTGTGTGTCCTCTTGCTCTTCTCTGCCCTCTTTATTCTTTCTCCCTGGCTAGTCTAGTTATTTGGATAAGATGACAGGTTGTGGGAAATACAGAATGTCCATGGCTAGGTATGTTGAGCTACGGGTCTTTGCAGACTCTCCTACCAGAATATGAGAGTAGGCATTAGCCCAAACACCCAAGTAGGAGGAACCAGCATAGCAATGCCATGCTTGGCTCCAACTTAGGATATGAGTTTGGCACCAAGATGCTTGACCACATGATAAAGGAGGGGTCCAAAGCAGTCCGTAGGCCAACATGCTTGAAGAAGCTTATTTCTGATTGGCTCCATATAGCAGCTTTAACAGTGTTCCTGTTTTCTCCATAGGGTTTTTCACCCTCGATATAGTATATTGTATATTTACCAGTCTATAGACTGTCTCTGGACAAGGTCTAGATGCTGCCACTCTTCTCTGCTAAAATCTACAGCCACATCCCTGAAGGACACCAATCTCTCATATGAAATGTCATGTTCCTCTGGAACCAGGATCCAGAATTTCTTGGGAATGGTCTGATTATCTGACATTGTGATGGTAGGCCTCAAACTTTATTCTTTCACAGGAGCCTAAAGTTTGGTAGACATCTGTATGTCCAAGCAGAGATTCTGGGGAGAGGCAGGCTGGAGTCTGAAGAAAGATCTAATCCAGGGGCTCCCCAAAGACAACAAGAGACCTCAAAGACCTTTCTGAATAAAAATGAGGAGAAATTCCTGACACAAGCTGTGAAAAAGCTGGACAAAGTTTTTTTACTGAAGGACTTCTTAAAGCATTTAGTGTAAAATACTATATGGGGATGTGATGCTGGAGACCTACAGTCACCTGCTCTCAGTAGGATTCTTCATCCCCTTGGGCATTCTGAAAATTACTGTGTTCCCAGAAATGCATGGTTACATTCTTAAAGAACAGAACTTCTGGGGTGCCTGGGTGGCTCAGTTGGTTGAGTGCCCAACTTCAGTTCAGGTATGATCTCACGTCTCATGAGTTCAAGCCCCATGTTAGGATCTGCGCTCACAGCCTGGAAGCCTGCTGTGTCTCCATCTTTCTCTGCCCCTCCCCATTTCAAACTCTGCCTCTCTCTCTCTCTTAATCTCTCAAAAATAAAAATTTTTTTTAACAAAAGGAAACTTTGTCTAACCTAAAACCAAAATAATTAGATCCTTTTATAGTATCTTACATTTCAGGGATATTTAAAAATAAGTTTTTAGGAAATAGTCACCTAGGAAAATTAGGCAATTCATATCTTTAAGTGATCCTATGGGAATATTGTTTCTAGAAGTGGTAAGAAACACACTGTGAATGTTATTGAAAATAATGCCTATCAATGATCTTAGCCAATTACTCTTTATTCTTTATAGGTTAATTTGCCAGTAATTCAGCCTGCTTGATTTTCTCCACAGAGACTTAAGATTTAAATTACCAGATCATGGAAGATTTAAATCACCAGATCATGGGGCGCCTGGGTGGCTCGTTCAGTTAAGCGTCTGGCTTTGGCTCAGGTCATGATCTCTTGTGGGTTCAAGGCCCTCATCAGGCTCTGTGCTGAAAGCTCAGAGCCTGCAGTCTGTTTTGGATTCTGTGACTTCTCTCTTTCTGACCCTTCGCTGCTCGTGCTGTCTCTCAAAAATAAATAAAAAACATTTAAAAATTCTTTTAAATCACCAGATCATAGAAGAAATCATCCAGAGCAGCCCCTTCTGTCTGGGCAGGGATGCTTCAGACTAACAATTATGGGTAAATATACTCTCCATGGCAAGAGGAAGGAGAAATGAAGTTTGGTCCTGATATTCCCCACTTCTAACCACATGAAGACTTTCCTCTAGAGTATGTCAGAAAATCATCAGCTAAATGAGGGACTAGAGACACTCACAATGCAAATCACCCAGGCAAAATGGAAGAGAGCCCTAAGAAGGAAGAGGAACACCTAACTTCTGTTTTGTTTTGATTTTTTCTGTTACTAATCTCCTTGAAATTTCTAAAGTATTTCCTGCCCCAACTTGCTAGGTTTTTATAGAATCAAGAAAGATAAAGCATCATTTAAACATATTAGATAAGTGAGCTAAAATCAATTTTACATTTCATTCTGAAGTTCATTATACTTTTGGCAGCAAATTTATCTTCCTAATTATGTTTTACTTAGGTTGAAATTAATTTTAATTGGTACTTCCTGTGAACACACTGAATAAGTAGCAGAAAAATCTGCCTGAAATTTAAAATTGACCTTGAACAATCCAAAATTCACATTTAGACTCTGAATGACCTCATCTGTGCCCAAGATTTCACCTTTCCCTGATGCTCTGAGGACTTTCAGATCAACATTTCTCCTCCAGCCCCCTCCTGAGCTATACAGTACATCTCAATGGACTCTTGGGCAACCTCACCTCTATGTGCAGTGTGAGATCTCATCTTTTTTACCATGTTTAATCTCTGCTCCCCTCTCCCCATAATCTCAACATCAGTCATTGGAACCACCTCCCACCCAACTACCTAACCTCAAATCTGGGAGCTGCTCCAGACTTATTATCCTCGCCACCAACTTTCCTGAGACTAAAATCTAAATACTTTGGCATGACTTTGAAGGGCCTTTACAAGTCTTGCCTAGTGTTTTCAGTGAGGACCCTATCAACAATTGAGGCACAACAGTTTTCTCTTCTGTTGCTCTTCTTACTCCTAGTCCCACCCATTAAAAGGTAGTAACAATCCCTAGTCACCATAACGACCCCAAACAAACAAAAACAGCAAAAAAAGATCCTTCCTAATGGTCCTCGTAGAGTAATACTGCCTTAGCTGAGAATCACAAGTCCAGCCTTGCCCACCTTTCCAGCCTCATCTCCCACTGTGCTCCTCCATAGACTTGGCATTCCAGCTGTAGAGAATGATTTGCTCTCCCTGTGCACTCAGTACTCTCTCAAGCCAAACCTCTACCTTTGCACATGCTGTTTCCCAAGTCTCTAACACCCTCCGTTCAGTCCTCTCCTTACCAGGCTAGTCAAAAGTCTATACTTGAAGATCCAACTCAGACTCCTTTGTCCCTGTGAAGTTTCATAGCTTGCCCTCAACCACAGTGGCCCTTCATCCCTGTAAATTTAGGTGGGCCTTACTGTAAGTTTCTCCCCTTTGGGTGGTTCTAGACTGACCAAGCCTCAAAATACCTGCCATGCATGCATCCCTCTCTGAGGAAACTGCCTTCCCCATAGCTCTGCCATGCATTGGTCTTATGATCACCTCATGACTAATGGACCAGGAACAGCACCTGGTCCAAGGGCAGCCCACCCATCCATGATGTGTCCTGGTTTAAAAAGATGAACCAGGCTCATTAGATTCTCTGTCTCTATCTCACTGTCTGTTTCAATTTGTCTTTCTCTCTTTTATAGTAAGAAATACAAATAGAATGAGCTATTTGTCAGGAGCTGCTATTGCTGAAAGGTCATAGAGATTCCACAAGGAAAAGGTAGTGTGACTCCAAGTCTGTGGACATGAGAGAGATGGGGAGACCAGAAGAGTCATCCAGGAAGCACATGGCCTGGATTCCTCTCCATCATCGTACCCCCCCAGTCCCTGGCAGCACTGGTAATAGTACTGGGGGACCCCTGAGAAGAACAGAGGGAAAGCAGTAGGATTGTTGAGCAACAGAGAGTGACGTCCATGAGCAGAGGCACTACTTGGTTCTGGTCTGCCTCCAGAGAGCCTCCCAAACCCCAGTGTAATAGATATTTCTTTTTTGCACCCACAGAGGAATGAGCAGGGGGAAGAGATAAGCTGTTTCCTAGCTCTGCTTCCACTGATTACAATCCCTGTAGCCTTGGGAAAGTGTTTCTGGAGCACTTTTTCTCATCTGTAAAGTGAATATTTCAGTATTTGCCCTGCCTTTGGTCCTACTGAATGCTTAATTAACTATATGACATTAAGCAAGTCATTTGATCTCTATGAACCCAGTTCAACAATGTTAAAATAGGGCCAGTAAAATCCATTTCACAAGTTACGATGAAGAGGTTGCAATATTCAAAATAGATAATATATATAGTAGGTGGTTTGTGAACTGATTATTGCCCTATATATCTATAAAGTATTGGTATTATTTCCTTTTCTGAGACTTAAAAGTATCGAGGAAGACATTTTTATTGATATTTATAGTTGCATATGGATATATCATATTTCTTAGTACTATTCTAAAACTTCACTCAATTCTACTGATATGGTGTTAGTTAAATCTTTTTTTTTAGTTTTTTAAAGTTTATTTATTTTTGAGAGAGTGCAAGGGGGGGAAGGGGCAGAAAGAGGGGGAGACACAGAATCTGAAGCAGACTCCCGGCTCTGAGCTGTCAGCACAGAACCCGACGCAGGGCTCAAACCCATGAACCACGAGATCATGACCTGAGCCAGAGTTGTACACTTAACTAACCGAGCCAACCAGGCACCCTGAGTGTGTTAGTTAAATCTTAAACCTATTTTCACACTATTTTGTAACTGAAGATTATCATTTAAGTTCAGCAATCTTAGTCACTAAGGGATTGCTATACTTCTAAAAACCATTTACCACTTTCTTTTTATCACAACATTTTGAAATCCTCCTGCAGTCCACAAAATAATGGGTTTTTCCTGCACATTACCCACTGTTTTACTTTAACTATTAAATAATAGCTTTAATAACTATAAACCATAGCTTTATATAGCTGTGGAGCATTTTTTCTGAGATTGTTTATTATGTGATTTCCATTAGTAACCATTGATTTTTTTAATACTTTTGGGCACCTAGAACTCTTACATGAGTCCCTTAAACCTGGGCATCACTCTTGATCTGTTTCTTTCCAACTGTCCAATTAGTTATTTTTTTTATGTTTTTTTTAAATTTATTTTTGATACAGAGAGAGACAGAGCATGAGAGGGGGAGGGGCAGAGAGAGACACAAAACCGAAAGCGGGTTCCAGGCTCTGAGCTAGCTGTCTGCACAGAGTCCAATGCGGGGCTCGAACCCACGAACGTGAGATCTGACCTGAGCCGAAGTCGGAGGCTTAACCGACTGAGCACCCAGGCGCCCCTGTCCAATTAGTTATTGACTTGTTTTGTCTTTTTCATAAATATTCCTAGAATCTGTCCACTGCTATTATCAGAGGCCAGACCACCCACATCTCTCACTGAAGGCCTGCAGCAGCTCCCTGCCTGCGCTACCTACACTCCGTCTCCCATGCAGGTGCTGCGGACACATCAGTGAGTAACACAGGCAAGCTGTATTCCAGGGTCATGAAGTTTTTAATCAGTAGGGTAAAGGCCAAAAAATCATAGGTTCTCAAGATAGCCCCAATTCGCTATAGAGAACTAAACAGAAAGCTAAAATAGAGAATAGAGGGGCGGAACATTGTAATTATAAGAGGTTGTTGGGGAGGACATCTCTGAGGAGGTGACTGCAGGGATATGAATGAGCCAACCAAGAGAAAGAAAGAGCGTGCTGGGAAGATTCAGAGGACCTGGAGGAAAGAAGTATTTGAGAATCTAGAATGCCAGTGTAAGCTGCGTCATTCCCCATAACCACAGGCAGAGTCAGCATCCCTCTCCCCTCAAGGACATACAGGAAATATGTGGAGATAAGAATAAGGCACCCTTATTCCAGGTGGAATCAATGCCCTCTCTACAGTATAAATGTGATTAAGTCACTTAAAGATCTTCATGGTTTCCTATTATCCTTAAATGTCCAGACATCTTAATTTGTACACGATTTACAAGAACCTTCACACTCAGACCTTTACTTACTTTGTTCCCTGTCCCATTCTCACTTTGCACTCACCTTCTTGTGGTTCCTTGAATACACCATGTCCAAGACTTCCCTCTCTGTCCCACTAGCTGGAGCATCCTTCCCTTCCCCTTTACTTGATCAGTCCTTCCTCACCTTTGAAGCCTCAGCCTAAACATCCCTTCCTCTGACAAAGCCTCTCCAGGCATATGTCTAAGAACTTCGCTATCATTCACACTGCCCCTGAGCTGGTGTATGCCTAATTCCAGTCATTGCTCTCACTTCAGACCTTTCGGAAGGCAGTTGAGGAAGGCATACCGCCCTACACTACTGCCAGTGCACTCGACATTATATCCATCAACTGCTTTTTGGCTGAGGGTATCAAACTGTCCTACAGTGGATTCATGATCTTTTAAAACTCTTTTCGCATGCATGGATGGAGTGCTCTATACCTTGCCATTACAATCTTCAGAATGACACCTCTGTGTAAGCTCTTATTCAAAGTGGTTACAGATGTATCATAAGACCATTTTCCTTAAGTAAACTCCAAGATAGAAAAACAGTACGGCTAGACTGTCTTAACATTAACAAAGTCTATTTGGAATTTGCAAGCAGTGCAAGGAAGAGAAGTGAATCCAGTTTCCTAAGATCATAGTACCAAGCTAAGCACAGAGAAAAAAAAATATTACATTCACCTTTGATAGCAGCTTTCTACAGACAGAATCCAAAGGCTGGAAAATGGACTTAAGATGCTTAAAATCCTGCTACAGTGAAATAATGCTTTCTTTCAACTTCCTTCCACTAAAATGTGTATGGAACCAGGCCCCTCCTAAAGCAACTAGTTTGCAGGAATATAACATAATTGTATACCCAACATCTGTTTTTCTTACCCACACACCTATAGATTTCTTGAGACAAAAATCTTAAAATAATAATAAATGTTTATGGTTCTGAGCAGAAATGCCATGAAGTAATCAAATGCAAATCAGTGATTTATTCATCCACGCACAAATACCTCATGCCTGACACTTTGCTATTTAGCATATGCAGAAAAGACCAAAGGAGAGTATAATACAGTAGCTCTATTACAGTATAATACAGTAGCATATATACACGTATATATCAAATATAATCAGATCAAGGGTAAAATAAATAAGGAAGTAGAGGGGAAGGGATAACAAAAGGTAGAAAAGTAAAATGACATTAGGAGTGAGCAATTACAATGTTTCCGGTCTTCAGGTTCAATGCTGTTTGCCAGAATACAATTTTTGTGTATTAGGGCGAGTGTTATTATTTCCACACTATGCATACCCTCATTTCAAGACAAAAGAAAACAAAACTTTTTTCTAGAATGTATCCAAAATTTTCCCTACTTCGTTTATAAGCTCCTAAAGAAAATTTTAGCTGAATTTATCGGCATTTGGTCCATTAGGAGTAAATATTCTTTTAAATTCTCCTATATTTATTTAATAAGTATAATTAATTAATTTAACATTGATAATGTTGTTAATTACCTGAATAAACTTCCCTGGTAGGGTAAAAGTAACATGACACTGTCAGTCAAATCCTACAAAACCCTATAGCTCACAGTTCCTGAAAAGTAGGCATTGAGAATCCCAAGCAGGTTCCACACTGCCAGTGCAGAACCCAATGTGGGGCTCGAACTCACAAAATGCAAGAGTATGACATGAGCCAAAGTCAGATGCTTAACTAATAGAGCCACCCAGCTGCCCCCACCTCCACCCCAACCCTGAGGAGGTTTTCAGTTAGGGCTTATCAAGAAGTCTGATCCTGCAAAGAGCTGCTGCAAAACCCTTACTAAATGAGGGAAGCCTGAATCCTGTCAAATTCAGGGGTGGGACAAGTCTACCCAAAGTCTAATGAAGCTCACTTTGTATGTATGGCCGTATGGTAAACAAGAACAAGTCTCCTTTCTTTCTCCTTCCAGACATGGGTACAAGAGGAAGTCAGAGAGGGGAAGGAGAGGATGGGACCCTCCCTGAAGTGAGGCCCAGTAGGGCACCAGCTAGAGCTGTCCTGCTGGAGGCTTTCCCACTACTACCTGCATCTGCTGTGGTGCCTTCTCTTTCTCTACTTCATCTCAGAGAGGCACAGGGCTACATTTTTACGACTCCTGGGAGCATCCAGAAACTGATAAATCATCCAGGAGCTCAGCCTAGTCAGGCTTGTGGGTCACGTTCCTCATAAGAGCATTAGCTGTTCGGGCTTATTTTCATCAAACCTTAGAGGGACTTAGAGGGATATAGAAGTAGCACAAAACAAAATGCTTACTCTGTAGGTGTTACAGTCCAGCTAATGATGTGGAACATGGGACAGACTAGGGCTATGTAAAGTTCATGCAAACAGTGCAAGTAGCCTAATCCATATATGCAAATGTGAAATGAAGTTAATCAAAGGAAGATTTCCTCAAAGGTATGAGTTTCGAACCATGCTTTAGCTGAGAGATCAGATGGGGGCAGGGGACTTCTTGGGACCAAAATGGACATTGCCAAGGTCAAACTGGAACGAGGTGGGGGAGGGGGGTGGAGGTTCATCCTGCCATGACACAGAGCAGGTATTTTTGGGGTGAAAATGTACTCTGGAAATACACTGCTGGCTACAGCCACCCAATTTCAAGGCAGAAATGGAAAGAGTATCAAGGCCTGTCCAGCATTTAGCATGAATAAGAGTTCTACAGCTCTTCTTGTCCTAGTGAGGAAGGGGAGAGGTCTGTGTCCAGGAGCAATAAACAAATGGCAGGCACTGTGGGGTTAGAAGGCTGAACTGGCTAGATGAGTTTAGATTTGACTTGACTGACATCAGGAAGCCTCTGGAAGTTCTTGAGAGAGAAGTGACATTATCCAAAGGGGATTAAAGAAACGTATTCTGATAACTGTGTCCAGTGAGTTTAGGAGGGAAAACTGTGTGTTTCTGAGAGGGCACCAGTTTAGGGGTTTTGTCTGTAACCCAAAGCACTGTTGTCCAACCCTAAAACAAGTTTACTGATTTGGGACTAAACTGCAGGGTTAAGCCTCTCAGTCTACTATAGTAGGCATTAACTTGTCAGGCTAAAAAAAAAAAAAAAAAAGAAATGACGCTGTCTATTGATCTCTTGACTCAAAAAATATTTTATGATTCAAAAAAAGACAAGCACAGCATTGTGGCCTCTCAGTGTCATCCAATATGTCATATTTTTTAAAAATGTTTTTATAGGGCCTGAAGTGTGCTAAAGATGACTACAGATACTCTGTAACCATGTGAAAGCAGGACATTTATCCAGAGGGTTAAATGACCCCACAAAAGAGATAAATTGCATTAATTAAGACAGAATTCTACCTTTGCACTTCCAGTGCCTGTCTTTGCTTAGACTAGTGATTCTGAGCCTGGTTAGGCTCCTAATCTCCTGGGAAGCTTTTTAAAGGTAGGGGATGCAGTGCTCTCACCAAAATCTGAATCTTGAAAAATGTAGCCTAAATTTATCTGTACCTATGTTACCTTTTTTTTAAGGCTCCCCAGATACTTTGGCACACAGCTGGAATTGTGAGCCACTGGCTTAGATGGTAAAGCTGAAATGGTCTTACACAAAACACAGGCACATACATGTACACACACATTTCTGCAATAGCCAGTCAAGGTTGCTCATTTTTTTCTTACAGACAGAAGTGTTCGAAAATATTCTGGGATTATCAGGCTCTCAGAATCCCTAAATTCTTTAATCCATAATAAGATCAGTCTCCTGGATTTTCTTAAAGCTAAGTACTAATGCGATATAACACCTGTCCCCAATACCATGGCATTCTTAAAAAGCAGTTTTCCTAAAGCAAAGATGAGCCTCATTCACTGCCTTGTGGGATAACTGGAAACTTTTTCTTGCAGTCCCCATTTCAAAGCCAGCCCTTTCTTTGCATTCTGTCCTCCACCCAGCAGTATTCTCTGAAACCCACATTCCTTGTTGATCCTTCTTCCAAAAAATAAGAAGGGAGGGTGTGAAGGGAATAGTTTCTGGAGTCCATGGGGAAGAATTAGCCTCCAAGGAACAAAGTCACAGAGGAGTGGCTGAATTCCCCAAGATAATCTCCATTGATTCGTAACACAAAGAGGGAGGCTAATTCAATTAGCAAGTGATGCCTTCTAGAACAAACTTCTTGGACTAGTAAGGGTTGGGGGACCTCCAAGGACTGGTGCCCAGACTCTAAACAGAAAAAATGTTGGCAATGCTTCGAGTCTGCCCCCCAAAGATCAATGGCCCTTCATTTTAGTATCATTATTATTGAAAAAATTAGCAACATGGTAGGCTCTTCAAGACACAGAGCTGTATATTGATAAAGTACAGCCATATGCTGGTAAAGTACACTGATAAAACATGGAGAAAGGGAAGTGATAAAAATATTCATTAGGGAGGGGCACCTGGGTGGCTCAGTGGGTAAGCGTCCAATTTCAGCTCAGGTTATGATCTCATGGTTCCCAAGTTCAAGCCCTGCATCAGACTCTCTGCAATCAGCAAAGAACCCACTTCAGATCCTTGGTCCCCCTCTCTCACTGGCCCATACCCCACCTATGGTCTCTCTCTCTCAGAAATAAACATTTAAATAAATATATTCTTGAGGGAGATAGAGGTCTAAAGTGCAAAGTTTAACCTATTTAGGGGCACATTTCACATTCTGGCTTTTAAGTCCGTTGAAAACACAGTTTGTGAAAGAGAAACATCTTGAGAGTGCACTCAGCGTGGAGCCAGAAGTTCCTACAAGGCAATTTGCAGGGGCAGGGGGGAGGTTGCATATTCAACATACGATATGGTGTTTTGCATGTAATAGAACCCGAGAGGGGTATTTTTCACTCTTTATAATTTGAAGAAGATACTCAGAGTATTAGAGCTGAAAAGGATCTTGATATTGTCCAATATTTTCTTCCAAGCCCCAGTGCTCACTCTGTGTAGATGGGATGAGCATCTCATGAAGGGTGCAGTTCTCATTGCTAGGCTTTCCCTATGCAGTGGCCTCTAACCAATCTTGAAGAAACTCAAGTGCTTGGGGGAGCATGGTTTGGAAACTTCCAGTCTAGCATCTCCATTTTTAAAGGTGAGGAAACTAAAACTAAAATGGTGTGGCAGACAGAGAGAGCCAAGTGTTTTTTTCATATAACAGGGTGAAGTCCTTTCCCCGCAACAGCCCCCACCCTGTGCATCCCATATGGATGTTTTGTCTTGGCCCTGTGAGGTACAATGAAAAGAACATGGGTTAGGGGTCAGACAAATCTGGGTCTGAATGCAGCTCTGTATTTATTTGCCTTATATTCTTGACAAATTATTTAGCCTCACTGAGCGTCCATTTTATTGAATGGTGATAAAATGCACATTTTATTTTATTTTTACATTCTCAGTAACTATTTTTCTTTGTCAAGTTTTTTAAAATTTATTACCAAGTTGGTTTCCATATAACACCCAGTGCTCTTCCTCACAAGTGCCCCCCTCCACAACCATCTCCCCCCTTCAGCCCTCAGTTTGTTCTCAGCACTCAAAAGTCTCTCATGATTTGCCTCACTCCCTCTCCCCAACTCTGCCCCCACTTTCCTCTTACCATGGTCCCCTATTAGGTTTCTCCTGCTAGACTTATGAGTGCAAACATATGGTATCTGTCCTTCTCTGCCTGACTTATTTCGCTTAGCATGACACCCTCCAGGTCCATCCATTTTGCTACAAATGGCCAGATTTCATTCATTCTCATTGCCATGTAGTATTCCATTGTATTTATAAACCACATCTTCCTGATCCATTCATCGGGTGATGGACATTTAGGCTCTTTCCATGTTTTGACTATTGTTGACAGTGCTACTATGAACATTGGGGTACATGTGTCCCTATGCATCAGCACTTCTGTATCCCTTGGGTAGATCCCCAGCAGTGCTATTGCTGGGTCATAGGGGAGTTCCATTGATAGTTTTTTGAGGAGCCTCCACACTGTTTTCCAGAGCAGCTGTACCAGTTTACATTCCCACCAACAGTGTAGGAGGATACCCATTTCTTCACATCCTCACCAGCATCTGTTCATTTTAGCCACTCTGACCGGTGTGAGGTGGTATCTCAGTATTTGTATTTCCCTGATGATGAGTGACGCTGAGCATTGTTTCATGTGCCTGTTGGCCATCTGGATGTCCTCTTTGGAGAAGTGTCTATTCAGGTCTTCTGCCTATTTCTTCACTGGATTATTCGTTTTTCGGGTATGGAATTTAGTGAGTTCCTTGCAGATTTTGGATACTAGTTTTTTACCTGATATGCCATTTGCCCCTATCTTTTCCCATTCTGTTGGTTGGCTATTAGTTTTTTTATTGTTTCCTTTGCATTGCAGAAGCTTTCTATCTTGATGAGGTCCCAACAGTTCATTTTTGTTCTTGATTCCCTTGCCTTTGGGGATGTGTCAAGTAGAAAATTGCTGCGATTGAGGTCAAGGAGGCTGCTTCCTGCTTTCTCCTCTAGGGTTTTTATGGTTTCCTGTCTCACATTCAGGTCCTTTATCCACTTTGAGTTTATTTTTGTGTATGGTGTAAAAAAGTGGTCTAGTTTCATTCTTCTACATTTTGCTGTCCAGCTCTCCCAACACCACCTGTTGAAGAGGCTGTCTTTTTTCCATTGGACACTCTTTCCTGTTTTGTCAAAGATTAATTGGCCACATACTTGTGGGTCCAGTTCTGGGTTCTCTATTCTATTCCATTGGTCCATGTGTCTGTTTTTGTGCCAATACCATACTGTCTTAATGATGTAGTAAAGGCTAAAATCTGGGATTGTGATGCCTCCCATTTTGGTTTTCTTCTTCTATATTACTTTGGCTATTCGGGGTTTTTTGTGGTTCCATACGAATTTTAAGATAGTTTGTTCTAGCTTCGACAAGAATGCCGGTGCAACTTTGATGGGAATTGCATTGAATGTGTAAATTGCTTTGGGTAATAATGACATTTTAACAATGTTTATTCTTCTGATCCATGAGCACGGAATGTTTTTCCATTTCTTGGTGTCTTCTTCAATTCCCTTCATAAGTCTTCTATAGTTTTCAGCATATAGGTCTTTTACATCTTTGGTGAGGTTTATTCCTAGGTATTTTATGATTTTTCGTGCAATTGTGAATGGTATCTGTTTCTTGATTTCTCTTTCTGTTGCTTCATTTTTGGTGTATAAGAAAAAATGTACATTTTAGATCTTAGCAATGCATGGAAAGTGCCTGGCATGTGGTTTGGGCTCAGTATGTTTTAGCGTTCTCTTCCGTGCAGGCAATTGCCTATTTGAACATAGAGATAAAAGAGGTAGGGGACACTGTCATAAGAATATAATAATAATAATCATACATGGCACTTATGTGCCATTTTCTGTGTACTTGGCACATCACATTTGTTAATCTTCAGAACAGCCACATGCAGTTGGTACTATTTTTTTAATCTCCATTTTACAGGGAAGGAATCTAAGGTAAAGATTGATGAAATAACTTGTCGAAGGTCACAGAACTAAGTAGGGAAGTTGGAATATAAATCCCAATTATATGATTCAGAACATGCTTTTAATCAATGTATCATTTCTGCAAAGGTGCAGGATAGGAGTCAAGTGAGGACCAAAGTGGGGAATATGGTAAGGGAGACTTGGTTGATTTGGGTGAGAGGAACATGGATCCTGGTATTAAAAGGCATAGACAGACATCTAGAGAGCAGGTAGGTGGCTCAGGGTTCTAGAGCAAAGAAATCTTAAGATTCTCTTCCTCTCTCCTCCCCCCCATAGTATATATACTATATATATATACACACACACATATATATACATACACTAGTATACACACACACACACACACACACACACACACATGCACACACCATATACCCCAAACTATCATATGTTGAGCATTTACTGTATGTTGGTACTTTTCATGCATTATTTTACTAAATCTTCACAACAGCATCCTGTGAGATAGGGTTGTTATCCACAACCTTAGAAGGTAAAATAACTTGCCCATAGCCACATGCTTAATAAATAGTGGTTCTAGTATTTGAAACAGCTGGCAGGCCTTTACTGCTGCATGGGTCACCAAGTGTTTTTTCCTGTACTAGTTATAAAACTACTTTTCATAACCCTTCTCTACCCCCAAATTATTTTTACCCAGCAGCACTAAAGTCATCTGCAGATGTCAATGGTTGTATAATTCTTCACTTGTAGCCTGTCACCCGTCTTTTCTAAGTTCACAAAGGACATTTTGATATTTTTCTTTACTAGGGAGAGCCTCTCCTACTGGGCCACAGTTACAGCCCTCTTTAAACATATGACCTTTGCCCTGTCGTCACTCTTCCGTATGGTACACAGTGGTTCAAATCATCTCCCCTGGCCATAAACAACTGCACTTGTGAAGCAGAAATGACCATTAAAAAGAGTGGTAGAGACTCCCTGTTGGGACCTCTAATAGAGTCGGCCAAAGACCAGGGAACATTACTATCACATCCATATGTGTCCTCTCACGAGGTCAGCCTCATGGGAACAGGCACAATAATAGCTTCAGACAAAAGCCGGCATGATACTGAACTCAGTTTTCCAGGAGAAACCTTTCTCAGAGGCCACCACATTCTTGATGAGGGGCAGCAAGCCCAAGAGGAGAATGGATTTGAGATTTGGGGAGTTTTTTTCATTTCCTTTTTTTTAATAAAGGAAAAAATTTTAACATTTATTTACTTATTTGAGAGAGAGAGAGATAGAGCACTAGTGAGGGAGAGGCAGAGAAAGAGAGGGAGACAGAATCCAAATCAGGCTCCAGGCTCAGAGCTATCAGCATAGAGCCCAACATGAGGCTCGAACTCACGGATGGGGAGATCATGACTGAGCCGAAGTCGTACACTTAACTGACTGAGCCACCCATGCACCCCATTTTTTTTTCATTTTCAAAGCTAGTGAAAATAACTTGAATATGTTTTCCTGGGCTCTTTTTGTTTGTTTGTTTTAATTGGGCTTTTAGTTTGCAGACGCAAAGGGGATCATCATTACACACAAAGCCTGTCCTTTCACTGCAGAGTATAGCTAAAAGTATGTTATTGCTACCTATTATCTAAACAAGGCCTGCAAGCTAAAAGCTCTGTCACATGAGCCACATCTCTTACCTCTACTCTCATAATATATTTACAACTGCATGTTGACTTAGTTGATCAGATGCTAGGTTTCCAAAAAGTTTTTAAAGATAATGCAAGTTGTTTTGCACCTGGGTTTAAAAAAACACACGTTTGTTTTTTTTTTCAAGCTTAGTGTGTTAATGATGATGAAAAATAGAAACCCTGTGACATCTCCATTTCTATGGAGCGCATGAAGCAGTTCTGCAAGGGCATTTTCTATGTAGATCCAGTTTTCTTTTCTATTGCAATGAATGTAATTTTAGTTGTCATGTGTCAAAGTTTATACTCCTGCTCTAAAGCATCTCTTCAACTTTAACAGCATAAGTGAAATCACCCAAGTGTATGGCCTCACTGGTAATATGGCTTTTAAAATATAAGCTCTTCTCCTTTATACCCCTTGTCATTAACTGGTAAATTACTAATTTATTTCCTATTAGAATTTATATAGTTTGCAGCAATTAAGAAGAAAGGCATAATTGCTGACAAACCCAGGGCACTATTTAAATCACTTCCTTGTTGACAACATATTTCTCTTTCCTCAAACTGAATGTCACTGAAATCTGATTTGTGCAGAACCCTTGTGGACGAGCATGCTGCACCTGTCACCTGGGCGCTAGCATTTTGCTAAGGATCAATTTACATAACCTCATTTAATGGTTCATAAATCATACCCATTAAGCCCAGCTAACAGGAACCAAGGGTTCTAATTTATGCTGCCTTTCATAGCAGAAAATTGGGAGGCTGGAGCCTGTGGATAAAGAACCCAGGTCTTGCCTTTGATTGTTGATTGTGATGGTAAATGTATGGATGATGAGAACAGATTTTCACTTTATTGATTTCCTGCCAAAGCACAGCATGCTTTATTGTGAAAAGGCGCCTTTTGGCAGCAATGCTAAAAGTGGCAGTTGTTTAGGAGCCCTTTGCCAAGATGAGGTCTAAGACAATACAGAGTGGTAAATACTAAAATAATATCAAGCTGAAATGTTATTCTTTAAGGGAAAAAATGAATCTTTAACCTCTTGGAAATCAGTGACCTTTTCTCCTCAGAAGCACCTCCCCACCCCCACCCAAAAGCATGTGAAACCAAGAATTGGAGACAAGATGGTTTTAAGAAATGGGGAAAAAAAAAAAACACAATGCTTTCCATTCCCTGCCCTAAGTCACTTGCTGAGACAGGCTCATGCAAAATAATGCAGATGTCTAGAATCCTTCAGATAATGAATTTCAGCCATCATGCTCTTCAGGGCCAAGTTTGCAGCCTCTGCTCTCTCTCGTCTGCTATGTTCTGCTTTTTGGTTGAAAACCCGGAAACACCATTTTTCTCTCTATTTCATTTTTCCCCTTTAGGTGAAGATATTGTATCCAACTATATATAGTTCTCTGCAAAATGCAATATATAAAAAGGTCATCTTCTCACAAGTGCTTGGGCTGGATTTCAAAATAGCAAAAGTGGCCCTAAGATCATTTTCCAGATGAAAAACATCTCTTAAGTATTGCTGAGGCATATTGATTCCCTTCTCTCATCTCAGTTCTGCCCTATAATGGACATTGTATATTCTCATTTTACCTCGTTCTCAAAATCTTTGTTAAACATGATGATTTTTCCTGATAAAATGGAGAGCCTTTACCTACCATCTCTCTCCTCAAGGCAAGGTTTTCTGAAACACTTCACTTTGATTCCAGGTTGTGAATGTTGCTATGGAGGCTTATTTGATGTGGAATACAAACACTATGGCCTCTTCCCCACCCCTGTCTTTAATTTCTAAACGTGCCATGTAAAAACCAGTTGGAGGTAGGCAAGAGAATCAACGTGAGCTTGACAATCACTTCTGTCTGCTTTTCCATCCAATGAGAAATGTCTCTTGCTTCATAAGGAAAAATCAATATAAAGGGAAGTTCTTCTTTATAAGGGAAAATCAATGGTATTTGTCTATTCTATTATCTGGGAGGATTTATCTATAATTAGTTATGGAAGTCTACTCATAGAATGTAACCTGTGACATGTAAACATGTAGAGTTTAATCATATCAGGCATATATTACTTCCACTCTCCTGGTAACAGAACCCTCCTTTTCCCTAGGGAAACCCATTCCATTATGATGAAGATAGAGTTGGCCCTACTTCCAACTCCATCCAAAGGCTTAGGCCCATAACTCAGACCTGGCCTCTAAGAAGATAGCCATGCCCCTGGTCCAATTATCAGTCCAGGAATGGGTACTAGATATGTCCCTCAGAGTTGCCTGGAATTGCTTTCAGGGAAGATTGTTTTTCCTTTCTGGAGTTACTAATCTGGTAGTGGATAGCATTTGTCCAAGATGGAGAGAAAATGATAGAGCTCCAAAGGTGTCACTGGAGCCCCTGGACTCAGCCATATTTGAAGTTAGATGCACCTCTAGTCTTGCTAGTTTAATGGATTCATAAATCTATCCATTTTCTTTTTTTTTTTAATGTTTATTTATTTTTGAGAGAGAAAGAGAGACAGAGTGCAAGTAGGGGAGGGTCAGAGAGAGGGAGACACAGAATCCGAAATGGGCTCCAACTCTGAGCTGTCAGCACAGAGCCCGACACAAGGCTCAAACCCACGAACGGCAAGATCATGACCTGAGCTGAAGTCGGATGCCTAACTGAAGGAGCCACCAGGCACCCCAATCTATGCACTTTCTAAAAAATTAAGCTACATTGAACTGGGTTTCTGCTACTTGCATGCTAGTAGTTCCACATAATACACTGAGGATATCACTAAGTATACAAAAATGTGGTGGAAAAAAATAGATCCTTTTTTAGATTCCAGATTCCAGTCCTGATATTGTCATTGAATCTCTAGGCTTCAATTTTCTCATTAAAAATATCTTGGAGGATATGTAGGGCCCTTTCCAAATCTACATTTAATTCATCCATTTATCCAATTATTCATTCACTCATTTAACAAATATGTGTTGAGACACTATTGACTGGCACTGTACTAGGCATTGGAGATACAAAAGTGAACAAAATAGAAAAAAACCCAAACCGTGCCCTCACCCAGCCTATATTCTAGTTAGTAGAGGCAGACACACACCTCTATAAGTCAGGCATCTGGGAAGGTATTAAAAACAAACTTCCCCAAACTGAATGGCTCAAAATAAGATGCACTTATTACTTTTCACAATTCTATGGGTCAACAATTATGTCTGAGCTCAGCTGGGATGTTCTTCTACTGATCTCACCCTGGGGTCACTCATGTGACAGCAGTTACCTGGTAGCTCAACTGGGGTTAGAAAGTCTAAGATTGTCTCACTCACATGTCTGGGCATTGATGCAAGCTGTCTGCCAGCCCTCTCCCTGGATGTGGGCCCTCATCCTTCACTGTTTAGCCCAGGCAATGGGAGCATCTTAAGAGAGTAAAGGCAGACCTGCAAAGTTTGCTGAGACCTAGGCCCTAAAACTCAGAAACATCAGTTCACCACATGCTGTTGGTCCAGGCTATTCACAGGGCCATCTCAGATTCAAGGCATGGGGAAACATATTCCAGCTCTTGAGGAGAAGAATTGTGAAATATTGTGGTCATCTTTTTCAAGCTACTGTAAATAAGGTGGCCAGAGAAGTCTTTGTTGAAAAGATGCTAATTATGTAAATACTTGAGGGGCTACAGGAGCAAGCCATGTGTATATACGGGAGAAGAACAACCCAAACAGAGAGAATACTTCCAAAGGTCCAGGGGTGGAAGAAGATGGAAATTCAGAAAGTGGGAGGGAGGAGGCTAGTGTGGCTAAAGTGGAATGAGCAATGTGGAGCACAGGAGCAGATGAGCTCAGAGTGATAATGGAGAGCTTGGCCTGGTAGAGGGTTTTAAGGCATCTGGATTTTATTCTCAGTCAGAGGAAGGGTCACTGGGGGTTGGTGAGCAGAAGAATGACAACTTAAGTTACATACCCAATAAGGATCTCTCAGACTGAGGTCAAGATCAAGAGTAAAAGGAAGGGAGTAAGAAATAGGCTCAGAAGATCATGTGGAACCAGTTTGTAAGCTATCTGGAAGACCAAGAAGTGGGTTAGTGTAGTAGTGGACTCCTCCAACTTGGGATCCAGAACTTTTTAACCATCCACGACAGAAGTAAAGGAGGATGAAAAGTGGGGACTAGTTTCAGAGCATGAGCTATATTCACTATCTTAGAAAGTTTAAAATATTTAGCTTCTTTGCTTTTGGTTAGTATCATGTAACACCTTTTCCTTGTGGAAACCTTTGTTACATCATAGTGATAAAAAGATTGGCTTAACTCTTACTGGCAAGATAGACACTTCTGGGATATGACTGGGTGCCTTGGTTCTGTTATCAGACCTATAGGCTGGACAGTCATTGCAGAGAGAGCATTTCACTGGGACCTGCGATTGTGTGGCAAACACAATTGTGGATACCTAGAACAAGCAGTATTTAACTATACTGTAACTTCATTGTTTTTTCATATTGTAGATTATTATATTATTATTCAACCCTGATAACTATTAGTTACTGATGAAAACTTGACTTAATGTTCAAGTGGAAATTGTGCCAACACTTACTAAATGCTATCTGTTTGGTAAATAGGAGCTTCCAAAATATGGTATCCATAGACAAAGTGTATGTTGATTGCTCTTACTTTAATAGTGGGGTGTGTGGGTGGCTCAGTGGTTAAGCAATTCACTCTTAGTTTCAGCTCATCATGATGTCACAGTTCATGGGTTCAAGTCCCACATCGAGCTTTGTGCTAACAGTGAGGAGCCTGCTTGGATTATCTGTCTTCCTCTCTCTCTGCCCCTCCTTGATTCATGCATGCACTTTATCTCTCAAAAATAAACATTAAAAAAATTTTAAAGTGATAGTGGAAGGTATAGGTCTTTTATTATAATTCTTTTTGGACCTGGGTGGTACATAAGTTATAAATAATAATGTCCTATATTTCTGATTTTTTAAGTTATAGCCAAAAATTTTTAAAGTAGTTATTTCTAGTATTAAATAAAGAGGTTTATTCTAAAAATGTACCTGTGCTTTATAATTGTGCATAATCAACATGTGTTGTTTCTATAATTTTTACTACATGACACAAGAATTAAAGGAGACAGAAATATGGCAAAGTTGTATTTTACACCAGGCCGTTACATCCTAACTTGGGCTCATCAGGCAAGATGGGTTTAAGCAAAAATCAACCTGAGACCTTTCCAAGTTGTTCCTTCAACTACTGTGTCTGTCCAGGGTTTGAGGGATGCCTTTTGGCCATCCTGCATCTCACATTGAACGCTTTCTCATGGAACACCAGTTGGCATCAAAAGGACAGGTGTTCCAAGAAATTCAATTTGTGAACCCTGATCTAGACATTTTAAAAATTACAAATCACAGCCATCATGAAGAGGTTCTAGAAAGTGCTTTTTCATGATGACTGATTAAATACATTGGAATGGGCAGGAAAGGAAAGATGGAAGTGAAGGAGGTGAAGAATATTTAAAGGGAATTACAACTGAGCAAGTTGGGAATAGAAACCCATTTCTTTTTTGTTCTTGTATCTTGTAAACCAGTGTAACATGTCAATAAAAAACTTGTTTGCATCTGCTAGATTGAACACTAACATTTTTACATAGGAGGGTTTGTAATAAGAATCACTTCCCCTACCTTTCCAATAGAAGCACATCCTTAGATTTAAATTTACTGATGGCCCTCTCTAGTCATGACCTTGTTCTCTTGCTGTCTTCCAAATCTGGAGGGGATAGTTATGGGTTCCTCTGAGTCAAGAGGCTAAAGAAGCACCTCTAGGCCTCAGGAGTTGAGTCACATTTCAGGAACAGTGCGGAAATGGGTTTCATATGCTTCATCTTTACTCTTGTGGCTTTTACTTAGAGCATTAGCACGATGTTTGATATTATCAAATAAATAACATTCAAGATCAGTACAGACATTATTTCATTAATGTTGATTTTCCTTTACCATGAAAAATGCATTCTGTCTCTTTAGGGAAGGTTTTTTGGTCCGCTGATCTTGTGAGAATGTAGAGGTTTGAGAACAGTGAGTTGTCGTTGTTTCTTCTTTTAAATCAAAGTAGCCCTGATATCATTTAGCAATTGGATTATATGAAAAATCCCAACACAGCATAGCTCTTCTATTGAAATTGGATTGATTTCTTTAGAGACCATCTGATCTCAACAGCAGTCTGTAAAATCTCCTCTGGACCTTGAAAGAAACTAAAATTAATGGATTTTTTAAAAATCTAAGCTCTCAGTTTTTTGAGCATGAAAAGATCCCTTCTCCCAGTAATTTACATCTAAAAACAAAAGTGAAAGTGTGCGTGTCCATACATATAAAAAACTTAATACTTCGTTCTTGTACTGAACTTTCTGATCTCTCTATTTACTAAAGAGCATTACTATATTTTTGAATGTGCTAAAATTTTCTTGGAAATATCTTATCAGCCCATTAACCCAAAGTTCCCCAAACTGCATAAACTTTAAGAAAAAATGCATAGTTTTATTAAAAAGAATTATAATGTGCCTCCCATGATTTCTATGTGCAGAACTCATTAGGTATCCCCCCAACCCTATGTTAGGATTCAAACTGAAATGCATAGGTTCTTCTCTTGAAGTAACTTGAAGCCAAAACATAACATTTTGGGACATTTACAATAAAGAGGTCAATCTTAACAGTTGGCTAATATCATAGTGCAACGAAGGAAGATAGAAAACTCTATCAGGTGTTGCGCAACTATCTTTAAAATAACAGGAGCACCTGGGTGGCTCAGTTGGTTAAGCGTCCGACTTAAGCACAGGTCATGATCTCTTGGTTTGTGAGTTCAAGCCCTGCATCAGGTTCTGTGCTGACAGCTCAGAGTCTGGAGCCTGCTTCGAATTCTGTGACTCCCTCTCTCTCTGTCCCTCCCCTGCTCACATGCTCTCTCTCTCTCTCTCTCTCTCTCTCAAAAATGAATAAACATTTAAAAATTAAAAAAAAAAACTTGCACCTAGGTGTCTCAGTCAGTTAAGTATCCAACTCTTGCTTTCTGCTCAGGTCATGATCTCATGGTTCATGAGATTGAGCCCTGTGTCTGTCCGGCTCTGTGCTGTTAGCAATGAGTCTCCTTGGGATTCTCTTTCTCTTTTTTTTGCCCCACCTTCCCCCATCTCTCTCTCTCAAAATAAATAAATAAATAAATGTTAAAAAAAGTGATTATATAATGATGATGATCCACAATATAAAAAGATTAATCATGAAGGGTTTTTTTTTCTACAGTTTTAAAAGCAATTTAACTTAAAAGCATTGTGTACTTTTAGTAACACATATATTGTATAGAGTAACATTTCTTAAATCTCGGACTTTTGTATACTCTCTTTTTGTTGTTATATCTGCACATCAGTCAGTTCTTGGGTTTTCAGACTCTGGGACTTATACTGTGGCCTCCTGGTTTTTGGGTCCTTGGCCCTGGACTGAATTAAATCACCAGCTTTCCTAGTTCTCCAGCTTGCAGATGGCAGACTGTGGGACTTCTCAGCTCCCATAACTGCGTGAACCAATAGCCATAATAAATCTCTGGATAGAGAGATAGATAGAAAGATACTATATATACTTAATATATATAATATTTGGATGTATATAATATCTATTCATTCTTATTGATTCTTTTGATTCTCTGGAGAACCCTAATACAATCTCATTGCCTTTTTCTAAACCTCACATGAGTCTTCTTGTTTGCATGTGGAAATTGTGAATAAGCCTTGCCGCCCACCTTCCACTACTACATTAAAGGTTGCAATTTATTCCACAGTCTCGTAGGCTGAAGCCCCACATGGAGCTCTTGGTATAAAGGACCGTATTTCCCAGCATTCCCAGAGTAGGACTGCATATTCCCAGCATCTCTCCCCACCTGCAGGATGGGGATTCCCACTCAACTGGGTAAGTGTCTCACTTTCTTATAGTGATTTTGGGTCTCTGAGTTGTAAGACAGAAAACTTGAATGGCCTGCTTTTCCAGGTCTCTATAACCACCTTATATTTCTTTTAAAATAAATCTGAACTAACCTGACATAAATCTGACATAACCTGGCGATATGTGTCAAAGCCTTAAAAATGCATGTGTCTGTAACCTAGCAATTCTATTTCTTTTTTTTCAATAATCATTTTATTTAATTTTTTTAATATAATACAATTTATTTTTTAACATATGCAATTATTTTCCATCATTTACAATACAGTAGTTACAATGACACTCCAAACAGAAAAGCAAAGTAAAAAATCAAAACCCCAACTTCTATTTCATGTAATTAGACT
>NC_043708.1:58408615-58545931 GCF_006229205.1 Suricata suricatta | reverse complement strand
TAGATGCTGGCGAGGCTTTGGAGAGACGGGCACCCTCCTACACTGTTGGTGGGAATGTAAACTGGTACAGCTGCTCTGGAAAACAGTGTGGAGGCTCCTCAAAAAACTATCAATGGAACTCCCCTATGACCCAGCAATAGCACTGCTGGGGATCTACCCAAGGGATACAGAAGTGCTGATGCATAGGAGCACATGTACCCCAATGTTCATAGCAGCACTGTCAACAATAGCCAAAACATGGAAAAAGCCTAAATGCCCATCACCTGATGAGTGGATCAAGAAGATGTGGTATATATACACAATGGAGTACTACATGGCAATGAGAAAGAATGAAATATGGCTATTTGTAGGAAAGTGGATGGACCTTGAGGGTGTCATGCTAAGCGAAATAAGTCAGACAGAGGACAGATACCCTATGTTTGCACTCATAGGTCTAGCAATTCTATTTCTAAGCCTCTACTTTAGGAAATAATTAGAGATTTGGACAAAGATTAATTTATAAGGATGTTGATTGTAGTGTTTTTTGTACTAATGAACTTAAGGAATATGAGAAGCAATCTAAACTATAGGAGAGAAGTTCATGACATAGTTAAGTGAAAAATAAAGGCTATGGGGTATATAGGAACATTGTGCTTTCCACTTATTTTGCCATAGATCTAAAGCTGCTCTAAAAAATAAGGTCTATTTTTGGGGTGCCTGGGTGGCCCAGCCGGTTAAGCATACAACTTTGGCTCAGGTCATGATCTCCCGGTTCATGGGTTCAAGCCCCACAGTGGGCTCTGTGCTAACATCTCAGAGCCTAGAGCCTGCTTCAGATTCTGTGTCTCCCTCTCTCTCTGCCCCTTCCTCCCCCATACTCACAAAACAAACATCAAATAAAATTTTTAAAAATAAAAATAAAGTCTATTTTTTAAAAACTGTATGACCTCTAAATAAACATTACAAAGCAGCCATAATAGAAAGTTTTGTCTAATCCCTATTTATAAAACCAAAAAGCTATATACCAAAATATTAATAGTAGTTTTCTCTTCCAGTATTATAAGTGATGCTAATTTTCTTCTTTTTGCATTTCTATGTTCTCCAAATTTCCAAGTGATAAACATTTAGTAATTATTAAAGTAAAAGAGGGGCACCTGGGTGGCTCAGTCGGTTAAGCCTCCGACTTCGGCTCAGGTCAGATCTCACGTTCGTGGGTTCGAGCCCCGCGTCAGGCTCTGTGCTGACAGCTAGCTCAGAGCCTGGAGCCTGCTTCCAGTTCTGTGTCTCCTTCTCTCTCTGACCCTCCCCCTCTCATGCTCTGTCTCTCCTGTATCAAAAATTAATAAAACATTAAAAAAATAAAGTAAAAGAAGGAAATTAAATAAGCAGTATTGTTTAAAAAATAATTAGAGTGGGGTAAGTTTGGAGAAACTAAAGTCCTGAGTAGCTCAGAATAGTCCAAGACTGTAGGAACCAGACAGAGAAAACTCAAGACTGGGTGAGCCCAGCCCCTGAACATAGTGAAGTTTTTTGAGGAAAAAACGACCTTCAGAACAGGTTATCATGGCCAGAGGAAATCCTCAGAATGTCAGACTACTTTAAAGACCTGGACTCCTCTCATGCCTTTTGTGGTACCATGACCCCATACAACCCTGTCTGGTCCTGACCTTTCAGAAGGTCCTGTAGTCTCTTGAAAGAGAGAAGGCAGATGAGGGCTAGGGGCCCAGAAACAGGAGAGGCTTCTCAAGGGCTTAAGAAGAGCTTAAGCGCTTGTACTGGGCTTAAAGGAGAGACTCCAGTTTCCCTTTACTATGCTCCACACAGTTCCCCTTGAGAAAGAAAGGCAGGCATCCCTGAGAGAAGCCCTATTGAGGAATAAAGATTTTATCTTTGATGCTGAAGTCTCACTACCAATATGGAAATGTCTCAAGTTATGTTGTTAAGGAAGAAAAGCAAGGGTCAGAACAACATACAGTATGCTCCATTTTGGTTAAGAAATGGAGGGAAAAATAAAAATAAAAATACATTTGCTTGCATTTCCATAACATAACTTTGAAAGGATATACATGAAACTCAGAAAATAATTTACTAAGAGGGAGATGGGAAACAGGGCTGACAGAGATGGAGCTATGTGCAGACCTTCTCAGTGAATATATTTTTATATCATTTTGATTTTTTGAACAGTATGACTATATTGGCTATTCAAAATAGGTAAAATCTGGCCAGAGAGAAAAGGAGAAATAAGACGACTGTCTCTTTGAGGAGATGGGGGACAGGAGACAGGAGGACTTATGGGTAGGTCAGGGTCAGTCTTTTTCATTACAAGGTAGAGGAATTATCAGACAGCTTTTTTTGATGATGGGATGTGTCCACTTAGAATCTGGAGATCAACCTCAAGTTTGGATGAGAACCTGTTTGGTACCTTACCAGGTTCTGACCCTTGCTTCCATCCAGGTTTTTGGGCCCAAGGCTACTCCTTCACTAGTGGGACACAAAAGGCATATAGTACTTGGAATCAGGCTACTGACCTGCAGCTCTGAGGTGCTTAGAACCTGGGGTCTATCAAGAGGCCTGGGTGGCTCAGTTAGTTAGGCGTTGACGTCGGCTCAGGTCATGATCTTGCAGTTCATGAGTTTGAGCCCTGCATTGAGCTCTCTGCTGTCAGCACAGAGCCTGCTTCAGATCCTTTATCCCCCATTCTCTCTCTGCCCCTCTTCCACTTGCTCAAGCATGTTCTCGCTCTCTCTCTCTCTGAAGTAAATAAACATTGAAGGAAGGAAGGAGGGAAGGAAAGAAGGAGGGAGAAAAGGAAGAAAGGAAGGAAAGAGGGAGGGAGGGAAGGAAGGAAGGAAAGAAGGAAGGAAGGAAGGAAGGAAGGAAGGAAGGAAGGAAGGAAGGAAGGAAGGAAGGAAGGAATCTGGGGTCTATACAGCAGAGTATGTATTGCTGGGCCCAGAATACAGGCCAGTTCTAGATTAAGTGGCCATGACCTGTAACTTCCTCTGCTAGTTCAGCAGCCCATGGAGGAACCACTACTGCAAATGTGCCTTATGTGGTAATGTGTCTATAGGCACGAAGGATTAGAAAATGTGACGCTATGGCTATAACTATATGTGTTATGTTAATATACACGCAATTCTTGGCTATCCACATATAGAATTGTCAAGCTGGCAAGGACAGGGTCAGTCATAGAGGGTTGGGACTGGGTACAGAAAATTTGAATACCTATATATAAAGAATAAAAAAGTGAGTGTTTAGAGAAAGAAGGAGAGAATGAGAAGGATTAGCTTCATGCCAAAAACCATAGAAAAGGTTCTGCCTCTTTCACTAACCTGAATATGGAAAGGTCAGATCAGAGACCGTGAGATTTTAGGGATCAGAAGGACATTAGAAATATGTGAGTGGAACTGCTTCAGTTTATAAACCAGGAAACTGTATATAAAACATCTGTGTGGTAGGTGGAGGAAGGTGCATATATGCACACAGACATAACACATATGTGTTACCTGCTCACACAAAGGTACACCTTGGAATGTTTCCTACTTCTCAGGCAACTTAATTTACAATCAGTTTCCTTTAAATTGCTATCACTATCTCATTCTCATTGCTAAAATGAGTCATGAACATCAGGCTTCTCTGTCCATTTATTATTTTGAAGCAACCGCCAAAAACTGTTGAAATGGTTTCATTTACCTACAAAATTTGCCAAAAAAAATCCAATGATGACTGAAACCAGTAATGACTATTTTCTATGTTCTTTTCCCTGAGTAATTGACCATTAATTATAATATCAATAGGCAGTGGGTAAGGAAAGCAGACCCATGTTAGGGCTACATTTCATTTGTAACTGTTTTGTATATATCATAAATCTCCAATATTGGGCTATTGTCACCCATGATGAATTATTGTAAGCATGTCAGCACATGGTGGAAGTCAAGTACATTCAAATACTACTCAGTCAGAATTGAATTTGGCATGATAGTCTCATAAAAGGGGGCTCAATTGAGAGTTTCCACTTGCCTGCTCTAAACTTGTCACTTGTAGGTGCTAAAGAGCTTGTTGTGTTGGTTTAATTAGTCAACAAATCGGTCCTTACTTGATTGCGTGGTCGTATCACATATGTTAACACTTCAGTGTTTGATGGAGATATTAACAAGTGACAAGAGTCTCTTGGTCTGTGGACTTTAAAGAAGAGAAGCTCTTCTATATTATTTCATTTGGCCCTGCCAATATTTATTAGATCATGCAGCCTGCAGGCTGCCAGTTAAAGAAAGACAACACAAACATTTTTCAGGGTTATGCTCATCTGTATCCCAAAGAAGGGTCACTGAACAATCGATGGGAGAAGAGCATAAGTAAGATAAGTGTTTTCTTCTACTGCTTACAAATTCATTATTTGATACAGTTTGCTGCAGACCTCCTTTGAGCTTTTTTCACTTAAAGGTAATTTATGACAAGAACAGAGAGGTTCTTGAAAATGCTATAGCAACTGAAGCTGAATGATACCACACTGGTGCAAGACGCCGAGTCACCAGAGGCTGGCAAAGAGGAAGTTTGCATTTGTATGAAGAACTGTATTAGTTAACATTCATCTGTAGTGGATAAAATTCTCATATTAATAGTTGATAGGAGATTCAAGGGGAAAAAACTCAATAACCAAAATGATTATTCCCAGGAGCAGGGGTAGGGAAACAAAAGTTGGTACCCTGAAAGTTGCAAAAGATCCGTCTATTCATTTTTTCTATAGCAGAACAAACAAAGGGCTGTGCTTACTTTGAAGGACGGGCTTCATTTGTTCTGTCACCATTTCGTTATGGCCTTTATCTGTGCATTAGCAAGAATCCGGTCTCCATGCCATGGTCGGGAATGATGCAAAGCACATGAACCAGAACCATAAGATAGTTCATTTTGGTCAGATGTTACTTTGCAAAAAAACATTTAAATGACCAGTACCAATTCAAAAATTGCCAGCAGTGACTTAACCAGTGAATACAGCAGGATAAAATTATGAGTAAAGGGTTTTCTATTAAGACTCTCCAGTGGGAACTTTTAAAATCCAATTTATTTCCATCTTAGGAAACAGCCTGAAAACTCAAACGTTTCTTGTCTCTTTGCCTCACAAAGGATAAAATTTGCCATTCTTCTTCTCAGAAGAGCTCCCATTGATTTATTCAGTATTTAATTATGTCGCAGCCGCCATGTTGTTGTCCAGAGACCAACCCTTCACTCCTCCTTAACTACCACCAGATGAACCCCCAGGCCTGTTGGCTGATAATTGTCTTGGAGCTATGGCAGAGCACCAGGAGGTAGTGCATATCAATAGTTGAGACTATAGTGTCTCTATGTTCTTTGCACACATTTGGAGAGCATAAATATCCATGGGTTAAGGAAGGCTTTATTTAAGTAATAATAAATAAAACTCTTCAAGTAGTTAGAAAGCATCTTCCTTCCCAAGGCCACTCCATTTTTAGCCCAGCCCTGGGACTATAGCAGCTGCAGTGCCCAAGGTAAAGCCTTTGCACATTAGGGTGAGCATAGAGAGGGCTGGTAGGAGGAATGTGCTCTTTCTTGCCTACTTTCACCTCAGCTTTTGCTTAGTCTATGCACCAAACTAAGCACCTTTGGAAGGTGATGAAACTTCTTAACTACCGCATCCCGTCTCCCACCATCATGCACGCTTTTCATTGGAGTTACAAATCAACTCCCAGAACCAGCCAATCAGGTTTTGCTGAAGCAGGCTTTCAGTGAATGCTCCTTGAGCAATTGATTGATTGGCTATGGTAAATTATGAGTGTTAGTCTAGCCAACAGAAACAAAACATAATTTGAGTGAGTTACTATTGAAAAGTCAAAGGGAGCAAGATGGGGTGTCCTGTGTGGTAGCACAGATTTATGTTAAGAATGTGACAGCTGGCAGGGTGATTTTCTTTGGAGGAGAAGGAGATGGGAAATGGGTTGGTTGGTCTGCAAAAGATACCAGTATCCTCCCTGCAAGAATTTTCCTGCACTGAGCTCTAAAGAAAAAAGAAGAAAGGCAAGGGATGCAGAGAATGAAAAGCCATTTGATGTGAGGTGAAGAGGGAGGATTAGGGGGAGGGGAGGAGGAGTAAAAGCTGTTAAAAGGGAAGCCAAGTAAGGAAGAAGGGAAGCAGGAACATGTGTGACTTAATTTAAGGCTCAATCTCCCAGAGCTTCCAAGTTTTTGCTATTACCACAATGCTATTAAAGAGCATCCTTATGCATGGGGCTTTGTGTACTTTTGAAAAATATTGGGAGAAAGGGAAATATAAGGACCTTCCTTGCTACTTTTTGTAATTCTGTAATGTTGGAATTTCATACAATTAAAATGGATTGATTTTATAGTAAGGAAAAAATAATTAAGCAACATTAAATTAAGAAACAGCTGTGGGAGCTGTGACTGTTTACAAGTAGAAATATTGGCCTCTGAGGTTTAGCAATTTAATACAGAATTGTGACTGTTAACATTTTTTCAGTTCATTTAGGAATATTTACTTCAGCTTCCAGAAATGCTTTGATCTCTTTAAACATATCTACTTTCAAAAACGTTTGCAATCTTCTCCACCAGTTCTAAGAGATTGTTGCTTGCGGCCTCAAACAAGGACAAAACATTTCCCCCAAACTGGCTAGAAAAACCTTATTTCAGTAGTTTTTCCAGTCTGTCCACAGGATGGGACACTGTTCTTCAAAGTGAAATGGGCTCACAGTGGATCTGTGTAGCCTGGGGCCAGGGAGGGGAGAGGGCACCGCACCAACTGCAAAGGGTACATGGGAACTTGTTGGGGTGATAGAAATGTATCTTGATTGAGGTAGTGGTTACATGACTATATACATTTGTCAAAATTCATCAATATACACTTAAAATGGGTGAATTTTATTGTATGTAAGTCTTACCTCAATAAAGCTATTTTTTCAATAGCTTTACAAATAAACTAGTACTTTTGGGGAGATCATTTACATCACCATTCTAAATTTTATAACAATCAGGAGGATTCTCTTTACAAAAGTCCTAAAAATACTACTACTAAGTGATGTGTCAGATTGAAAAGCTACAAAGACTTCATATACTTAAATGCCATTTCTATCTATTTGAAGCTAGCATAAAAAGAAGAAAACAAATACATTTTTAATTGCAAATTTTTATTCTATAATTCCTATAGTTCTTTTCTGTTTTAATTTCCCTTGGAAGAGTGGTGTCTTCATTCTGGTATGGATATTTTGATTAAGACAAATATCCACATATTCATTAAAAGTTTCTCTCATATAAAGGAATTCAATTTTTTTTTGTTGTTGATTGGTGCTAGACTCACAGACAGACAGAAATAAGCTGCCATTCTTCCATTTGATAGCCAGACGCTGCCAGTTGTAGCCAGGGCAGTCATGCTGTTAAATTAGGTCTAATGAAGGAGTAATTGCTTTAGATATAGTGAACCATTTCAAAGAAAACAAGGATTCTAATTGATTTGCAATTTGTTTGGCACATTGCATTGTCTGCAGCTATTGATTAGTCTTCTGGATTTCACACTGCATGTGTTTCCCTTTATTAAGGGAATAACAGGTTACTGATTACTTTCTTTCTGGGTTTAATGTAGCGGTTAATGTCTACTTTGTTCTTGTGTCATGTCACAGGCGAGGAAGGAATAATAGGCAAGTGGGTGGCCCTTTGCTAAGCAACTTCCCTGCTGTTCTGAGCTGTGTGCTCTGAGACAGGCTGAAAAGCAGATCAAGAGAAAGGGTTAGAATAGCAGGACTCACAAGTTATGGCCTGAGTCAGGCTAGACCCAGCTCGAAACTTGGCTTTCCCTCCCAGTCAAAGCATAGCATGGGACAAAGCAGCTGGTGGTAGATTTGTTCTTGTATCATTCGATTATTTGTAGACAGGATATGAATCTATGCCCATTGTTTTGTTTAATAGGTATGCATACTTAATGAGTGCAGAAAAAGAATATTTGAGGTTGAGGCCTTTTGGTTCATTTAACCTTTGGGAAGTGACATTTTGTTGGCACCTGGCAAGCACTTGTTGCTGAGGTGTCGATATGATCATCAAAATGGCTCTTATGTTTATACCAACTGCAGGGGAGGGAGAAAAAGTTCTCAGGGTTGTAGTCATTTCATTGCCCTCAAAGCACAGCAGGAATTATTAGCTTACCCTGGTGTGCCCCTTTGTTTTCCTAGGGCTTTGCTCCTCCAGCAGATACTCATTTAAGGCGAATCCACTGCTTTCTGAAATGTGTTTTGCAATGGTGCACAGAACAGGCACTCACTTAGCGGATCTAATCCTTTCACGGCTCAGCTTGTTAATGTAGCCAACTGCTGAAAATGGGAAATGGATTCTTTAATGAGACAGGTCTCTCCGTGGCTTTATTCTCCCAGTCCACCCCCCAGGCATTCATCCAGGCCCCCCTTCCCTTCAAGCCAGGATCAGGCACCCCCACTTCCCACCCAGCAAGCGACCCATTTTCCAGCACACAGTCCCCCCATCTCTAGGCCCCTGGCCTCCCCACCACCTTCCCAAAGCCCTTGGAAGCTCACAAATAACAAAGGGGTGTGGGGAGTAAAAGGTTCCCCTTTCTCTGCATCTGTTTCCTCCTTCCTAAGCCAGAGCTCATCTTTTCCTGAGCTCCCAATATCACCAATGAGGTTATAAAGAGGAGTTAACATTCAGAATTGCAGTTGCCCAGGGATTGCATCTAAACTTCTCAAATAAACACAATTCTGCTATCCTGCCCAGGACATTTTGTGTAATTAATATTTTTCCTTAATACAGGTTTTGTGCTTACTGGACTTTACAAGGACCCTGACTGCAACGGTTTGAAATAGAGCCAAGCAGTTAGAGTAAACCTGAGCCCTGGTTTTAATTTGTCGTTTTACCATTTTCGCTCCTGTGAGTCTTCCTGAAGCCTACATATTCCTCCTCCAGAAATTTCACCGCTCCCCTTTCCCTCCCTCACCAAATTTTAAGCAGGTAAAATTCAGGCTAAAAGGAATATAAAAGGCAACTTTGATGTCATAATGGAGTAGTCTGCGTTTGAAGTATGTATTTACCAGAGTAAAATGGGGATAGTTCTGCCTGTTTTGCTTCAGACTCAGATGATTTGGAGAAGTAAGTTATATATACATGAGTTCAGGTCTTCTTTTAATCTGAGTTTTTAACTTTTTCTCGTGCATGCCATGGAATCCTTTGGCAATCTGATGAAGGTGTGGACCTCTTCTGAAAATGATTTTTTAAATTTACAAAATAAGATACCCAGAATTACAAAGAAAGCCAATTACGCTGAAATAAAGTTATCAAAATAGTAAAAAAAATTATATATAGCATTCCTTTATTATTATATATTGTTAACAATTAATTACTTTAAATAATAAGATATACAGCTAGGTCTAGCAACTCCTGTAATTTTGAAATAATAGTGAGAATTAAATTTTGCATTTCAATAATAACTTTAATATGTTACTTTTTAAAATCTGTCATTTCTCTTGATGACACAATCACAAGTACTGATAGTTACTGTTTTTTGTTGCTTGAACCTATAATTAAAAGAGATTATAAAGACAAAGATATATGTTTTTTCCATCCAAATTCATGGGCTTCCTAAATTTTATCCACAAATCCATAGGACCCCTGCCATCAACAGTAATCACCTCTCCCAGTGTTCAGTCAGGTGCCAGCAGCCTATCGTTACAGTTCTAGAAAAGGGAAAGAGAGAAGAAATGAGCACTGGCAATGCCCAATGATTGGTGCCTCGATCTGAATCTGCTACCATATGAGTATACTGAATTTCATGGGGCGCAAGTGTCCTCCATGCCTTCCTAGGCTTTTGCTCCTCCCAGTGTCCTGCATCTATGAAATTTAGGTGTTTTGAGGTCAAGGCCATACACCATGGACACACAGAGAGAGGAGAATGTGGCAAAAGCAAAGTAGAACAAGCACATGAATTGTGCACTTTTTCATTATAGGAGTCTAATTACAAGATCTACAAATTCACAAGACATACAATTAATAAATGAAGTCTTTCAGGGAATTGGTAAGACGTGAAAATCACAAAGATATTATCATGGAGAACTCAGCTCACATTTAGTTAACTAAGGTTGCCAGAGTTAGCAAATAAATATATAAATATTTCATGGGACATACTTAGACTAAAAATTATTTCGTGTTTATCTGAAATTCAGGTTTATCTGGCTATTCTGTATTGTATCTGAAAATCCTAAATTAACATTGTATAAAGGCAAGTAAATCTAAGTGTAGGTTATTTATTAAGTGATATGTGAGAACTTTTGTTTTACTGGTCAATTTGAACTAAACTAATCTCCGAAGTGGCAAGTTTTCGGTGATTTGTTTTAAAATCAAAAAGAGGTGGCCCAACCAGGCTCTCCGTAGCTCAGGGGTTAGAGCACTGGTCTCATAAAATCAAAAAGGATTTTCAGGATCAAGGCGGAGTGAGTAAAGAGATGAGAAGGAGTTAGGAGGTGAGAAGGAAGGAGATGTGTCAGAAAGCAGGAGGGGGAGGGGTGCCTGGGTGGCTCAATCAGTTCAGAGTCTGATTCTTGATTTTGGCTTAGGTCATGAGCTCTGTGCTGACAGTGCACAGCCTGCTTGGGATTCTCTGTCTGCCTCTCTCTGCCCCTCCCCTGCTCTCACGCTCTCTCTCTCTCTCTTTCTCTCTCTCAAAAGAAAAAAAAAAAGACGGCCGGAGGGAGGGCAGCTAAAGACAAGCTAGAGAATCCAGGGCAGGTCAGCATCTGGTGGGACCTCCTAAGTGATGTCTTTCTCTCTCTGGACCGGCACGCTGCCTTGGCTCTTTTGAAATGGAAAAATCCAGTATTGCTTAGGTTTCTGCTAAATCCTCACAAGACATAAAGGAACCAAGGGTCAGGGAAGTTAAGCAACTTCATATAAACACCAAAGACCATGCTTGCCACCATACCTCCCTACCTCTCTAGGAATTAACACCCCAGGATTTTATTCTCCCTGCTCCTTCCATTGTCCCCTCTCCTGTTTACTGAAGGGGATGGAAGCTGTCGGGGCTGGTGGGTTTGTGTTCTGTGTCAAAAAAATGAAAGCTCCACTCTCCAGAGGCCTTTCCATTGTCCAAGGGAGAGCAATTAAATTAATCAGCTGGAAAGCTCACTTCCTAAGAAGGAAAAGGCAAACTCAGTCTAGTTCCTTTTTTCTTTTTAATTTTTTTTAATGTTTATTTTTGAGAGAGAGAGACAGAGCATGAGCAGGGGAGGGGGAGAGAGAGAGGGAGACATAGAATCCGAAGCAGGCTCCAGGCTCTGAGCTGTCAGCACAGAGCCTGATGCGGGGCTCAAACTCATGAACCGTGAGATCATGATCTGAGCTGAAGTCGGACGCTTAACCGACTAAGCCACCCAGGTGCCCCAGTCTAGTTCCTTATTAACAGCCACAACAACAGCAACGGCAGCAACATCAACAATAACAAAGCAAAGCCCCAACATGATAGCAGAGCCCAGCCTCTCCTTTATTCCTGGGTCCTGGAAATTTAGATCTGGAGTACCAAAATTGAGGAGGGCAGGTTCAGATCTCAAGAGCTGCCTGTGGATTTGTGTGCTCTGAAATGGCTCGTCCCTCCCATGGTGATGCTACATCCCAGAACTGCCTAGGGTGCCACGTTCTAGAGGTGGGCTCCAAGACAAAGAACCCTTGGGGTGCCTGGGCGGCTCAGTTGGTTGAGCGACCAACTTTGGCTCAGGTCATGATCTCATGGTTTGCAGGTTCGGGCCCTGCGTCAGGCTCTGTGCTGACAGTGCAGAGCCTGGAGCTTGCTTCAGATTCTATGTCTCCCTCTCTCTCTGCCCCTCCCCCGTTCATGCTCTGTCTCTTTCTGTCTCTCAATAATAAATAAATGTAAAAAAAAAAAAAAAGACGAAGAGCCCTTATAGCAAGGGCAAGTGTTAGTCTATTAATTCTTTTTATGCATCAGGGAACAAGTGCAAAAGGAACCACAAGCAAACTTTAGACCTTCTCTTTGGAAGTCTAAACTTGCTGTAAATCACCTCAAGATGGCGATGCTTAGGTCAGCTCCACCAGGGCCCTGCCGTCCTCTCCACGAGGCATACCTGTGTTTAAAGCTGCTCTGAGGAAAAGCTTCCCTGAATGAAGTCTCAACCAGCAGACCCCCCGCTTAACCCAGGATCCCACCATCCCACGTCCCGTGTGGATATTCAGATATTTCCTCACTTCCTAGAGGCATTTTCTCTTGCTTTACCACAAGTGGTATCAATAGGTTATTTATATTTTGAACTCTTATTGAAAAGAGGATTATACCAGGACATTTAATTTTAGTTAAGAAAATATAGAAATTACTCCTGTGTATGAAAAGCAGTGCTTTAAAATGAAAGAAAATAGTTCACTTCTCACTGTCACAGCAGTAGCACTGCTAAGTACTTCTAAATTGCCCCACTTTGCTATTGTCTGAGGTCCTTCATAAGCATTCTGCATTTTAAGCTTTATCTATTTCTCATCATTAAAAAGCTCATTAGTTAGTCAGCGTACTGGTACTTTCTTTACAGTTCATAAATTCAGATTATAACCTTGTGTCCTATAAATGGTGCCACTCATTAAATCATCCAAAACACTAGTGTGCAGACATTTAATGGTTAGATTTAAAATTAGATTTCTACATTTAGAAGTGTCATTAAAATACCCTGACAGCCTAAAGTTTTTAAAGGGAGACAGGAAACTAGTAGGATTTTATGTGTGAGCTACTGCAAAGCCAAGGTTAGGTAGCCTGGAATCAGCACTGCTTACATAGTACCTGAAAGAGGACATACAGAATTAGTGCATCCAAGCTTAAATTCTTGCTGCCAAGTTCTTTTTTTCCTGATCTAATAGAAGGAGTATTTCCTATATCCACAGTAGTCAAATTCTGTAGTGATCTTCCTTCTTAAATGGCTTTATTGTGAAGCTAGTGTCTTTTCATTTGAACCCAGGATTCTTGAGCATGATTCGGACAATCCGTATACTAGGAAAAGCCCATCAGTCACAGACTGACAACCCATGGGTCAGATAGAAACCCAGTGAACTTACTGACCTTGATCCTACACCCAGGTTAACCTAAAGATGCAAGAAATCTTCCTAAGAATATGGCACATTGTTGGATGTCTCATTCTTATAGTAGTTTATTGGGAGGAAGAAAAGAAGGAAGCAAAGAGCACATTGGAAAAGTGGAATCCAGACAGGACATTGTTCTGTCATCCTGGCTTAAACCAAGGAGCAAATGCAACTTTACCAATCTAACTTCTAAATGGAAGCAGAGTAAACTAAGCTCCAATAAAAAGTGAGATTGACACTAGATGAAAAAGAATCAAGAAAGCAAGCATTTTCTGAGGGTCCCTGGAATACACACACACACACACACACACACACACACACACACACCCCTCTTCCTCTTCTTTTATTTGATATTTTGCCCTCCACTGGATACCATTGATTTCAATGGACTCAAGTACATTTATACTGTCATCCTTACCTAAAATGACCTACATGACTTCCAGTGCCACTCTGTGTCTTCTAATATGAGCTATCTCCTGGCATTCCCCAACAAAATGCTCTAGACTGGGTATAAAGTTTCTTAGGCTGGAGAACTTCAGGAATTATGCTTTCTGCCCTGTGCTGCATTTGACAAGTAGGCAGATTAAGTAATTTGGGTATGATTAAACTTGACTGTTTATTGCCCTTCTTACAAAAACTATCTAGAATGAGGAGAGTCATCCCTTCCCTGGCTACTTAGCTGCCTTTCCTTCCATTTCCTTTATAATGACTTTTGACAGTCTGCCTTTCCTCAGCCACCCCTCAGCACAAAGTAGCATTCAGTTTAATAATTTTTATTCGTTGAAGCCTGTCTTTTGGAATCATCCATGATGCTTAAGACCTGGGTTTGCATGGTCCCTTGCGCCATAAGGAGCATATATGATTTACTGTTTACTAACAGTTGGCCTCTTTCTCTTCCCTATGATCCCCTCCCACTGCTCACTTTACCACCTTCCATGACCATACCGCCTCCAACTTCCTTACTTAACTCCTATCCCATATTGTGAACGTGTTGCCCAAAGAGACCAACTTCAGGATACAGTCAGGCATTCTAGGTTTTTTTCTCCACTCCACCAGGCCTGCCTCTGAGAAACCAAACTATTTTCTAACACACTGTGTCTTGGCTTCTGTAAATGAAAAAAAATAATGACTCGAATACTGAATACTGGTGAGAAGCCAGCAGTAAAGAAATAGTGCCAGGCCATGGATAATGACAGCTATATGCATGCTCTAAGCCAATTAGTTGTTTTATGTAAGCCACGGTGACTCGTACGGGAAATAAGGGAAGTCCTCTGGTGAAATGTCTCCTTTTTGGATCACATTTTTCCTTAAATGTACTTCCCATAGTTATTGCCTGCATTCTGATGGTCTTGCCTTGCCACCAGAGAGGTTTAGTGTTTCCCAAACTTCATCACCACATATTGGCCAGCCTTTTGAATTGAGGCCAACACCTTGAGATCTTAGCAAAGCATTAAGTTTCTGCTCCATGTTTCCCAAAAGTTTTCTTGGTCTACTGTTTTTCAAGAGCCTTAGGTTGAGTAGATGACTCACTTTATGCAACAGATATGCTGTGGGGGGTGGACAGTACATTTTTGGTGGATAGAATTCTGTTTTAAATACATAAAGGAGCTCACTACATCAACAACCTATTTGATGAATTATTTTTGTAAAGCAGAAAATCTAACACATTTCTTTTTTGTTCTAATGTTTATTTATTTTTGAGAGAGAGAACATGAGCAGGGGAGGGTTAGAGAGAAAGGGAGACACAGGATCCAAAGCAGGCTCCAGGCTCTGAGCTGTCAGCACAGAGCCCAATGCGGGGCTCTAACCCACAAGCTGTGACATCATGACCTGAGCCGAAGTCAGACACTTAACTGAGCCACCCAGGCACCCAAAAATCCAACACATTTCTATTTAGGAGAGTAGATTTTCTTATGACTAGTGACAAAGACCTCAATACCCAGTCTCTTCTTACTGCTTGGCAAGGGGCCTCTGAGACTCTGTGAGATCCACCTCAATTAAACTCAGTGTGATTGGTTCTCTGAATGTTTGATTTCTGACTGCCTAAATATTCTGTGCAGACTTTGTTCATCAATTTTCCTTCCACTTAAACAAACAGACTGTATTGGTGTACACGCTGCCACCAGCCTGGCCCCAAGCTCTGCCATAGCTTGCTTCCCCGACTTTTCCTGCTAAGTTAGCCAGGCCCTCCTCAGCCTGTCACAGCCTGTCCCACAGCCTGATTCCCTGGGGGTATCAAAGTGTCTGCTGAAGTCCTTCTGAGCCCTGAAATTGAGCTCACACCGATGTGCATAGAAGATGTCAGTACTTCTCCGGAATCCAGCACTTTGCCTTCCCTATCCCTTCATTTTAGAAGTTGGAACTGGGCTGCAGCTGGCGTATTTCTTCCTGTGATTCAGAGTTTCTGTGGCTGGCAGTCCTTGTCACTTGTTCACACAGTCAGCAGCATATAGTATCCCAGCACTGTAAAAAAGCACATGGCGATAGTGGTTAGCCCAGCTAAGCCTGCAACACTCTCATTAAGAGGCTCTCCAGACAGAAACCTGGGAGGAACAGGACAACGAATGGCCTGCATTGGCACTGCATTGAGGAGGAGTTAAGAACTTTGGCAAAGGAGGGCCATAAGGAGTTCCTGTCTGTGGAAGCCATGGAAGTCTGTTAACCCCTGACCCCACCCTGCCACTCCTAAATAATGCAATTCCTTGACTTTAAATATGCAATGATTCATTCACAACTGTAGAAAAAGACAAATTTACCATATGTATATTTTTCATTGGTTTGTCTGATAGGCAAAATAATGGTCCTCCAAAGACATCCACATCCTAATTCCTGGAACCTATAAATACATGAGCTTACAGAGATGGTGCCGATGTCATTAAATTAGGACCTTAAGATAGAGAACTTAGTCTGGATTATCCAGGCGAGGCCCAGTGTATCACACCAGTCCTTACAAATGGAGCATCGTTCCCAGCTATGATCCGAGAGAGATGTGAACTACAGGTGACTGCGGGCAGAGATGCGGTCTTGTTGGTTTTGAAGGGGCCACAAGCACAGGGGTGTGGGCCACCTGGAGAAGCTGGAAAAGGCAAGGACACAGAGCCTCCAGAAAAGAATGCGGCTCTGATGTGTCCTGGATTTGAGCCCAATGAGACCCATTTTGGATTTCTGACCCCCAGAACCGTAAGATAACAAATGGGTGTTGTTTATGCCGCCATGTTTCTGGTGACTTGTTGGCCACCATAGGAAACTAATACAGTTTGGAATCACAGTTTACTGATATTTTGCTAAAACTTATCTTAATGAATGCTTCAAGAGCCTTCATCACATCTCCCTCTCCCAGAGATTTTCTGGAAACAAGTTATTCCTTTACCTTTTAATTTGTTTTTTTCTTTCACATGTAGGCTGAGGTTTATTCAGGCTTATGCCACTGAAAGGCTCTAGCAATATTATCTCAGCATATAGCCCCAGACAAGAACACTCCTCACAGGATGCTACATTTTCTCCCGCGGTAAGGCAGGCAGGGTGGAGGGCGGTGTGCGGGGGCGGCGAATGCATTAACCAAAGACACGCACCAGGGAAGAAGGATGAAAAGAAGATGTTTTGACCAGCTTGACTGTGGCACTTCATCCCTGGAGTTGTTCCCTTGAGTCTAAATTGCCGCTGACTGGGCAGTTTTCCTTCTAAAAGCTTGAGGATGACCGAGTGGGCTGCCCTGGGGAAGAAGACAATAGCTGTGCAAGATTCTGAGATTTCACCCCCACCACTGCACTCCCCAAGAACGAAAAGTTGAGAAAACAACCAAATGTGTGCCTCAGAAAAATGCCTAGTCAGGCTGTTGTTTCACCCCTGCCTGTTGAACATTTGGGTCGCCCGATGCAAGTGTTAAAGCTGTGTTCAAACCAGAAAAAATAAAAATAATAAGCTGTCAGAATAATTACTAAGAACATGCAAGGATTATACAAAGTAAACTGCAGCCTGCAAAAAAGAGAATTGCATGTTAGCTAATTGTTAATTTTAGCAATCGCAGCGGCTAATTACCACGGCACACATTGACTATTAGCTTGATGCCCCGGCACCTGCTTTCTCCAATGAACAGATTTCTTCATCGCTAGCACAGGAGCAAAATGTGTAATTATTGGCCATCATTGGGGCGATTTTTCAGTGATTCTTTTGTGCGATGTGAATAAAGCATAATGACATATTTTATTAGAGGGCAAATAGCTGTTTGTTAATGGAAATGATTTGAAATCCAAAAAACTAGAAGCTAGGAGCATGTTTTCGGTATCAGCGTGAATTCAAATGTATTTTCTTTTAACTCTTTATAAAAGGAGCATAGAAATCAAATCTAAACTGAGTATAATATATTTAATGATATGTACAAACACAGCATTGATTAATTACCTCAAATGCTTTCAGTGATACACCATTTATTTTGTTTCAGTCATGTATTAAATTTTAGTATTTCATATTTAAATTCTTATTTCTTGGTCCGAGAGTCTTGGTGAAGCTGGCCTGCGTCACACCTCATTTCCTGGAGAACTCTCTTTTTATTGGTATACGTGGCACTCGCAAAGAGTGCTCTGAAAATCTAGGCTTCGGTGCTGTGAGAGCTGGTCACACCAGTGTCTCCCTGATGAGCGTGAAGTAGGTTATCAACACCCAACTGTCAGCCACCGGGTGGATTGTACGTTGTAAATGAGTTGCTCTGAAGACAAGCCTGGAACTCTTTTAGACTTGGAAATGACATTCTTTTTCCTTTCATGACACAATTAATAGATCTACTACAGGAGCCTATCAGAGAATAAAAGCAATGTCTGTCTTCATCTAAGACATATGAATGATCATATATGGATAGAGGTGTGTGTGTGTGTGTGTGTGTGTGTGTGTGTGTGTGAGTGTGTGTATCTACTGGAAAACAGTACTTCCATTGGTAATGATGCAACACAGGAATTAGAATCTTTTCTTTCAACTTTGACTTTGAAACAATTCTCAAACTGTCTCTGCCTCCATTTTCTCCCCCTCCCCCACCACTATCTTTGTATTTTTATAATGGGATAATAGTTCTAAATGTGGTGCTGTGGAGCCTGAGTCTAAAGTTCCCTGGAACTCTCAAATGAAAGAAAACACTTTGAGAACGGATCAGTGAAGAACTCATATTAATATGATCAACATATCTCTGTTGTTTTGATTAAGCTCAGAGGAAAAAAAAGCTGGTTTGAAGAGAGTGTTTAATTGTGTTTAATTCCACCATGTCTTTACACCTTATTTGTATTTCTAACTCCAAACACTCTGTGCTAAATTCTTCCTAAACCATAACATGAGAAAATGTGCCTCTTGTTCTCAACAGGCAAGATTAAAGGGCTGCGCTTGAGCTGTGTGTTTGCTGAGCTTTCGTCACTCCATTCCACTCGTAGCTTCAGTTATGAAAGTCGTGTATTTTCAAAGGTCATTGGAAGGCAACACACCTCTGTTTTCTGAGTGTGGAGAGCTTGCTCCTAATCACCGAGCTTATTGTTTTATTACCACTGTTTACAAACAGAGAGAAACTCCCTTGAATGGGCACTTCCTTTCTTACCACAGGCTTCCCCACTATTTTAAGATGTAGATAAGTTCAGTATTCAGGTTCACTGTTTGACCCATTAAACTGGTATTGAGGTATAATTTGTGTGTTTTCCCAGTACCGTGGCACATAGAATGGGGTTCATTTCCACACGTTTGAATAAATTTATCCAGTTCAGTGAACCTGTTGTGAAGCTCAGCAAAACTCAGTAGGTGGCTCTAAAGTCCTGTAATTAGCCCATTACAGAAAATCTGTACTTTGGATTTTTGCACATTGGTTAATAAGCATAACATGCTTCATATATAAATAACATTACATTAAATGATGCAATATAAAGGAATTAAAGGCCAATGGAGTTAAACAAAATACTTGAAAGAGACCTCAAATTAGCATGTTTAATTCCAACTCACTGCACAGGAAAAGCCTCTTGCTCTTACTGTACCAATCCCACACAAGCCTAGGATAACTTGCACCGTGCACAAGGTGCTGGGCCCACTATTGCCATATCCTACCTGTCTTACGTCAACCCTGTGAAGCTGGGGGTAGATTTACCTTTACCTCATTGCCTTTCATATCTGATCATAGACAAGGAGATGAGTTGAAGGGGTAGAAGAAGAAAAAAACTTCCCAGCTGTGACTTCCTGGGATGGTATTTGCATGAGCACTTCCTCCTTGATTCACAGGGGGAGAGTGGGTCTGGCTCTTCCTTCCTCTGCTTTTCTCAATCATGTCTGACAATCACTTCAGAATTAAATACTGTGTGAATGTCACATATACAAGAACTTACTTTTAGAGTTTTAATCCCTTTATAGGAACATTTACCAAGAAACAACTCTATAATACTGCCTCACTCTGGCCTACTTGAAAAAGTTTTTTCACCTTTCTATGGAATAAAGTTATATTTCCATTTAAATGGCCCCCAAATATAGGGTAACAGTAAAGTAAACCTGTCCCTGTGAATTTAAGAACAAGTACCACACATAGATGAAGTCCCATTAGAGTTGTATAACCAATAATAGAAAATTGGTGAACTACAGCTCATCTAGCATGTAAGCTTCATGAAGCCAGGAGCCCTGATGGCCTTGTTTCCCTTTGAATTCCCCTCACCCAGCGCAGTTCATTCATTCATCAACTGCTTATTGATTACTTTCCGCAAGCCAGGCACTGCAACAGGTTTTGAAGATACAGGAGTAAATAAAAGAAACCCAAAAGAAACTGGCCAATTGGGCAAAAATCAACCATCATCCCCCTTCTCCTCTCCCCCTCCCCCTTCAGCCCTCAGTTTGTTTTCAGTATTCAAGAGTCTCTCATGATTTGCCTACCTCTCTCTCCCTTACTCTTTTTCCCCCCTTCTCCTCCCCATGGTCCTCTGTTAAGTTTCTTCTGTTAGACCTAAGCGTGAAAACATATGGTATCTGTCCTTCTCTGCGTGACTTATCTCGCTTAGCATGACACCCTCAAGTTCCATCCACATTGCTACAAATGGCCATATTTCATTCTTTCTCATTGACAAGTAGTATTCCATTGTATATATAAACCACATCTTCTTGATCCATTCATCCATTGATGGATATTTAGGCTCTGTCCATGATTGGGCTATTATTGAAAAGTGCTGCTATGAACATTGGGGTACATGTGCCCCTATGCATTAGCACTTCTGTATCCCTTGGGTAGATCCCCAGCAGTGCTATTGCTGGGCCATAGGGGAGTTCTATTGTTAATTTTTTGGGGAACCTCCACACTGTTTTCCAGAGTGGCTATATCAGTTTACGTTCCCACCAACAGTGTAGGAGGGTACCCATTTCTCCACATCCTCACTAGCGTCTATAGTCTCTTTATTTGTTCATTTTCACCACTCTGACCAGCATGAAGTGGTATCTCAGTGTGGCTTTGATTTGTGTTTCCCTGATGATGAGTGATGCTGAGCATCATTTCATGTGTCTGTTGGCCATCTGGATGTCCTCTTTGGAGAAGTGTCTATTCAGGTCTTCTGCCCATTTCTTCACTGGATTATTCGTTTTTCGGGTATGGGGTTATGACCTGAGCCAAAATCAAGAGTCAGATGCTCATCCAACTCAGCCACCCAGATGCCCCAAATTATTAATTTGTAAGATTTACCAAATGCATGTTTCTTTTAACTATATAATTTACAGCAATTTGTTCATATGGTCTTAGTTGATCAGTTTTTTTTGCTTGTTATAGCAGCATATTGAGGCATTTTATTTTAGGGTGTTTTTTTTGTTTTTGTTTTTGTTTTTACGTTTGAGAGAGAGTATGTGCTCACATGCAAACAGGGGAGGGGGCAGAGAGAGGGAGAGAAAGAATCCTAGGCAGGCTCCACTGGCAGCAAGAAGCCCATCACAGGGCTTGTCACAGGGCTTGAATTCATGAACCATGAGATCATGATCTGAGCTAATATCAAGAATTGGATGCTTAACCACCTGAGCCACCCAGGCTCCCCTTGAGGCATTTTAATTTGCCAAAAACCAAAGGTGGTTTACTCTTCTTATAGACACATTTTATATCCATAAAATATTCCATATTCTACCCCCAATTTTAGAAATATTCAGTCTTTTATAGATTTCTTTTTTCAAGTCATTTACAGTTCTGCCAACTATTGAGCATTCATAGGATTGTTTTTGCCTGTTTTCTAAAAGAAATATTGGCCTTGATATTCGATTCTGTTGCTTCATTATTTCTTAGTTCATTTCTTATTTTAGCTATCTTTTAGCATCTCTAGCATATTTAGTCAATCTTTTAAATCTTTTTTTGCAAATTTTAGTTTTGTGGTCATATATAAATCAAATTTGAAATTTTATCATTTATTTAATTATGCCAGTCCCTTCTGAGTCTTCTCACTTCCTTTATGCATCTTTGAACATGTTTGCCCTTTCATTTCAAATTTCTTGCCTGCATACAACCTGGCAAAAAAGATCTCAGTTCCTCCTTGCTTGAAAATAAAAATTGAGCATTTCACCTTCACTTCAGTAATTTCTGAAATTTTATAATTTTTTCAAGTTATAAACATAAAATTCTTATTATAGTTTCTTGGTGGCATGGTAGACTTAAATCTTTTTTTTAATGTTGTATTTATTTTTGAGACAGAGCATGAGTGGGGGAGGGGCAGAGAGACAGAGAGATAACAGAATCTGAAGCAAGCTTGAGGCTCTGAGCTGTCAGCACAGAGCCTGATGCAGGGCTTGAACCCACGAATGTGAGAGCATGACCTGAGCTGAAGTTGGAGGCTTAACCACCCAGGTGCCCCATAGTGGACTTAATTCTTGTTTCTAGCAATTAAATTTTAAATTTTCAGCATTACACATGGGATGAGATTGTTTGGATTGATGTAGAGGTTTTCCTCATCTTTCTTAATGTCAGTAGGATTTCTCTGTAACCATTATTCCATTATTTTATCAACGCCTCCAATAGCTTATCAGCCTTGATTTTATATGACTAGTAATTAATGTCTAAAATCTCGACATGTCATGTTGATTTAGTTCCTCTGAATCCTTCTTTAGCAATTTAATATTTAAAGGAATGAATATTAGAATCTAATAAATAAGAACAAATTTACTAATCTTAAGTAAAGTTTTGGTTACTGATTATTAAATACTCTTTCTGAATATTAAATATATACTCTAAAAGGCTAAGTTGTACTATGACCTTAACTGTTAACAATCAAACATTCCTTAAAATACTATTTTGAGGACAAAATTAAAGCTTCACAGAAATCATTAAACATTCTATCTAAATCAATTTGCTGCATAATTTATAAACAGAAAAATAATCCATTCTGCTAACTGGTACATTGCTAAATGTGGCGAAGTGTCATTCAGAAAACTAGATTTCAGGAAAATATTTTTATGAGTGACTCCGTGCTAAAACAAAAACAAAAAAACATCAAGCACGGTCCCTGCTTTCATGGAGCTCATAAGGGAGGGAAGCAAGCATTAATCCAGGAACTCCATTTTGTAGGTTAATGGTGCTGTGAGGGCATATCTGGGGGAACTGACCTCTTTAGGGAGGCTAGGTGTTGAAGAATAAAGTTAACTAAGCAAAGTCAGGGGTAGTGGCCTTCCAGAAAGCGAGAAAAGCAGGTGCATGACCCAGGGCCTAGTGCACACACATGAAGCATCTACAACTGTTGAATGAGTGATATTCTGTTGTAAGAGACTTCAGATTCTCTGTCAAGCTCTCCCTCAAAAGATGGCCCTCCTTAAGGGTGCCTGGGTGGCTCAGTCAGTTAAGCGTCCAGCTTCGGGTCAGGTCATGATCTCACGGTTCGTGGGTTTGAGCCCCGTGTCAGTCTCTGTGCCTACAGCTCAGAGCCTGGAGCCTGTTTCGGAATCTATGTCTCCCTCTCTTTCTGACCCTCCCCTGCTCACACTGTCTCTCTTTGTCTCTCAAAAATAAATAAAAAACATTAAAAAAAAAAGATAGCCCTCCTTTAAGCTAAGGGGTCCTTCTGCCTGCCTCCTTCAGAGTGTGACTGGAAGGCCTGCTCAGCTAAGACCCACAGGGAGCACATTGGTGCCTCCTCCCCCCACACAGAGAAGTCTTCTCAGCCCCTCATCCCACCCTCAGTCCTGTTTCAAACTTTTCCTAGAAGCAGGTGTCATGGGAGTACAGGAACCTTTTTGGCAGCAGCTGCAGACATTGTCGACCACCACCAGCTCTCCAAAGACGAGCATTCCCAGATGAGCTTCATCCTAGATAACCCTGTAGAACATCAGCTCTACGATCACTTGCCTCACACCAGACTTGTTTTCTCAAAATTTACTTCACTCATCAGGAACTTGAGAATCTCTCTTGGTGTCATCCAAAGTGTGGAGTCCAGGAGCTCACCCCAAACCTACATGATCAGACTTTTAGGAGAAGGAATCTGGGTATATCTGGGCATATGCATTTTATTTATTTGTTTGTTTAAAAACAATTTATTTATTTACTTACTTATACTTATAAGTAGTCTCTATATCCAATGTAGGGCTTGAACTCATGACCTCAGATCAAGAGTCGCATGCTCTTCCAACTGAGCCCACCAGGTGCCCCTGGGTGTATGCATTTTAAGAACTCTCCCTACCCCCCATTATTTTACACTCTAAAACTTGAGATCTGCTAGTACAAATATTGAGTAAATAAAGTTGAAGAGAATATTGTGACGGAGTTATCAGATGGGTTTTGCCTGTTTCTTTGAGTAAATTGTTTAATCTTACTCTCTCCCTTACTTTGGAAAATTTATGTCAGGGTGAGGGGCATCACTGTTCTGTCTGTCCTAACACCAGGCAGAAGACTTCTCCAGACGCTGGGTTGTGGAATCCACTTATCAGCATGGATTCACCTTGCACACAATGAAGTTGGGTATTCTGGGCTTCAGGTCCAGAGCCACAACTCCCAGGCGGGCTATGGGACCCTGTCTTTCATCCCTCAGTCCACCTCCAGGATAGAAGCCCATTTGGTTGCTTAGTTGTGTGATAGCGCCCTCCCTCAGAAGTGAAGAGAAATGTTTGTAATTTCACTCAGCCTCTTTTGCTTCCCATAACACAACCCACGTTACATAAGATTAGGGAGAAATATGATCTAAGGCAATTATTTTTGGTTAAAAATTGTGTTTTTTGTGAACACCCTGGACATCATTACCCATAGTTCCTGGAGTTTGGTTTACTCTTGGTAAGCAGTTCCCATAAAGGTGGATGAACACCATTTTCAGTTAAATAATTCCATGAGAAGTTCAGTAAAGAGGGAGATGAAGGAAACTGTGAGGCTGGATTCGTGTAGGAATAGGAATAAGAGCTCAGGTTATGGGGACCCCTGGGTAGCTCAGTCAGTTAAGCTTCTGACTTTGGCTCAGGTCATGATCTCACAGCTTGTCACTTCAAGCCCTGCTGGTGTCAAGCTCTGTGCTGACACTCAGAGCCTGGAGCCTGCTTGAATTCTGTGTCTCCTTCTCTCTGCCCCTTGCTCGCTCTCTCTCTCTCTCTCTCTCCCTCTCTCTCTCTCAAAAGTAAATAAATATTTAAAAATTAAAAAAAAAAGAGCTCAGGCTACGGATCTAAACAGATCTGGGTCCTGATTTTGCTCTTTCTCAGAATGGTAATGTCATATGGGAAAGCCGTCTGACCACCCAGCTCAGTTCCCTCCCAGGGATATGGCAGCAATAATAGTTTTTTCCTCATGTTATATTTGAGAATCAAATAAGACAATATTTGCAAAAGTGTCAGTATAGCTCCTGGCAGAGAACCCTCAAAAAATGTTAGTGACTTTTTACTGTGTTGGATTTTTAAAAATTATTTTTAATATACTGACTTTTTCTGCCAGATAACCAGAATGGCAAATAAACATGCCTGAAAGGAGCTATGGTCCATTAGAATTTATTTGCCTTTAACTAGACATGGGACAAAGTAAGAAATCCCATGGGGCACCCCATATTGTACATCAACATTTTTGCCATGGGCAGAAAGGTGCTCTAAGAACCTGAGCATTTCACTAGGCACAACAATGAAGAACAAGAAATATACAATGTATATGCCTTGAAGTTTTTAGACCCCGAACAATGTGAAAAATCAGGCTCAATAGAGCATAAGCATCAGAAAAGAACTGGGGGAAAACAGTTTAAATTTATATTGTAGTTACTCAATATAAAGGAATTTTTTTTTATGTTTAAAATGTTGAAGGAAGGAAAAGCCAATTATAGGAAATTGCTCTGAAATAAGTTCAAAGCCTTAGGACCCAAATCTCCTCTGATATGTCCACAGCCTTCATTCTTAATCTGTAACAAAAGCTTATTCTGGTACCTTTCCAGGAGTCTGAGCCCATGGAAGTACCCAGAATGCCACAAATAAGATGATCATCACTGTGCCCTCAGGATAAGGAGGCAGCAAGCCCCATCCAATGAGGGCATTATGCAGATTTTCTTTTTACATCTCAAAGATTCAGAGCCCTTGGTCCATTTAAAAAGTACTTTGGTCACACTAAAGTACTCAATACAGGAGAAATTGATTTCCATCAATGACACCATCTCTCAATAATCCAAGGTTAAAACAGAGTAAGCTGTATTTTCTAAGTATGTGAATGAGCTCTCACTTTGGTGTATATGCATGTGGATGTGATATTTCTTTTGATACCACATCTCAATCTGTCACCTCTTAGGTATGTTGAGAAGAAACAAATAGCTAAAGTGTAGTGGAGATACATACTCAACTATTCATTCATTTAACGGGCTTTTCCTGAACACTTACTATGTGCCAGACTCTAGTTAGGCCCTGGGGATACACAGATAAATAGGATCTTGGCCCCTGCTCTTATGTTGTACACAGTCTAGTAATGGAGGCAGAAGTGTTTTCTGATCATGACAGCATAGTGAGATATGTATTAACAAAAGTAGCCTGATTCCTCAGAACATTCTCAGTTATAGGCACAGTGCCAGAACTTTCTCAGACAGCTAAAAATAAGAAGGATCCATCATCATCATCATGATCAGCAAGGTCCCGGGCCATTATGCAGTTGAGTATAAAAGAGCATCGAATTCTAAGGGGCACAAGTCACTTTATAGACATTATTGGTGTTTATTAGATAATTTTAAATAGAAAGGAAATGGATGATTTTTTCCAAAAACTACAAAGGGCATTTATTTGCCTCTTGGCAGTTCTGCCCAAATGTCCTATCCATTAGGCACTTAATCATTTTTCCTTAAAACAATTGTGTGAGGAAGGCATTATTGTTTCCTATTTACAGATGGGAAAACTGAGGTTTAGAAAGATTACACAGCTTGTTTAAATTCACAAAGTCCCATACAAGTAATATTCCTGATTGAGAACTGTTTAAATACTAATTCATATTCTAAATTGCTTTGCCCAGCAGCCCTGGGGGTAGCAAAAGATCCCAGCCAAGATGTGAACTAGTTTGTCTTTGATTCAGACAAAGCAAAGGCACTGGAAATTGTCTATCTAGAAACTTATAAGAAAAACAAAAAGCTCAACGCTGTGTTCTAGAAAAGAGGTCATTCCTGGAATGTTTACATTTCCTTGGTTATTTGTTTAACTCTTTGCCATCTATAATCATGGATCACTAACCAGAATCTTGCTCATAAAATCTATTCACTCAAGAGGTATTTATTGAATGTATACAACATGTATGACATTAGAATTGGTTCAGACATTGATCCTAATTCCGGGAAGCCTACAGTCAAGCAGAGATGATGAAATGTATTTAAATAACCGCAAGGTAGAAAGGTGAATTGCTCTCATTGTTCAGAAGCAGGAGGGATTCCTTCGAAATAGGACAGCAGAGAAAACTTCATGGAGGTGAGAACATTTGACCTAGACCTTGAAAGGTCTAGGAGGAGAAGGAATTGGACAACCAGAAGTGGGAGTGAGGAGAAGATCCCAAAAGAAGTGGCTCATCCCAGGTGAAGGCAGAATATAGGAGAGCAAGAACAGATATGAGAAATGGGCAGTCATCCAGTGTGAGCCCTCTGCATGGGCATTTCCCAAGGCAACTCTAGGAGGTTTCTTGGGACTTGCCTGGCGGAACAGGAAAAGAAAGTTTCTTTCTTGGTGTAGACACTCAAAACAGGAAGGAGCCCCTCCATAGGTACTCTATTCTATGTTTGGAAGAGAAAGGTTGTACCTTGTTAAATGTTCAAGGTGAAAATATTGTTATTAGATGTTATGACAGTGATATAATAAAACTTGCAATGATGCTGAGACTAACAGTTCAATGCACAAAAGATTTTCACTATTTGTGTCATCTTTTTTTTGCTTTTTTTCAATGAAGACTCCTATTTACCTCTCAGAATGTGGTGAAGACTCATTAGATGACCATAATGACATGAAATATCTTATGAAAAGAATTATCCAGCATCTGACTCTTGATTTCGGCTCAGGTCATGATCTCACAGTTTGTGAGTTTGAGCCCCAGATCAGACTCTGTGCTGACAGTGTGGAACCTGCTTGGGATTCTCTCTCTCTCTCTCTTTCTCTCTCCATCTTTCTGTCTCTGTCTCTGTCTCTGTCTCTGTCTCTGTCTCTCTCTTTCTCTCAAACTAAATAAACTTTTAAAAAAAGAAAAGAATTATTCAGGTGATCACCGTGACCAGGACAATATTATTTAATAACAGCGATATAAAAGCACAGTTGACATTGCTCTGTTTTAACATACCAATGTCTTTACTCATACAGTTATATATGGCATTTGCATATGTCCCACAAAGATATGGATTAAATATTACCCCCAGTCCACCACATTCTTCTTCTTTGGAAGTTTTCAGGAGGAACATTTCAAGAAAGGAATAATTAGAAAAATGTTATAACACATTCTTTCATTTCATATATATGTATAATTTTTTTTTAATTTTTTAATGTTTTTATTTATTTTTGAGAGAGAAAGAGAGATAGCGTGAGCAGGGGAGGGGCAGAGAGAGGGGGAGACACAGAATCCAAAGACAGGCTTCATGCTCTGAACTGTCAGCACCGACAGAGCCTGATGTGCTGCTCAAACCCACAAACCAGGAAATCATGACCTGAGTCGAAGCCAGATGCTCAGCTAACTGAGCCACCCAGGCGCCCCAGTGCTTTTAAAAATTAAATTTATCCTTGTTCATCAGCTACCTGGGTTTACTATAAATCATTTTCAAATGTGAGAACTATGATTATGGCTTACTCCTTGTCCCACTGGAAAAAAATCATGAGGAGTTAAAATGGGACAGAAATCATGTCTAGTTCTCTTTGATCAGTGGCTGTGTATTGTTTACAGATCTTGAACATAACCATCAGATAAAGACAGTAATATAATGACCCAGCCCCCTCCCTGGGCCTCATTGTGAGGAGTATAACTTGTCTGTAGAGTAATGGACTGGTAGCTACTTGCTATGTGAGATCATTTTACCCAGATTAGAGTAACTAACTAATTGGGGCTACTTCCAATTTTGTAGTATCATTGGCTGGATTTAATACATAAGATATGTCATTTGATGATGGGTTGCCTTCATTGTAGCATTGGCAAAAGAATTTTTGGCATCACTCAATAGTAGAATATTAGTTTGAGTAAAAACTTGTATGTGCTTAGGCCTTAGGTGACATAAAAATTAGGGTAGACTGTCCTTTCATTTACCTAAGAAATAATTCAAAACCATAATTTTAAAGACAAAAACTTCTTGAATTAGAAAAATTGCAAACAAAAGAATACAACAAAATTCTCGAAATTTAACATATATAGAATATGTGTGATTGAAATAGGTAAGCAAAGTGTGTGGAGAACTGAAATAAGAAGAAAAGACTTCAAAATGTGGAAGGAGAACGTGTAAGAAACTGGCTAAAGTAATTGCATGTGGATGATAGTCATGACTTACACTTTACATGACTGTATGTTTGATTTTTAAAACTAAAAATAACTTTCAAGACATTAGTTAGGTGTTCTTGGTATTTTGCAGCATTTACATACATATATACATCATTCACTCTGTGCTTGCCTCAAAACAGTTTTTGGAAACTGTTGGATTACAAATGATTAGTGAATAAATCAATACACAAAACTCTATGAGAAAGCAGTTGGGGTGCAGTTGGCTGAGGGGGACTGAAACAAAGAATTTCATTGCTCTTTTACTCATCCCTCTTTTATATTCTGCATTCTAAACCTCATAGACTCTCTGTGCAGATTTCATAATTTCAGTTTTACCCAACTCATCCACCTTATAATTATGAATATATGGACATAATTAACTGAATCACTTTGAGAGAGGAAAAAAATACCCTACTTAAGGCTAATTAGATGAATCATGAATGCCTGGAAGAATGCATTTCAATAAGGTGGAAAACTTTGGATAAAAATTTAATGAAGTTTCCAATTGCATTTGACTACAGAGAATATTGATAAATGTTCACTCCATGCAGATTATTAAATTGTATTGATTTGGAATTCCGAAGTGTAAATACCGCCATTGCCTCCAGGGGAGACCCGATTGCACTTACATGTCACATTCATAAAAAACATAGTGCACTAATTGGGAGTCTCCCGCCATCTGCACACTTGCTTCCAGGCGCACAGAAAATGATCAATGGGAAAGCAGGGTCAATCCAGGCAGACTGCGAGTGAAATTAAAATAATAAAATGTCTAAACATTTAACTGCAAATAGGAAATCTTTATACCCACCCACACCCTATTCTGTAGCATAAAGCTAAGGCACAATTATTCATATACCTCAAGTAATTTGCAGGCTCCATACAAAATCTCATTTAAAATAAGAAATTGCTATTTCTGCACATTTATTCTACCAAATGCCAGCTAATTGCTGCAATGGCCATTATAAAGAATAATTTTCGCTTAGTGAAAAAAAAGGAATGAAGAGAACATTTTCTGGTTTTGTTCCACTGCGAAGGCTCTATTCAGTGAATACTGAATGCACAGCGTTTCACTGCTACATTTATTATGCTGAGAGGTCAAGTATTACACAGCATCTTGTATTACGCTTTGCATGCTAAGTATTTCACTTCACAAATTGACCCTCCGGTGTACTTGCTACATAATGCTTTAAAAACCCAGCTAAAACGCAGGACAATTAGCAATACTTTTACTCCCAGTTAACAATGGGAACACCAATGTAGGTGATTGCATTTACAGTGTAGCTTTCTTCACAAAACATTTTTGACACATTAAGGTACTTCGGAATTGTGCAGTACCAGTCCTCTCTTGTGAATGGCTTTCCAGCATTTGCAGAGAGAAACAGTTACTGTATGTTAGAGCTTAATTGAAAAGAATTCAACCACGGCCTATGAAGCACCAATTAGGGTGATATTATATCATAAAAAGCTGTAATATCCATTTTCAGACTTGCGCATCAGCCAATACAAAGTAGGACACAATTAAAAAGATATACAGTTTAAACTCTTGAAACTGTTAAATTTAATTAGGAGTTCAGTATGAGGGGGAACAAAAGTGTGTTTGTGTGGGATGGGGCCGGGGGTGGCAGAGAGAAGGAAGTTCGCTGCGGGACCAGAGACCCGCAGGCACTAGCAGCCCAGGAGGACCACGTATATAGTATATCGGTCCTTTCCATTCAAACCATCTTTAGTTGATGTAAGTGTGCCGTGTGCGCCTTGCCCCAGTGACTAGTTTGTGAGGTAGGATGAATATTCTTGCCAGTCAGGAAATGCTGCTTTCCAGTAATTCTGGCGTCCGCTGATGTCTGCGAGGGAGGGAGGGGGGCAGAACCGGCTTGCTTGGACCAGGGAAGCGGGAGGGTGGTATTGATGTTCTCTTGCTCACACAGATCAAACGCAATTAAAAGAGCGTTAACTGCATTGCTTTTCACGAGGAAAGACACAGATAATTGTGAAATAAAATGGACATGGCCAGATCAGCGTAAGTGTCTTTGCAGGCTTGGCTCTGAATGTAATATTTAAATACTGGAACCTGCATGAAATCCCACTTTGAGGTGCCAGCCGGCAGGTAATTATCAGTAAAACAACATTATCAAAGTTCTCGTGTGTAGCATGTTTGACTGACTGGAGTGCTTCTCCTTACAAATCCCGCTAATATCCATTTCAATCTGCTTTAATATGTTCACGAGTTGGGGCTTATTTTGAATTCCACTGGGTAAATGAGGACAGCACACTTTGAATTTGCATACTATACACATTCCTTTCATTTGTGGAGGGTTTCCAGAGTATTTTTTTTAAAGGAAACTGCTAATATCCAAAAATCCAGAAAAACCTTTTTGCTGTAACTAGAATGGCAGGGTGGGGAGAGGGGTGAGGGGAAATGGGTGATGGGCACTGAGGAGGGCACTTGTTGGGAAGAGCACTGGGTGTCCTGTGTAAGCGACGAACCATAGGAATCTACCCCAAAAGCCAAGAGCACACTTTACACACTGTATGTTAGCCAATTTCACAATAAATTATATTTAAAAAAAATTTTTTTTAAGTCTGTGTTTGAGGGGAGTCTGGGTGTCTCCATCAGTTGAGCATGTGACTTTAGCTCAGGTCATGATCTTGCAGTTCCTGAGTTCCAGTCCTTTGTTGGGCTCTGTGCTGACATCTCAGAGCCTGGAGCCTGCTTCGGATTCTGTGTCTCGCTGTGTCTCTACCCCTCCCCTGCTCATGCTCTGTCTCTCTCTCTCTCTCAAAAATAAATAAGCATTAAATAAATATATCTATAAAATAAGAAGTCCATGTTTGCAAAAGTCCTCGTCGCTGCTTTGAGAACTCTCTTCTCAGTCCACAAGATTTCTTCAGGCTCTTAAAATTTCCACCTCTTTCATGTCCAACGAAAAAGCATAACTGAAGTGACATTTTATTGATGAGATAAATTTGAGTTTGAGATGGTCTAAAATTGGATATTCCATGTTCCCTTCTTTCTCAACCAACCTTTAAAAAGTGACCTTTAAAAAAATGAGCAAACAAGGGCGCCTGTGTCTCAGTTGGTTAAGCCTCAGACTTTGGCTTAGGTCAGATCTCACATTTGTGGGTTCGAGCCCCGCATCAGGCTGTGTGCTGACAGCTAGCTCAGAGCCTGGAGCCTGTTTTCGGTTCTGTATCTCCTTCTCTCTCTGCCCGCGCCCCCCCCTCCCCATGCTCTGTCTCTCTCTGTATCAAAAATAAATTTTTTTTAAAAAGTGAGCAAACAGAGGTATCTCATTAAAGATCCAAGGATGGCTCACTCTCAACCCCACTGTCCATTCCAGGTAATTCAGAAGACACAGCCATGATTTTGGAGCATTTCAATATCTTGAATTAAATTAGTACATCAATAAAATAGTTATTGATACCATGGAAATCTGTAGTAGATACATTAAATTGTACAGACTGTTTTTGTTTTATTGGTTGCTCATGTAACAAGAGGCATATTTTTACTGGGAGATTCTGTCTTTGAAAACTAGGCCAGTTAGCAGACTTCACGGTGGTAGTGATATCAAGATGCTTTCTCTTTTAATGAAAATGGAGCCCACATGATGAACATGATTAACATAAGAGGGATTTTAAAGGACATGAATGGGTAAGAGTTTAGATAATGCTGAAGCAGTTGCATAGGAATCACTGAACAATCTGGATTCTAGATTTTTCTGTGTTAGATACTCTTTCCTAAATGAATAAGATGAGGGAGGCTCAGTTAGAAGGTTTTATTGACAGTTCAGTACCTTGTATTAAGATTCTTTCTAGGTAACAAGATTTTGCAAATGTTTTCCCAAATTCTTTTTCTGACTAAAGGTATTTCTGCAATTCTCACCCTATGAAGGAACTGAGAGAATTGATTATCCCATGTGGTCTGGAACTGAGTTGCTGCAGAGGTATCAAAGATCTATTTTTATTCTTTTCTGCAGGAAAAGAAATGTCTCTTCTTCCACTAACCAGTTTTATCAAAAAGATACCAAAGGGCTTAGGCATCAGTACCTCATTTTTCCTTCCTTCCATAGTGAGTTATCTTCTTGGGACCTAGATCTCACTGTACCCTACTACTCAAGAAATAATCAAATTTTCATTCACTACAGCCATGGGGTCACACATTCATATACAACCCTGGACCTGTAGGAAATGTAAATAAGCAAAATGGACTGAATATAAGAAAACAAGTGGAGAGCATTGAGGAACTAGAAAATAGTTACTCAGCTCTAGAGATTTGGGTCATGGAGAAATATAATTCATAGTTGCAGGGTCTTCCAGTTTTTCCAAGAGAAGCCAGAAGTGTGTGTGTGTGTGTGTGTGTGTGTGTGTGTGTGTGTGTGTGTGCATTGATTTTAAAACATTGTGATCAAAGTAAAACACATCTGTGGCCCAGGTTTTTTGGTGCAGTGGGCCATCAGTTTACAATTGCTGATATAAATCATCATCTTCAAATGTGTTCTAAGTTTTCTTCCTTATGTTAACAGACTATCATTTTATCAGTGTGAGATGGTTTGCATTTTTATAGGCATTAAACTTTTAACTACAATATTTAGCAGGCAAGTCAGATATTTCTTCTTGTACATATATGTTCTTAATCACCCGAAATTAAACCATATGGCCAGAGGGGCGCCTGGGTGGCTCAGTCAGTTAAGCATTCAACTTCAGTTCAGGTTATGATCTCTCAGTTCATAGGTTCAAGCCCCACGTTGAGCTCTGTGCTGACAGTGCAGATCCTGGAGCCTGCTTTAGATTCTGTCTCTCTGGCTCTCTCTGTCCCTCCCCCACTCTCTCTCGAGAGCATGTGCTCTCTCTCGCTCGCTCGCTCTCTCTCTCCCAATTAAACATTAAAAAAAAATTTTTTTTAACATGTGGCCAGAAAGCCCTGTCTCTAGACTTGAGAGTTAACTTCATTATCTTTGCTATTTGCTAGTAATTTTAGTTATGTTGCCTAACATTTAATGATTTGTAACCTGGTTCCAGGTTGCTTTAGAAAATGTGTTTTTTTGTGTGTATTATCTGACCCAAGCTTCACAACAATCCCATCAGTTAGAATGAGCTAAGTGATAGGCGTAACAACCCCATAGCTCTGTGATTTAACATAACCAAAGTGTACTTCTCACTGATTCTACATGTCCAACATGGATCATGAGGCTGGCTCTGCTCACCGTTGTCACTTAGACTAAAAGAAGTTTCCATCTCATCAGTGCTTCTGCCATCACCAAGATAGGAAAGAAGATGAGGCACACAATTTCTGGCTCCTAAAGCTTCTGTCCAGGAGACACAGCTTTTGTTTACACTCACTGGCCTTAAGGTTTACTTAAAGGGACAAATGCCTGAAAATGTAACCCAATGGTATTTTCTTCTTTTTAAAATTTTAATACCAATACAGTTAATATACAGTGTTATATTAGTTTCGGGTGTAAAATACAGTGACTCAACAATTCCACACCTTCTTATTCCCCTTCACCTATTTCACCCATGCCCCTGCCCACCTCCCCTCTGGTAACCATCTGTTTGTTCTCTGTAGCAAAGAATCTGGTTCTTGGTTTTCCTTTCTCTCACTCTTTTTTATTTCCTTTGCTCATTTGTTTTGTTTCTTAAATTCCATATATGAGTGAAATCATATGATATTTGTCTTTCTCTGATTTATTTCACTTAGCATTATACTCTCTAGCTCCATCCATGTTGTTGCAAATGACAAGATGTAATTCTTTTTTATGACTAAGTAATATTCCATTATATATATCACATCTTCTTTATCCATTCATCTATCAGTGGACACTTGGGCTGCTTTCATAATTTGGCTATTGTAAATAATGCTGCAGTAAACATAAGGATGCATATATCTTTTTGAATTAGTGTTTTTATATTCTTTGGGTAAATCTCCAGTAGTGGAATTACTGGATCATATGGTAGTTCTGTTTTTAACTTTTTGAGGAACCTCAATAATGTTTTCTAGTGTGGCTGCACCAATTTGCTTATCCGCCAAGAGTGCAAAAGATAACCCAATTGTATATACTTTTTATTTTGGAGAGTGAGAATGTGCAGGGAGAGGTGCACAAGGGGAGAGAGAGAATCTTAATGCTGGGCTCCAATCCACAACCCTGGGATCACAACCAGAGCTGAAATCAAGAGTCAGACACTCAACCAACTAAGCCACCTAGGCACCCCAAGCCACTCATATTTTAAATAGAAGGAAAAGAAGAATAGTTAAGCATAACATGCATAATCAAATATCAGCTGATCTCATAAAGGCACTAAAACCAAATCTGATATTTGCATAAGAATAGATAAATCAGTAGAACAGGACACAGAATCCAGAAATAGATCCTGAAATATATGAGAATTTAATATATGATGAAGGTGATAGACCAATTCAGTGCAAAAGGGTGGATTATTTTTAAATGGCATAGAAAAATTAAGTTGAACCCCCTTAAAGAAATAATTTTAGATGGGTTAAAATCTTAAACATAAAAATAGAGATATCCGGGTGGCTCAGTCGGTTGAGCATTGGACTTCAGTTCAGGTCATGATCTCGCAGTTCATGGGTTTGGGCCCTGCGTCTGGCTGTACTGACAGCTCAGAGCCTGGAACTTGCTTTGGATTCTTTGTCTCCCTCTCTCTCTGCCCCTCCCCTACTCACTGTTTCTCCCTCTCAAAAATAAATAAACATTAAAAAATTTTAAAAAGAACATAAAAATAAACATGAAAATGTAAGAATATACATGCTTGGGGACATTTTTCATAGCTAAGACAGTAAACCTAGAAACTGTAAGAGAGAAGATACACACTTTTAGGTATATCAAACTATGTATTTCAAGTGATAACAAAAATAGGTAAATGAGAAATTTAGAAAAATTTTGACACAAATGAAAAATATAAGAAAATTCTTCCAACATACAACCCAAAATAAAAAGAAAATCACCAACTTGCACAGGGACAAAACCAGATGACCTACAAATTTATTAAAATATTTAAATCACTAGTAGTTAGGGAAATGGAAAACAAAGTAACAGGTTTAAGCCCATTAGTTCGGCAAAAATAAAGGAGAGTAATTACAGCCATTTTGATATGGATGCAAGGACAAATGACGCTGTCACTCCTAGTGGAAAGGAGAATCGTTAGAATGTTTTTTGGTGCCTGGGTGCCTGGGTAGCTCAGTCAGTTAAGGGTCCAACTTCGGCTCAGGTCATGATCTCCGTGGTCTGTGAGTTCAAGCGCCGCATAGGGCTCTGTGCTGACAGCTCAGAGCCTGGAGCCTGCTTCAGATTCTGTGTCTCCTCTCTCTCTCTCTCTCTGCCCCTCACCCCCTCCCGCTCTCTCTATAGCTCTCAAACATGAATAAATGTTAAAAAAATATTTTTTGCAAAACAACTTGGCAGCATTTATTAAAATAAATAGTCACACCCTTTGGCTTAAAGTTCTCACTTCTAGAAAGCTATCCTATCCAAGTAAGAGCCGCAGATACAAGGACAAATGACCCAGGGAGTTAATCCCAGCATTGCTCAGTACAGCAGAAAACTGAAAACAAAAGAACCCGTGGTATATCTACCCCACAGAAGTAGTAGAAAATAAAGTGGAACTATGTCAGTTGACTTGGAGACATTCTCCTGAGACATTTCCTACCAAGAAAGACAAATGTAGGCAAAGGGTATATAATATGATCCCAAAAGGGTATTTAATATGATTTCTAAAAAATGACCCCCAAAACCCATGTCTGGGAATACATATACCTTTTACGTACATGCATACATATGCTTACATAGGATTATATAAGTATGGATAAAACATGTGCAAAGATACAAACTAGTTTGATAACATGGATTGTGGGTGACAGGAAAACAGAAGAGGAGGGAGGAGGTTTACAAAAGGAAAAAGAAAAAATTAGTTTGTACCCCAAAACCCCAACATGTGTGCTATAATCCCATTTATTTATTAATGCAAAGATTTATATATAGTGTATATGTGCATATAGTTGCTGAATATAATAAAATATATAAAAACAAACAAAACATTTCAAACTAATTGCACCTGACTATGATTTAGGCTTTAGATTGAGGAAAGTCAATCACTTGTCCCATCGAACATTAGAAAGGATTTCAGGGGCTCCTGGGTGGCTCAGTTAGTTAAGCATCCAGCTTTGGCTCAGGTCATGATCTTGCAGTTCGTGGGTTCGAGCCCCGCATCCGGCTCTGTGCTGACAGGTAGCTCAGAGCCTGGAGCCTGTCTTTGGATTCTGTGTCTACCTCTCTTTCTGACCCTCCCCTGCTCACACTGTCTCTCTCTCTCTCTCAAAAATAAATTTAAAAAGACATTAAAAATTAAAAAAAAGAAAGAAGGAAAGAAAGAAAAAGAAAGAAAGAAAGAAAGAAAAGGACTTCAGCTGTTACCACCTGGTGGCGGGTGCTTCCCAGACTAGGCAGGCAAAGCTTCTCAGTGTTCCTGAAAGGACGTCTTTTGGCTGTGTATTTGTTGCATCTCCATCATATATGGATTTTCCACCAGCCATCCTATCCTTACTCTTCAGGTTCTTTCAAAAATAAATAACTTTACACTCTTGGCTGTCTGTATGGGCTGCTATCCATATCCCAATTGCCTCAGCTTCCAAAGAGGAGAATAGATTCATTATGGTGGCTGTTAGCTAATAATTTTAATAATGGTGGTTTAACTTGGATTTCTTCCTAATTGATAGGTCTGATAAACCTATTAGGCAAAAGTTTGTAATGGAGGGGTGCCTAACTGGCTCAGTGGAGCATCCGACTCTTGATCTTGGGGTTATGGGTTTGAGTCCCACATTGGGTATGGAGATTACTTAAAACCTTTAGGGGTGCCTGGCTGGCTCAGTCTGTTAAGCGTCCAACTTTGGCTCAGATCATGATCTCGTAGTCTGTGGGGGTCAAGCCCCGCATAGGCGGGGTCTATGGTGACATCTTAGAGCCAGTCTGCTTCGGGTTCTGTCTCTCTCCCTCTCCGCCCCTCCCCTGCCCATGCTCTGTCTCTGTCTTTCAAAAATAAATGTTAAAAAAAATTTTAATACAAAAATAATAAAATCTTTAACTGATATTACACTGAAATTAACTGTTGTTAACTAACTAAAATTTAAATTAAAACTTGAAGCAAAACTAAACAAAAACTTTTTTTTTTAAGTTTGTAATGGAAATTGGTGTCGACTTTGATGGACTGTTGAACTTGGTTGAACTTGTTTGCAGACTGTTGAACTTGGTTGCAGCCTGGACGTTTTAATAATTAGTAGTCTTCTGGGGTGCCTGGGTGGCTCAGTCGGTTAAGCATCCGGCTTCAGCTCAGGTCATGATCTCGTGGTTCGTGGGTTCGAGCCTCGCATTGGGCTCTGTGCTAACAGCTAGCTCAGAGCCTGGAGCCTACTTCAGATTCTGTGTCTCCCTCTCTCTCTGACCCTCCCCTGCTCACACTGTCTCTGTCTCTCAAAAATAAATAAAAAACATAAAAAAAATAATTAGTAGTCTTTCTATAGCTACTAAGTATTTCTTTTCTTTAATCATGGACTTTGTTACCTCTGCAAATCATTGTCAAGCCTCTAGTCAGCCACTAAATGCAGAGAGATCTTCATCAAAGAAGAAAACAATTTTCAAAAATTTGAAGCTTACATTCTAAGTGCAGATATGCAGGTTGCCCAACAATTCAAAGTAATGGAGAAGCCAGGAAAGGAGCTCATGGATTTTGGATTTCCATCACTTAGCCTAAACTTTCTCAGTCAAGCTGCTGAGACAGAGAACAAGGGACTGAGTCTAGTGCCAGCTCTGCGGTGCTCAGCTCACTCTCTACAGTCTAGTGTTGTCATGTATTCTCCAACACATGATCTCAGAGAACCCTGCTCTGTTTTGTTTCTTTTTCAAAAGTTTATTTTGAGAGAGAGAAAGAGAGGAAGAACACGAACCGGGGAGGGAAGAGAGAGAATACCAAGCAGGTTCCGTGTTGTCAGCGGGAATCCCAATGTGGGGCTCAATCCCACAAACCGTGAGATCATGACCTGCGTGAAAATCGAGTTGGATGCCTAACTCTTGAGCCACCCAGTGGCCCCTATTTTTGTTTCTTATTAGTAGATGATTCTGTACAATATTCTCCAAAATAATTTTATATGAATCCAAATCATCATTACTCATCATATTCTTCTTTTACTTAAACCACCATAATTTAATTCTACCCATGTGATTTTTTCCAACAAAACAATTTTTGAAAATATGAAAATTCTATAAGCATTGCCTCCTTGTGGCAAAAATATAAAATTTATTTTAAAAATGTAAAATGTTGACCCTTACAATCACAAGTCTACATTTTGCTCATGTTTATTATGAAGATATAGAGGTGAATTAAAAGAAGATATCATTTAACATTATCAAATGAAACCGAGTGTACCCAAATGGAGAGGAAGTCAATGCGGTTACTTAATATAAAGCAAAAGCTCTGTCTCCTGAAGAGCAGACATGCAGTTATTGATCTAGAATTGGCACAATGACAAACTGCTCTGCAAATCTTCCTCTTCCCAATTAAGGTGTCTCTCTTGAACTGATTGAAAGCCATTCGATAAGTATACTTTTTTCAAGATGGTGTGCTCAGTTGGGGGTCTTTTTATTAAACTGAAATTCCATCATTAGCTTTGACTAGCACCAGCTGCTTTATAAATTCTGTGTTGATGTAGACCTCCACCAGTGTTCCAAATATTGCAGGTGAATCTCTGACTCCAAAATCCTCAATCATGCAGTATGAATAATTAACATCTGATAAATGCAGAATGAAAAGAGCTCTCATTAGAAAATGCAGTAGTAGGGTCATAATCCCATCTTTGCTTCTCAAAACACTGCACCAAATAGGACTTTTGCTGCTGCTGCTGCTGCTGCTGCTGCTGTTGTTGTTGTTGTTGTTTCATTGATTTTTTTTTAAGTTTACATCCATGTTAGTTAGCATATAGTGCAACAGTGATTTTAGGAGTAGAACCCTAAATGCTCCTTACCTATTTAGCCCATCCCCCTCCCACAAACCCTTCAGTAACCCTCCGTTTGTGCTCCATATTTTTTTAATAGTTTATTTTCAAATTGGTTTCCATAATACACCCAGTGCTTCTCCCCCACAAGTGCCCCCCACCATGACCATCACCCCTTCCCTCCCTCCCCCTCCCCCTTCAGTCCATGGTTCATTTTCAGTATTCAGTAAGTGCTCCATATTTAAGAGTCTCTTATGTTTTTGTCCCCCTCCCTTCCCTTATGTTCATCTGTTTTGTGTCTTAAAGTCATCATATGAGTGAAGCCATATGATATTTGTCTTTCTCTGATGAATTTCACTTAGCATGATGCCCTCTAGGTCTATCCAGGTCATTTTGTTTTTTTTTTTTTAAGCATTTCTAAATATCCCCACTTCCTAATGTTTCCCCATATCTGAGCAGAAATGGGAAAGTTAGGACCCAAGATGAAATGTCTTTTTCCTGCAGTAACATCTAGCACCTTCTAATGGATGTTTACCTGACTGTTGTAACTCCAGATCAATGTCTATGGATCCAGGGCTTATATCAGCCATAATTATTCTCTCTTCTAAATGGTTACAGTCTATCATGCCTTGAACAGAAAAGAGAAACTTTTCTATTCATGAATCAAATAGTATTTCTGTGAGATATATGGTAAAAATGTAGCACAAAAAAGTTCCTTGTAATGTTACATTTATAAAAACATTTATTTTGTGTACTAGGTGTGCCTAGTAGGGCTTTTCATAAAGCATGAAAAGGAGATAAGTTTTAAACCATGATAAACTTGAATATGTGAAATAATGAAATATATTAAAAATGAAACATGGTATGATAGTTCAGTGGTTGAGAGCAGAATATTCTGCAGTTCAATTCCTGAGCCTCACTCAGTTTCTTCATCTGTAAAATGGGGAAAATATTAGTGTCAGGCTCATGAGGTTACTTCTGGTACTAAGTGAGAGAAGGCCTATAAGGTATTTAGCATAGCACAGTGTATTCATTTTCTATAGCTGCACAACAAATTACCACATACTTAGTAGCTAAAAACAATAGCCATTTATCATCTCACAGTTTCTGCAGGTGAGAGCATAGCTTAGATGGTCCTTCTACTTACAGTCTCACGAGACTGCAGTCAAGGTGTCATTTGGACTGTGTTCCCATCTGGAGGTTCAACTGGGGAAGAAACTCCTTCCAAACTCACTCACATTCTTGGCAGAATTCATTTCCTGGCAGCTCTCAGATCAGGGATCCCAGTTTCTTCCTGGCTGTTATCTGGAGGCCATCCACAGTTCCTCACCAAGTGGGTTTCCCCAGCATGGCTGCTTATCTCTTATCTCCGCATTGAGTCTTCCAGAAAGACAGTCTTTATTATGTAACATAATCACAGGGGGATATTACATCACCTTTACTGTATTCTATTGGCTAGAAGCAAGTCATATGTCCTGCCCACATGCATGGGTGAATACCAGAAAGCAGGGCCCACTGAGGGCTACATATGAATCTGTATGCCACAGATAACTAAGTGAGTGAATAAACGTGTGAAGAAATGAAGAAATGAGTGAGTGAATGAGTGAATGTGGATACCAACCTGGGTATAAATGGAATAAGCCATCGCCTCTCAGACATCAGCAAACATAAGAAATCGTTCTAAATCCAGGGTAAACAGGTGAACAGTGGACTCTCTAGGTAACTATTAAAGTCTGTTGAAGTCATAGGAAAAAACTAAAATAAATACAGAGAAGGAGGCAAACCATAAGGGACTCTTAAATACAGAGAACAAACTGAGGGTTGATGAGGGTAGGGGGTGGTTTATATGGGTGATGGGCATTAAGGAGGGCACTTTTTGGGATGAGCAGTGGGTGTCATATATAAGAGCTGAATCACTGGGTTCTACTCCTAAAGCCAAGACTACACTGGATGTTAACTAACTTGAGAATTTTTTAAAAATAAAATTAAGTTTAAAAATTTAATTAAACATAAAAAATAAAGTCATACATAACACAAGTGTTCAACTTTGTGAAAATAATATATTGAAGAGTTCAGGCCTGGACTTCCAGGCCCAGAGAATGTCAGTGTAGGATCTCAAGGATGGTGGGGAATGGAACCCTCAGGGAAAAAGTAAGGGTTTTAGTCCCATAATTAACTTTAAGGTGATAATCTTCTTATCATTGAAGCAAGAAAAGAAATGAGAAGTGAAATAAAATGGTCAAATGTAGTTACAAGAAATTTTAAACTTCTAAACAATAAAATAACACTAAAAACAAAAGAAGAGTATTCACCACAAATGGAAAATAGTTATCATCTTAAAACATATGAAAATTTATTCAAACATATTTATGAACATGAGTAAATAGAGGATATAATTATGTGATTCAGGCACAGGAAATGTCATTAGTAAAGTACATTTGAAAAAAGTGTAAATCTCATATGGATGGGGCAGTAGCCTTCCAAGCAAAAATTTTTAAAGTACTGATCTATCATTTTTGTTTTACTAGGTGATCACTCAGACATGAGAGAGTAAACAGTAAAATAAGTTGCATTTGTATTATTCACCAAACTGTTGCCACAACTTGTAACTGACCCTCAGTAGATGGGTATTTGATGATAATTAACCCTCAGTCAGTGATAAGAGAGTTCATATGGATGACTGCAGTAGACAGATCATCAAAAACCTTATTTCAGATCTAGATTCATATTAGCATGAAACCAATTTAGGGGAGAGGGAGCTATTTAAATTTCTTTCTAATTTACTTCTACTACCCTCATAGCTGAAACACAGTAAAACAGATACAGATCAGATTCCAGAAGAGCAAGAATATTAGTCGAAAGGACTAGATACTCCACAGGATGAGAATCTGCCCAAGAATGAAGTCAGTGCCTTTATTTTAATGAATATTCTTAAGACAGTACCTTGACTTCTGATGGCCTCCTCCTTTGTTGCTGGCTCACAAGTGTAGCAGGGCAAACACCATTCCTGGACTTGGCACAGAAGCAGTGAGGCAGGTGGGTTTTCTGCTTTTTCCTCTCCTGTAGGCCTGGTCTGGGTACACAGGGGGTATTAGTTTTGATGCCAGTGATAATGTGCTAATTCGTGTGTCCACATGCGTCATCGGATCTTTTCAGGAATAAGTTATAGCATATCCCTTGTGGCCACGAATGGAAGGGCCAACAATTTAAATGAATAACAGTGAGACTCACTAAATAGATGTTGTTGTGAGTAATGTTACTTTTCTTTTCAGTGGGAATGAGACAGATAAGGATAGATTTGTTTGGGACAACTGGGTGGCTCAGTCAGGTAAGCCTCCGACTTTGGCTCAGGTCATGATCTCACAGCTTGTGGGTTCAAGCCCCGCGTCGGGCTTTGTGCTGACAGTGGGAGCCTGGAGGCTGCTTCAGATTCTGTGTCTCCCTCTCTCTCTCTCTCTCTCTCCCCTTCCCTTGCTCATACTCTGTCTCTTTCTGTCTCTTAAAAATGAATAAATGTTAAAAAAAAAAGGGGGGGATAGATTTGTTCATGGAGTCTACATGGGCTCCCTTGTGGTGTCAGGGAGGCGGGTACTGGGACAGCTGCAGTGGAGGGTGGGGGGAGGCAGCCCTGCTAGATGAACACAGCCGCTGAAGATGCTGGCGACAGATGGGCAGCAGATAGTGTCCGGGAGGTCTGACAGCCACGGCCAGGGCCAGTGTCTGCAAACAGAACTCCAGGCTGACCAGCTCTGGGAGATCTGGTAAGCTCTTCAAACCAGGTGGGCTGTGGTGGGTCAAGAGAAGCAGGAGGAAGTCGCCGAACCAAGCAGGCTGCTCCCCGAAGTGTGCTGATGCAGTACACCTGCTGAATCTCAAGCGTGCATTCCTGCACCGGTCTTTCTTGGACCGTAAGCTTTTAGAATACAGTGATCAAATCCCTGTAGTTCTCCACGGATCGTGTGTAATGCTATAAGCAATTAGGTGGTTAATATTTTTAACATGAAGAAGACGATGCCCAATTTAAAGAAATTAAAACTGGAAATAATATATAATATATATTTTTGGGTGAGGTTAATGCCAGAAAGATGACCTGGGGCTCCACTTATAGACATATACCTCAAGAGTCGTCCTTGGCCATACACTGAAAGATTGGTAAAAATAATGTACATTTATATAATATTTTATTGAGGTGACATTCACATAACATACAATTAACCATCTTAAAGTGTACAATTCAGTGGCATTTTGTGCATTCACACTGTTGTGTAACCACCAAGTCGCTCTAGTTTCAGAACTTTCTCCTCACTCCGAAAGAACACCCTGTACTCCTTAAGTAATCATTCCTCATTCTCCCCTCCCCGGTTCCTTGGAAACCTCTAAACTGTTTATGTTGAAATAGAACATTTAAAGCATGTAGATAACATTTTCTTAATGATTCTCCACCTTATTGACTTGTTTGATTAATCTATTAACTATTGATCTAACTCAAGCCGGATATGTGTGCTATCCTTACAGCTCTATTATTTTTGCTTATTTAGTTGCCTGCCTCCCACCCCCAGGCATTGAGTGCTTTGCAGAGGGTGGTATTCAAGGTGTTGGTCCATCTGTGGGTCTGTGGCACCTGGTACAATGTCTGGCATACAATGTGTTTCGTATTTGTGGGATTACTTCACATTAGCAAGAAGTTAATTTGTCTAAAGACATACAGCTAGTGAATTATGAGTCACAAGGTAAGCCTACGTCTCTCACCACCCACTAGGTAGCAAATGGGGCCTGTCAGGGGGAGACCAATTTAGACAGCAATCATACTGAGGAGGTTTAACCTCTACCAGGGGCTGTCCTAAGCCCTTTTCAAGTTATTACATTGTAATCCTCCTGACAGCCATACAACGTCAACAGTACTATTAGCCCAGAAATTCTGGAGTGGGAATTGGCAATGCCTGAATCCAATCCAAGTTTTATAGGCTCTGAGGAAGCCTTTGAGTCCATGAGTAACTTAGTCAAATGCCAGGAAAGACCATCATTTTATTATTTTAGTAACAACCTGTGGGACTGGTTTTAGGGAAGAGGAAATAGGCATGATAGCTGAAATGGAGCCTGCTCTAGAGTTTGCCCTCTTACACACATGCGTGTGCACACACACATGTGCAATCTTGGATTGTGTCTTATATATGCTGTTATAATTCTTGTGGAAGATGCCATTTTTATGCTTTAATGCTCTGCTAAGCACCACTGCATTTTGCAGGTACAACCAGATCTACGCTAAACTCCCTGCTAGGTCCCACTGCTCTTCAGGGCTCCGCCATGCCTGTGCCTCTCTGGGAACCACTGCCTTCTGCATTATCCCCAGGGCATCCACCCCTCTTCTGGGCACCCCCACTGCAGTTAGGCTGGATGCCACCATCAAAACCGTAGAGCACCAGATGGGCCAGTGCTGCTCAGTGACCTGTGGCACGATAGGGGAGCATGCGTTTCCATTTTCTCTCTGCATCAGATGTTACCAAAGTAATATTGGCCAGCTCATCGAAATCTTAAGAAGTTTGGGTAAAAATAAGTCTTCTGGTTTCTATTCATACTCCTCTCTCTCTTCCAGGACCCAGAACTGAGTCCATGGCAATCTGGGCCTGGGGCCAGTGTGACTGACCCTAAGATGCTTGAGTCACTTCTCTGCTCCAACACTGTGGTTTATAACTGAGCTGTGCTCTTCCCACTTGACTCTCCTCCCCTCATTCTCTCAGGCAAGGTCAGATGATTCTGAATTCTAGAGGTGGGGGTTTTTTGGCTTAGAGCTGGGACTCTATCTCACTTAGACTCAAGACTCAGACAGAAAAACACTTTGAGACTCTGTAAGCAATGGAGCTCGGGATTTGGTGAATCCTTGATAACAAAGACTTTCAGCACTCATTTATATTCTGAGTCTCTGTGGGCAAGTATTGTCTTTTGTTCAGAAATTTTACAAGTTCTATAAAGGCAGATAAAGAAGGTATGAGAAGTGCAGTTTTAAAATCTAGTAGCTTAATTTCTATCCTGCCCTGTCATTACAGGAATAATATTCCTGGGCTTATGCTTACTATACCACTTTAAAGCCTTGGTTGAAATGCACCTGTTAAGGAATCCCTTCCTGCAGAACACCAGAAAGGGCTTCTCTGCCGGATTCAGATGAAGCAGGATAAATTCTGATCCCTCACGATACTCATTGCACACGTGGGGACATAGGGCAACCCAAACGAGTATTCCAAATTTCTGGAGGAAAGTTAGAGGTGACTGTTATATTATTTACCTTTCTGCTCATCTAAATTCTCTAATATTCTATAACACACATGTATTGATTCTACAGTAAAAGTGAAGTAAAATTAGGGGCGTCTGGGTGGCTCAGTCCATTAAACAGCCAACTTTTGATCTCAGGCGAGGTCATGATCTCACAGTTCGTGGGTTCAAGCCCCACATCCAGCTCTGTGCTAACAATGCGGAGCCTGCTTGGGATTCTCTCTTTTCCTCTCTCTCTCACTGCCCCTCCTCCACTTGCACACAGGTCTGCACATGCACTCTTTCTTTCTCTCGCTCTCTCAAATACATAAGAATTAAAAATAAATAAATAAAAGTGAAATAAAATTAAACAAGGATAAGTACTCTGCAGTCAGAGTTGACATGCAGCGCCCTCATGGCTTAATCCGCCTGCAGCCGTCAGCCTTCTCTTTGAGCGAAGGGTGGGCCTTGAGTGAAGGGAAGGAGAGGACCTCTGGTCAGATCTCTTCTTTTGCTCCCTCTGCTTTACCACTGAGGAAATGGATACACTTGGCACCTCATGAAAGCTTTCTCTGTGCACTGAACACTCCCAGCTGTTATGTTAGATAATGATAATAAGAAGTATGTCTGAGGATTTTACAAAATAAATGGGCAGGTTACTGAATGAGTGTTGACCCAAAATAAAAGTAAAAGGTTTTAAACAAATGTTTCTTAGTGTGCCTTTCTGTTGTCCATTTTTTAATGTGATCTTAAGTAAAATATTTCTACCCTAAACATCTCATTTTTTGAATCAAAATCTTGTAGTAAGCTTTCTTCCAAAAGTATAGGGAATTGGATTAACTTTGGTGGTGTTGGGTGTTTTTCCTATTTCTAACCTGTATAAGAACAATACTCATATATATAATTCTTGTGAACTGAGTAGGAAGTAAAAATTTTAGAATATGAATTAAAAAGCTCTTTAATAACTGACTTTCTCTAACGCCTCTTTACAGCTTTTAGCCACCATTTTTATCATCATTATCATCACTACTCTAAACATCTAGATTGGACTTAAGGTCTCCAAATCATTCCTACACAGAGTATCTCTCTTAATACTTGCCCTACGATCCACATTTTATTGAGGAGTAAACTGAGGTGTCTGGAAACTGAAGGACTTTCCTAGGATCTCTCAGCTAGTTCAGGCCCAGAGCCTGGCTTCAATCCCAAATCTACTAGCTATACATTTTTTATTTATTCTACGACTGCTATTCCATTTCTTTAGTTGCTGGATTTTAGTAGTGGTGGTATTTGGCGTGACTGAGGAAATTTCAGATTAAATCTATGAGTAGCTATCCTTACCACAACTCCGAGAGAATAAGCTAGGGGTACGGACTTAGTCTGAAACTTATTCCACATCTGTCCACCCTTTTAAATCTAGCATCAAATTCTAGAGACATGACTTCGAAAAATCAAAATTGGTTGGATGGGGGCTTAGGGTAGGGAATAATGTGGGTTTTATAAATTTCTCTAAAAGTTTATTATAATTGTTCCAAAGTAGCTAATGTCTCTCTCCAGTTACTAGTGTTTAAAATATTATTTGAAAATATCCAGTATGAATAAAATGGCCCATTAGGAGGAAGCAAGTCTAAACAATAAAGGGTGAGGCAGTTTCCAAAAAAAGAATCAAACTGTTAGGCTAGATTGAAATTCTGGATTTGAGGGTTTCAAACCCGTAAGGCATCTTGCCTCAGAGAATAAGCACGTAAAAGCTAGGGCATATGTCTGCCTTATGTATGTTATATGCAATATTTGGGACATATTTAGACAACAAATTATTATTTACTTTTCTGGAATTAAAATTAACTGGGCATCTGTATTTTCTCTGTCAGCCCTACCTTAGAGATTAGTCCACAGGGCAACCTTGGGCCAGGTACAGAGAATGTTTGCTTGGGAACGTTCCTGATAATCCAGGAGCCAGACCTGGGATGATAGAAGCAAGTCTGGATTAATTCCCAGGATGTATACATGTATCTTATTCATGTGTTTTATCATCTGCTTGGATCTTTTGTCTTTGAAAGTCTCTATAATGCTAAGTGAAATAAGTCAGGCAGAGAAGGACAGATACCATATGTTTGCACTCATAGGTCTAACAGGAGAACAGGAGAAATCTAATGGAGGACCAGGGGGAGGAGAAGAGGGAAAGAGAGTTGGGGAGAGAGAGGGACGCAAAACTTGATAGACTATTGAATACTGAAAAGGAACCCAAGGGTTGAAGGGGAAGGGGGAGGGAGGAAAAGAGGTGGTGGTGATGGAGGAGGGCACTTGTGGGGAAGAGTACTGGGTGTTGTATGGAAACCAATTTGACAATAAACTATTTTAAAAAAAGAAAGAAAATACAAGGAACATTAAAAAAAAGTCTCTATAAACTGTGCCTAAATACTATGGCATTAATCATAATGTCATATGAAGTATTTTCATATTGTATGTAATAAATGCCTATACACTTAGTATTTAAAATCAGAACTACTCACTGCAATATTTAGTTAAAATTACAAAGGGAGTGGGTGCTTGGGTGGCTCAGTCACTTGGGAATCCTACTTTGCCTTGGGTTATGATCTCTCAGTTTGTGGGTTCAAGTTTATGTCGGGCTCTGTGCTGACAACCTAGAGCCTGGAGCTGCTTTGAATTCTGTGTCACTCTCTCTCTCTCTGCCCTTCTTCCCCTCTCTCTCAAAAGAATAAATATTTTAAAAAATTTTAATTACAAAGGGAGTGCAAATGAAGCCATCGTTTTGTTAAGGTGTGTAAGTCTAATTACCCATGTTCTTACATGTGTGTTGCTGTGTCAAGACTTCCACTGACAAAAGCATTTCAATTAGCTGCTAAAGGAAATGCATTTAAAGAGTTAGAACTCATATGCATTTGGGCTAAATACATATAGTCATTATCGTCTCTCACCTGAATACCTTTTATTGGTGTGATGTCACAAGTGACTCTGATTGCTGCCAATTGCTTCCTTAACATACTCACATGTTCTAATCGAAATCTAAAGGATTCAGACCCTTTCCACAGTAGTGATTTGAAACCAGCTGAAAGAGCAAATAATATTGGAGGCGTAGGGAGGATGCAATCAAAGAAACTGGTGAATGGAAGTTGGAGAGTCACCTGCCTTCGTGCACACCCACCTCCATGTTTCTACACGTTTGTCACTGGCTTCCCAGGTAACCAGAGCTTATCATGTGGGTGTGGTCTTATGGGCAAAAATGGCTAAATGAACTGAAAAGGGAGGGGCAGTAATAGTAGCAGTAATAGTGGGGAGGAGAAGCGGGGCTAAGTAGGTTGGGGAGTAAAATCCCTCCTCAAAACCAGTGGCTTTTTCTGGCCCTGTGTGGCTTCCGTGATGATTCTGTCACTCTTCCACAAACTTCTAACACTGTCTCTTATACTCATGAAATCATCATCAACATTTTTTTCTCTTATTTATTCTCTACCTCCTTATTCCATAGCCGCATAATCTCAGTCCATGGAAATGACCAGAGAATTATCAAAATCTAATTCTATCCCACTGTCTTTCTCCAAATCACCTGAATGTGGTGTTCTGAAAAATTCAGAGCCACATCCTGGTCAAAGAATAGTAGCATTTCTGTGGCAAGGTGGCCAATCTCTCTTATTTGTAACTCAGCATAAGGTTGTTATTTAAAGCTTAAAGAAGAAAATTTTCACATTGCTCAGTTTTATGACTGAAGCAGATCCACTGGAGGTATGGGCAAATCATGTACTTCCTTCAAAGCTATCATGAGAAACCAGAAGGGGCCACTCTAAACAGCCTTATCTGCAGGAAATTTAAAGGATGAAATCTACTTCTAAAACTGTTCCTGTGTCAGAGATGTTCTGTCTTTAAGATATCCCATCTCTGAAAATTTTGTAAAGAACAGTATGCTTCTTCCTCGCTCTGCTCCAAATCATTTTCGTGAGAGAGTGGGTCTAAGAATGTGGTAAGAAAAATCCAGTAGTCTCTAAAATGGCTTCTTTCTCCTGTTCAGAGCCTCCTTGTCTGGTGCCCTGTAGTGTTCTTTATCCCATGCTCAGCATCTGCAGAGACCTCAGAGAATTCAAAGTCTGAGAGGGGGAATTTTATTTTATAATTTAACTTTATTTAATGTAATTTCAAATAATACATTCACATAGTTCAAAACTTAAAATGATATAAAAACCTATACATTGAGAATCTGTTTTATCTTCTTTTCCCACCCACCCAATAATCTCTGATGCCCATCCCTATCCCACAGATTAGCACTTGCATTGCTTTCTTTTATTTTTAAGTTTATTTATTTATTTTGAGAGAGAGAGAGAGAGAGAGAGAGAGAGAGCGAGCGAGCGAGCGAGCAGGGGAGAGGCAGAGAGAGAAGGAGGAGAGGATCCCGGGAAGGCTCCATGCTCAGCACTGAGTCTGATGCAGGGCTTGATTTTACAACTACAAGATCACACCCTGAGCTGATATCAAGGGTGGACTCTTAACTGATGCACCACCCAGGCCCCCCACATTGGTTTCTTAAAGGGCCTTCCACTGTTTTTATGCATATACAAATGAACATTAATACATATCCTTACTTTTCTATATATTTCTTGTATGGGAGGCAACATACATAGTCTGCAGCTTGCTTTTTTCATATAAAAATATATCCTGGGGGCGCCTGGGTGGCTCCATAGGCTAAGGATCAGACTTCAGCTCAGGTCACAAGCTGGAGCCCCAAATTGGTCTCTGTGCTCACTGCATGGAGCCTGCTTGGGATTCTCTCTCTCCTCTCTCTCTCTGCTTCTCCCCTGCTCATGCTATTCTCTTTCTTTCTCTCAAAATAAATAAATAAATGAACTTTAATATGTGTGTATACACACACCTATATATGTATCTCCTGAAGACTACTCCATATGAATACACAGACAGCACTGTTTAAACCGTATAGTGTCCTGGATGGACACTCAGGATGTTTTTTTAACTCTTAGCATCACGAGCAATGCTGCAGCAAACAACTCTGGCTTATGTGTCCCTTTGTATATGTACAAGTATATCTGCAAGATACATTTCCAAAAGCTCTGAGCTGACAGCTTGAGGCCTGGAGCCAGCTTCAGATTCTGTGTCTCCCTCTCTCTCTGCCCCTCCCCAGTTCATGCTCTCTCTGTCTCTCTCAAAAATGAATAAACATTTAAAAAAATACCTCTGTCTTAACATTTATCAGAGTGGCCTGTATTTTAGTTTGTGCTATCCTCTCATTATTCTATGAGCTTCTAGAAGGCAGAACCGTGTCTCATTCATCTTTGCATCCACAGCCCCTACCATAGTACCTAGCATGTTAATGTTGAATACAAAATAAACTTCCTAGTGTAACTATAACCTTGAGAACATTAAAGTAACCCCTCAATTTAAAAGGCTGAGATCTAGGGTATAGATCAAGAGGCACTCTAAGTTTCTATTTAAGGATGAAAATGGGACTTATAAAATGCCAGGCCAAATGAAAATCTTGAATAAGGAGTAGAGGTTTCAAGGATGAGGATGTCTCTTCAGATCCAGGAACTAGGACAATGTCATGTGTGTTTTCTGGGTTATTCACACACAGGGAAGCTTAACGGTAAAATAGAGAGGGAGCCTGGTGGAGTCTTGCCTGGTGATGATCAGCCAGGAATGTCAGAGAACAGTCCTTCCCTAGCAGCCCAGCCCAAGACAGGGTGTAAAGGTGAACACACACCTGGATTTGAATCTGAGCGGAGAAGGAGATGGTACTTGTGTGTGTGAGTGTGTCTGTGTAACATGGTTCTAATTCACCTTCTTCCCCACTTTTATGATAGTCTGTGTGAATGGCTCTTGATTCTGCTCTGCAGCCCCCACACTTGTCAGAAGGCTGGCAGCGAAGAGACTTGGTGAAACTCAGACTCTTCCTAAGCTGATGGCAGCCATACTTCCCAGCTCCTTCCCTCCCCGCCCCGTGCTGCCCCTGCCCAGCCATCACCGCTATCCCAGCTCACAAGTCATAGGCGTGCTCTCCCTGCACTAGGGCATCACTAACCACCCCAGCTGCCACTCAACTGTGTTTAATCATGTTTGAAAGGAAGGAATGGCAGGCAGATATGTAACACACAGAATTCAGGTAAGCTGTTTTCAGAATCCCTGCCTCTCAAAAACTTTCAGTGAAAGGTGAATTGGCGCAACCTTTTTTTGGTTGTATCAATGAGGTGGCAATAGCATTCAAAACTTGTGAATGTTTTTAAATAGCAATTTCACTTCAGGCAGTCAATTCTATGAATACACTTACAAAAATGCACAAAAATATGCATATGTTTGCTGAAGTATTCTTTGAAAAAACAGAAAGATGAAAAATAACTTAAGTGTCCATGAATATGGGAATGGTTATGTTCATAATAGCATATTATTTGATATCCTGTGCAGCTGCTAGAAGAATGGAATAGATTCCTATGTAGGGAATGGAAGGACAGCCAAAATACACTGCTAACTGAATAAAAGCAAGTTCAGAATATTAGATATATTATATGATTTTATTTGTGACTTAAAATAAAATGTGCTTGCATATGAATTTTAAAAGTCTATTAATCTGGGTGCCTGGCTGGTTCAGTTGGTAAAGCATTCGATTCTTGATCTCAGGGTTGTGAGTTCAAGCCCCATGTTGGGTGTAGAGATTACTTTAAGAAAGGAAAAGAAAAATGTTAAAAGTCTATTAAAATATATGAAAAACTTGGGGTGCCTGGGTGGATCAGTCAGTTAAGCTTCTGACTTCTGAATTCAGCTCAGGTCATGATCTCACAGTTCGTGGGTTCAAGCACAGCATTGGTGGTACAGAGCCTGCTTGGAATTCTCTCTCTCTCTCTTCCCCCCACCCCTCTAAATAAATGGATGGACTTTAAAAAAATATATATGAGAAATTATTATTAATGATTACTACTGGAAAATGGGATTATGGGAGGCTAGGGTGCAAGAAAGGAACTTTTTAAAATTTCATATGCTGTTTATATTAATTTTATAATTAAAACATCCAGTTGTATCCAGTCTATTAATTCTTAGGTTCCTATGGTATATAGATTACACAAGGTTTAGTGATCATTTTTGACTCAGAATAGCCATTACTTTAAAAACCCTCCAGCCCTTCTTCGACCTGCCTGTGGAGGTGGCAGCCATTTCCTACTCCTCATCATGGCTGCGTTCAGATTTCCTGTGAAGCCCAAGATCATTAAAAAGAGGACCAGTTAAGTCAAAATTAAGTGCAACTGGTAGAAACTCAGAGGCATTGACAAAAGGGTGCTCAGAAGATTCACAGACCAGATCTTGATGTCCACCATTGGTTATGGGAACAACAAAAAAACAAAGCACATGCTGCCTACTGGCTTCCAGAAGTTTCTAGTCCATCACATCAAGGAGCCTGAAGTGCTACTGATGTGCAACAAATATTACTGTGCAGAGATTGCTCACAATGTCTCCTCCGAGAACTGCAAAGCCATTATGGAAAGAGGAGCTGAGCTGGCCATCAGAGTAATTGATACCAATGCCAGGCTGCACAGTGAAGAAAATAAATAGACAACTTATGTTCATGTTGTATTTGTGTTAATAAAACCATAAAACTATAAAAGAAAAGAAAAAAGGAAAGAAAAATCTTCTAAAGAGTTCTTTGTGGCTGAGTAAAGAGCTATGATTGACCTTAATTGAGGTTCACAGAACCAACTTCAGCTTTGTGGACAAAAACTCAACACATTTCGAAAACTAGCTATAATTTTATGGGATTAGAAAAATCAATGTGTTTAGCCTTCAGACTGCTGATAAGATTGCCAATAATTTTTTTAAGTTTATTTATTTTTGAGAAAAAGAGAGATAGAGCATGAATGGCGGAGGGGCAGAGAAAGAGAGAGACACAGAATCCAAAGCAGGCTCCAGGCTCTGAGTTGTCAGCACAGAGCCTGATGCAGAGCTCGAACCCATGAACTGTGACACCATGACCTGAGCCGAAGTCAGATGTTCCACCGACTGAGCCACCCAAGTGCCCTGAAATGGTCAATAATTTTAATATCACTCTTAACTGCCCACAAGCTTCCACTTGACACTTATCTGCACACATCTTTTAAGGAAAGCATTTTAGTTTGTATCTTGTGTTTCCAGCAAGATTTCTTAGGCATTAGACCTAAAAATCACGAAAAACTTTGTGTCATATTTTAAAAGGTCAGGGAGAAGTGAAGAAGATACCCCTGTATTGTGTACGTGTCCTGTTGCTAAAGAAGAGACTGCTTAGGGCCGACCTACACAAATAGCAGATTATCATACTAGGTCTTCAAATCCTGATCACTGGAGCCATTCAGTCAGTCTCTGTGCCTGATCCTGAAGAAACAGCCTGAGACAAGAAGCAAGAAGATGAAAAAACATAAAGCCAAAAAAAAAAAAAAAGGTAAATACAATTGTCAGTCGATTCAAATAATCTTGAACCTACCAAAATTTCCGGACCACCTACCTTTTCCATGACTTCCTATTGTTTAAGATGATGATGTCCTAGGTTACTAATCTAACAAGGTTTTCCAGGGCCAAAAAGTTTTAGCTATTTGCCTTTTTCTCTGCAATGTAGGAAACAAAGTTATGGAATGCCTTATATGATTCCTCTTCACTCTGGAATAGTATTTTGTGTTTGCAAATGTAGAGAAAACTACATTTTATTCTTAGTAAGATAGTAGGTCTATACTAGAAGCTAATAGACAAGCACATGGATAATTCATCTTTCTGTGGCTATAACCAGGTCTAGTTTAGGGAAATAATCCAAACCTGAAATTCATAAACAATCTTAAGGGATCTTCAGGACCAAAGCATACTTTTGAGGTTAGCCCCCAAACCTTTGAGAATTTCCATTTTACAATTAAATGCTGAGGCACAATAACCATTAAATAGATCAGCAGATGAGTTAGAAATAACAGGAATTAAGAAAAAAAGTAGTCATGTAGCAATGATTATACCTTTGCTTGCCTAATTCACTTATTACCAAGCAATTCATCTTCAGTGATAAGAATGCAACTTTCTAAGTTTGCTTTCACAAAGTGAATAGGTTCTAAACATGTTCAGTAGTTTAATTTCAAATATATGTATTGGTGGAATTAGGGGGTTTTAAGGCACTAGCCTCTGATATTTAGATCCAGGTATCCAGAAATAAGTTATCTTGATAACTAACTTGAATTCCAAATGCACATTGGCCTCCATTATAGAAATAATATGGGTGAAAGTATATTTTTTTAACCCAACTCTCCAGATAACTTGGACATAAATATCCAACAGAAGTGTACAGGGTTGGGATACCTCTTCAGATTCATTTTGGTGTAGAATATTTTCTCCTTTGAACCAGTAATCAATTTTATTATGTGCAGTTTCTACAATACAAGTATATTTGCCCCAATGTCTTAGCATCATAGTACCCTCTCATCAGAATATTGGTTAGCTTCCCTAGTGTGAATCACTTATCCAGTTGCTCGCCTGATTTATTCACATGTTTTTGAGATTTGTGAAATGTGGCGGATAAACAGGTTTATGCTGTGTGCAGCTTGGAGGACGGCCAGTGTCTGTCTGCCTATACAGTATATTTACTCTCCTTCCTCAAATCTCCCTCCCATACAAAGAAGCTGTACTTTAAGGCTCAAATCAGTGTAGAATGCATCTAGTAATGTCACTGCAGAAAACAGCAGGTGCTCATCCACTCATTTGCAGTGATTCTTGCAGTAAAGAAAGTGAATCAATGATTCACCCAATGGACAAAGAAATGTCACAGCGAATATTTGGAAAAGTCAAATGCGGGAAAGGACCATTCTCATCTAAAGGTGTGCCCTGATTTTAGAATGGAACGCCTCCCCCCCCATGAGAAAAATCAGGAATTTTGTTGAAATGCTCTGATTGTACCTGCAGTAAGCAGTGGCATGTTCTCTCTCTCCCTGCTTCTTCTCTTTTATTGCTTTTGTGTTGTACTTCTAAAATAAATATCAATAAATCATTGCAGTTAGATACTCTAATATAGACAGAAATGTACTTGACTCCCTACAGTCATTACAATTGGAGGGGACTCTGATTAGGATGCTTTACTTAATTAAGTGATATCGTCTAAAGAGAGTTCTTCCCTCCATTTTCTGTTTAACAGTCTTATAAAACACCAACAGAGGAAATTCATTCTGTTGTTTGCTTTCCTTATTGTAAATGGTTTATTCTCATTCATAGTTTACAGAAGATGTTGTGTTAACGAAATGGCTAATAAGCCAAAGACTGTGGTTCAGCTGCGTACAGAGCCTTGTTCACATCAGCCCAGGCTGTACCCGCCTTGAGAACAGTTTCTCCCTCAGTCCCAGAAATATATATATATTTTAAATTTTTACAAGATCTATAACATAAAATTAAGATAATTCAAAAGAAATTTTATTTTTCTGAGAAATCGTGCTTCATCTGGTTTATGTATGGTTCAGCAGAGACCTGAAATATCTGTTTCTTTGAAAAAACAGGAAAAATGGGCAAAGAATAAGCAATCCTTATGCATAGGATGTTATTTGTGAGGCACTTTAATTTTACTGAAAGAAGTCATTAAATTAGGATTGCCAATACAAATATGATTATATATGTTTTCTAAATAAAATGTTATTATGTTGCAACTGAACTCATCCATTTATTGTTTGTTTACCCAATGCTCAAACGCATGTTTTATTCATAGATGTCTGGGAGAAAAAATTTTTTTGCTTGATAATCACACCAAGCATATTTAACAAAAGCAATTCTCCTTTTATTAGTGAACAAGTTTAAGCAGAATGATTTCATTTTTTTTCCATTTAGTTAATTCAGACTTGCAGAATCCCCAGTATACGGCTTTTGTTTCTCCCCTTGCTGCCTTTTATGTCTTTAATATATGCATGCCTATCCACTGATGGGAAAATATCATTTCCTGCAACTCTTCCTTTTCCTTTCTTGAATATTCTCTCAGTTGATTTCTGGTTTGGGTTAGTTTTCACTAGTTAGTTCTGTTGAATCACATAGAAGACAGAGTGAAGCCAAGCAAATAGTTCACTATCCTCTTGAAGATTTTAAACTCTCTTTCATTACAGGGAATTTGAATTCTAAACATATTTACTCATTCTAATAAAAATAATTAATGTTTGTATTTTAAAAGGAATCAAAAATTGATAGAAAGTAGTAAAAAAAAGTGAAGATATATTAATGTTTATGAAATTGTTGTCATTACTAAATAAAGCATTTTAACAAAATGCTTGCAACTTTAGCAAAATAACAATGACGTTATTAAATGTAACAACTTTATTCATTTATTAAAAGGAAATATAAATGTAAACACTCTCTTAAATGAATTCAGCCAGTTTACAATAGATTTTTTTTTTTTACTTTAACACAGTATGCAGCTAAAAGCATTTAATGATCTGGAAATTTTAAGTACATTTAAGTCACAAAATATAAAAATGAATATTAATGAATCACATGCAAGGGACTTTCAATTAATTGCTAAACCGTTAAAAGAATACTTTATAACATTGCTAAGAGCCTGAATTATTTTGATTCCTGACCTATATGGTTTGGTCATTTTTCAAGCAAAAGAATAATCATAATAATAACAATCCATCATTGCTAAATGAGTTAATTAACATTGTATGACTATAAGGTTTTTGTTTTTGTTTTTGTTTTTCACTGCATAACACTAGTCCTGCACAAAGCCACTAGCTGGAAACATTCTGAAGTTACATAAGTTTTCTTAACTCCCAAGTTAAATTGGCTCTATCACAGAAAAAGACTAAAACAATGTACCCCCTGGACGTACTACCCAAAGTGAATTCCAGAAGGTGCTCAGAATTGTTTTTGTTAAAGATACTTTTTATTAAAGACTAGCCTTATATTAGTTCTAAAGTTCCTTAAACATTAGTTATTTTCTTGTTTTGTAATCTAGATAATGTTTACAACCAAAAGCTTAGTTAGCCTGCTTTCTACTAAGCAAACTTCTTCATCGATTTTCTTTAAGCTATTCATTTAAAAAGGTGCCTTTGTCCTGAAACTAAGCATATGACTTTCGGTATCGTAGGAATATTTTTAAAGAACTGAATAAACAGCATGTAAATTCTGTTAGGGACTTTATTCTCTTTTCCTACATTTGTTCATTTCTTTAAAAATAAAGTAATTTTTAACAAATAATGTGGATTTTTTCATAAGGCTTTCAGATGAATGAGAATTGTGTCTAATGAAGTACCACTGAAGTAAGAGTAGCTGCTAAATCATTATCTAGCAGAAGAATGTGAGTACTATTTTGTCCAAATCAATTATTTTTATCAAATGACTTTTCTGTCCAAATTGTTTACTTTAAGATATAATGATGTTAGAGATAAGCAGGTATTTTAATATGCATTTTTAGAGCATTATTATTCCAATTCCTATAAACCAAACTAAATGCAACAGAGTCAGTTTTAGGCTGTTACTTACTGAAACTGCTTTTCATTGGAGCAGTGAACGTTTGTAGCTAATGCTCCAATCTTGACAAGCAAAAATATCAGAGTTAAAAATTTTAAGCACAAATAGTACTGTGCGTTTAATAGGCTCTTTAGTCAGAAGAAAAATATTTACGTCCTAACATAGCCTTTTTCTGTACTTGTAAGATGTGTATTCTAAAGTATTTATCATCAAAGCTATTTGTCTCTGTAAAGCAGCAGAAAGAGTAAATTTCCTAAAGAGAACCCAGCTAAGAGACACCCTCCTGCAATGAAGTAGATCAAATGTATACAAAGAAGAGTACAAAGAAATAGTTTGGTGCCAAAGAGAAGATAGTTCTTTGAAACTATTTTTTTAATTCTACAGAAATATGTAATGAGTGCTCAAGAAAGAATATGCTTAGCAAAAAGCTTTTGGGGGGAGCAGGAAGAGAAAAAAACATCTGTGTGATGTGAGAGGAGAAAACATACAGACCAAAACAAAATAAATAAACAAAAACAGTCCAAACAAACTAAATTTATTTTCTTCTAAAATATGTTTTCTTAAGAGTAAATTCCTCTGTCAGTGAGTTGTGCTTTATAAATACAGGAGAACGAATCAGAGACTCTTTTTGGAAGACAATCCTCTTACCAATAGCACCAGTTTCACAGCTATTTTTGCCTCTAAAAAGAGTACCTCCTGGACCTTCACAAATTAGCTTTTTTAAGGGAGAAAAAGTTGTAAACTATTGTCAAAATGTTTATAGCTCTGACTCATGTTAAACATTTTTTAACAAACCATTTTACGAATGTGTTTCGAAGCACCTCAGTGGCCCAGAGCGAGGTCTACCTTTAATGTGAGAAGACAATGTAACAAAGACTCTCTCTCTCTCTCTCTCTCTCTCTCTCTCTCTCTCTCTCTCTCTCTCTCTCTCTCTCTCTCACACACACACACACACACACACACACACACACACACACACACACACCAAAATGGGAAGAAAAAAAAAAGGATGCGGTGGCCAGGAAGAAAAGAAAAACAAATGTTACTTATAATGAACGGACTCTGAGCTTCACAAAAATATGACAAAAGCAATATTTTTGCCCTAGTAAAATAATTTCTGATGTAGAATAAATGAAACTAAAATAGAACTTCTGAGTAGAATCAAGCATTGAACAAATTGTAGAAAAATAATAGTGTTAAATATTGTACATTCTTTCAAGACTTCTATGATACAGTTGTTAATGTAGTTAACTTAGTTCAATATTCTGTTGATACGAAAATAGCTATAATGTAGTACTTTGTTATTTGTAATATAATAATTAATCATTCATAATATATGGCTCAATGGTCCAAGAAAAGCCCAGTTATCTTTTACAAGTACAATAACCACACATAAATTATACAACAACTCAAATTCATGCCCTAAATTTTGTTTTTAAAAATTGGCATTTTTCTCATATTCAAATGCATATAAAATTAAAAAAAAAATGTTACTAAAATTAACACAAATCGAACAACCTTTGGGGATATTCAAGATCTTATTTTCCTAACAATAACTAAGTAAAAATAATTATTAGTAAGAGCAATTGAAATACATCATATATTTTAATGACTCAAATATTTATTTCTACTCCTTGTTGCATGAAGACTGTGGGAAATTTTTATCATAGCGATCAGATGGTGCGCTGATGTGAGAAGTGTTGCAGAGCATCCTGTTGATTGCTTCTAATTAACTGCAATGCTCTGTGTTCTCAGTTGTAGCCAGCCCACACCACACAATGCCTTTTATTTTGCTCTGAATGGATTTTTAGTTAGAAACAGCTGATCTCAATATCCACAGCATTTTGGCTTTTTTTTTTTTTTATCTCTTAACATTTTCCTGGAATATTTTCTTTCAATTTTCAAAGATAAATTTGAAAACATTTCTAAAGCATAAAGTATAATCAGTTAAATTAACAGCACTTGTGGTCTTTCACATGTATTTTGCATGTTCTATAGTATGTGATTACATTCTCAAACCACATTTCAATTCCTCTTTAAAAGTTATACATCTGAGTGATGGTTTAAGAAGGAAAATCTGAAAAGCCATTTAGAGCATGTGGCTACTTTTTAATTTTTTAAATTTTTGTTAGCAGACTACTAGGTAGAACAGAGCTGAAACACAGGACAACAAGCAAGGGATGGAAAGGATTTCAGAATTAAAAGTATTAAATAAAATTCTTTGCACTCACCTTTCTCTGATGATTTAAGCTCAAGCAGCCCTGACAGAGAGAAGTCATGAATTTTCATCAACTTCACACATGTCATACATTTAAAAACATTTTGATTTGCCCTGGGACCCCTGCATGTCTCCGAAGCACAGTAACAGTGCTGTGCTGTTTTGTAGGTACAAACCCTATGAACTCCCAGAGCTCTAGAAGATATATTACCAATGTAAACAGCCTCTTAAGTGAAGGGGAAAAAAAAAGAAAAAGAGCATTAAATAACAGGAAGTTTCCAAGGAAATGCAGAATTTAAAACAGTATTACTAGAAGCAGTGCACTTCCTATAATTTTAAGTGCCACAACATTATCCATACACTGGCTTTCTGAAAACATATAATTCTCTGACCGAAGAAACAATCATTTTGGAAAGGAACATTTATAACTTAAAAATTAGGTAAGTTATTAATTTGGCCTAATAGATGTTGAAAGTGATTAAACCATCCTCTTTTTGTGCATAGGGGAATAAAATGTGACTCGTGGGAGTAGAAACACCTAGTTTCAAAACGGCTACCAACGTTCTGATACTTCCAGGAGGAAGGCTAAATACATTAAGTATAGTGCAATAAAAACAGAATTTTTCCCTAAATAGCATGTCCTGGGATTATCCTCCAAATACTTCTGTCCCTCTTAAAATTGTGAGAAAGCATAAAGACAAGTTAAGAAATAAACATTAGGAGAGATTAATAGGTGCAACATTATAAATCATTTAACGATAAAAATAAAGTGGCATATCAAATAATTTAACACCATGCCCCTCAACTTTACAACTGAGGACAATGAAGCCCAAAGAGGTAAAATGACTTCCCCAAGGTCTTACAAAGACTAAGATAAAAAGTTCAACTAGAGGCAAGTCTCTTGACTTGTGGTTGGTGCTCTTTCTAAAGCACTACACAGCCTTTCAGTGCAATAACAGAAATGTCAGCTCAGGTGGATGTCAATCATACAGTAAAGGAAAACAATGAGCAGTGCACAAGGGCATACAAAATTAATTTGTGATATTTGCTCAGCAGGAGCAGTCATTTTCCTTAAAAAGATGGCTCTTTGGAAAATATCTTTATGCCTTCCTTTTTTGCCAGGGTTTGAGGATACGTACCTATTTAATAAAAGGTAGTTGTCTTTAGCACTCTTACACCAAGAGGGCAGGTAAAAACAACCACCATATAGTCTCCTTGTCACTAATTTGTCCCCACTTTTAATCCATTCTCCTATCTGCTGACTGCATTTCTAAAATGCACATCTGATTATATTGGAATTTTTTCGGTGGCTCTCCATCTGCTGCAAGATAAACCTACACTTCCTAGTCTGGCATTCAAGGGTCTTCAAAATGGTTAGCCCAGAGCACCCCTTCAGCTTTCCTCCCAACACTCTGCTCACACTTTCTACTCCAGCAATACAATCTAGGTATGAGTCCCTGAACAGGACATGCTTTTCACTGCCTCTGGGCCTTTGCACATCCCTTTTCCTCCACCTGGAATACCTGATAAAACTTTGATAAAGGGGACTTCAGGATTGAATTCAAGTGTTACCTTTTCTCCTTCTGCCAGATAGGGACCTTTCTTCCCTCTGGATCCCACTGCGTGTTGCGCAGACTTAGAATTACTACTCCACTCACTGCACTGAACTGCAGTTGTCTATGTTCATGCTTGTTTCTTCAAACACAGTGTCTCTGGGGTTAGAGACGTGTCTTTTTCTGCATGCATAGAACTTTGCCTGATGTAAGTGAATCTTTACTAACTGAATAAGTAAATCAATAAATAGGCCATATATTTTTCTTATCACAAAATATTTATGTCCTAGGGCGATACCACCGAGTTCTTCTGTATAATGTCTAACCTGGATATGCATTGACAACAGGATATTTGTATCAACCTCATTTTTGGTTTCTATCAAAGAAGTATAATTTTATAAATACTCTTTCACTATAGTAAGTTGAATTTGGCATGAACTTGGTGACAAAATACCAAGTCCTAGCTACATGTGAATAAAACAGAATTTGGGGGAAAATAGTAGGCCATCATTGCTCCAGACACTAGTAAAGAACACTTCCTTGGAGGGATCCATTTCTTGTTAGGAACACAAGTTGAAGGATTACCTGTAACCCACTAAGAGTGTAAATATATATTTAAACTGCATATAAACAGGAAATGATATCTGTATCTTCATGCCAAGTGAATGCCTTAAAAGAGGATGTTTAGTCTTAAATGGAATTTAGGTTTCAGATTTAACTTATTTTGGGTTCTGTCTTCCTAATCTTGCTGAGCAAATGCTACTGAGATGCAAATACCTCGTAGGGAGCCTACTCAGCTGAAGCCAGGGACATCCTTGCTATATAAGCACTCATTTCCACTTGAAATAATACCCTCATACTCATTAATGAAAGGTTTCACATTCAAAATGGAAAAGAATCTGCCAGTATAGTCTTTTCTTAACATGTCTGTAATTTTGAGCCAGGCCCCAAATTAATGAAGAGAGATTCTAGGAGTTGTTTGGGCCAACATAAGGCATAGGGCATCCCAACTCTTGAAGCTACTTCCAATCTTTTGATTCCCCCTGCCTCTACTCCATTGGTTCCATTGTGCCCCAAAACTATAGTCCCTAATCAAATGTGAGAGGTGCTCAGTAAGGGATAGAAGTTGGGAACACAGCAATAGTAGCCATTGCTCTTGCATAATAGATTCCTCTTGGCCATTCCACATCCCAATTCCCTATGTGGCATTATCATTAACAATCAACACTAGTTCTTAAATTCTTTTCTAGTAGATAAGACCATACTGGCCAGTTCCCACTCCCACTCCCAAAAGAATGATAGGATTTGTAACCTTCTGTTCCCCTCACCACTTCAAAAGATGGCTACCCTTTAGAATTTTAAAGGTCTTGAAAGATAGGTATGCCATAGAAAGTTTAAATCTGGAATGTAAAAAAGAGATTAACTAGAAGGACTTTCCAAGTCACTAATTTTTAGGGTTCATTTTGTGTTACATTTAAGCTTTGGGGGGTTTTGTTTGTTTTAAACCTTATAGTATTACCTCAAACAGTTTTCACTTCAGTAGGCAGGGAAATGTAAGAGCGTCCTCTCTTCCTAACTAGCATAGAACAGGACTACGTTTCTGTCATTTTAAGTCAAACCCATTTGGAATTTTAACACTTTTTTGTTCACATAAAAAAAGAAAAATGTTAAGAACTTCTCTAGCTTTATATTTTTCACATCAGAAAAGATTACAGTGTAAATAATGAAAGTGTTTCATGAATTTATTTGCTCAGCAAGCTTACTGAACACTATCATGTATGTGCAAGGCACTCTACAAGACACTGACCCACAGATACGCAAAGGAAAAAAAAAAAGAATATTGTGGTTTTCTTTTTAACTTTATTTAATGTTTTTTTTTGAGAGAGAGAGACAGAGCGTGAACAGTGAGAAAGAGAAAGAGACACAGAATCTGAAGCAGGCTCCAGGCTCTGAGCTGTCAGCACAGAGCCCAGTGCGGGGCTCAAACTCACGAACCACGAGATCATGACCTGAGCCAAATGACCTGAGCTGAAGTCAGATGCTTAACCGACCGAGCCACCCAGGCGCCCCAAGAATATGGTTGTTTACAGCTCTAAATTTAAGAATATGAAATGGTGACCACTATCAAATCACATAGGCTTGGCATTTCCTTTTGTCCACTTGTTATCTGTTCTTTTAAAAGAAAAACTTCTCTGGCAGGAAGTATTAGTCAAGATGGAAAACGCTGATCAGCATAAATTCCAACTGTATAACTTAATAAGCAAGAAAAAATATATCTGTCTTCAAATTGGATGCGGCCATTTGAAAGTTCTTCACAAACTTGTGAAAGGACATAGGCTTTGGTTTTCTTGAGGTTCTGAAATGAATCCATTACATCAAAATGGCTCTTAGTAGCAAAAGCAAATAATTATTTGCATTATAAGCTAATAAAATGGAGGGTTAGGCAGATTTGTACAAGATCCCTTTTTATTCACTTTTATAGATATTCTCTCCCATTCCTGTTTAAATGAACTTGGAAGATTGTTCATCACTCAGTATTGTTTAAATTATAAGGCACATATCTGCCACGTGGTTTTTAAATATTTTTCCCCCTTGGTAATGTCGATAAGTAATGTCCATCTCCATTCTTTAAGAATACGTTAATGTAATGATAGTATAATTTTGAGAGAAAAGTTAAATAATTTTTTAATATCTCACATCTAGAAACGTGACGTATTAGAAAATATAATATTCTTCAAAAAATACACTTTGCTAGCCTTTCTGAACACTCCTAATTCAGTGAATAGTACCTTTCTGTTCATAAAGTGCAACAAGGCCTCTCCCACAAGCAAATCCCCTGGAGGAAACCTCACTGATGAAGTCAGTCTACTTGCGTTTCATGGCACCTCCGAGTAAAAGTTATGACTTTATCCTCAATCATGATAGTTCATTCTAGATCGCGAAGCTACTTCCAATTCAGGAATATAAGAAAAGAGCCTATTCTGCCAACAAAGGGGATGCCCTTGTTTCACTCTTATGATTCTTTTATGTTAGACTCCTAGATTTTATATCCTCAAGGAAAAAAATGTAATATTAGAGAGAGAGATTGCTTTTACAATGACCCTATATGCCAAATACCTGCTTGTTTCAATTAGAGATGGGGAAAAACTATTTTTACATAATATTAGATTTATATAATTTCTCTGAAAGTTGAGTGTCTCTTATTAACAATAATTTCTCTATTAAAACAAATGTGAAAAGGCAGACATTTGTTCTATTGACAAAAAGGGATAATCTTTCAAATTTTATGAAAAGCTCTTGAATTTTCCCCCTCCTACTGATAAGGAACACTTTTCCTGATTTTTGCTCCTGTTAGTAATGAGTATCCTATTTCTATGTATGGCCGTTTTCAAAATTGGGACTATCAAGTAATGCACTTACAACTTACTTTTCAAGGAAACTGCTTTAGAGCTCTGTATCATTCCCCTCCCTACCTTTCCCACTAGTGAATCCCCCCAGAGGTTTTATTACAGATATGAAGTGGAGAATTTAGAAACAGGGCTGATTGGTGGACCCTCCCGCTGCCACTAAAGTTTTCCTGATACCTTCTAGATGCTACTGTAGGATTACATGACTGATTCGCTCCTCTCCTTGTGTGCTGGCAGCTAAATGGGAATACTGGCAAGCTGCCAGAAGGGTAGGTAGCCAACCTGCTTGCCCTTGATTGTGCCTGCCAGCTTTTTAATAACAGAAGTAGGGTCAAGTAAGTGAAATCACGAACTGAGGAGAGTATTCTGAGAATGCAAAGGCAGTTAATGTCCTTCCAAGCCTCAGATGACTGGCAACCCTTGGCAGAGTAATCTATGATTTGTGGCACCTGACCCTTCCACTGTGACTGTTATCTGTGTATTCACTAGAAACATATTTACAGAATCTCTCCATTAGCAAAGATGCCTTGTGTGTGATTACCCAATTGTCATGGTCACACTAGGGTTTTGATACAGTTCCTATTCATAAATGAAAAACTGCACTAAACTGCACATAGGGTTGATTTAAAGCAGGGATCTTCAATCAATAGATTAAGACTTCTTCTGGTAGACCTCAAAGAGATTATCACAGTCTTGCTCCCCTTTCTTCTCTTCTCCAAGACAACATTCCGCCTCCCCCCAGTCCTCAGCAAGACAGAATCTCCTTTATCCCCTTAAACCCTTACGAATTCTCAATAAAGTTAAAAATTAGCTATTAGGATTATCCCCCCAAAATGAGCCTATTTAAAATAAGATTCCACCCCAGAAAATATTGGAAGAGAGCACCACTTGCTTAAACCAAGTACTGCTCACATTTATATAGAACCTAGGTGTCAGCACAGTATGTTGCCCTCACCTAAAATGTTTTAGTTGCAAAGGCAGAGAGAGGTTGTAAGCTGGCTTTCCTTCATTCTTAAGGAATCAAATATAAAGAACATTATTTTTTTTTCTCTCTGATACGAGTGACAATGAGAACACTTACTACTAAAAAGTTTATTGGGAAGTTTTAAAAGTGGCATCTTCCTTTCCCCCTCAAATAAATGGCATTGAGGTCCTGCAGTGCCAGAATATTTCTCTAGTTTACATCCTATGTTGGCTCTCACCTTAGAATTAACCGAGAGAGGAGAAGCAGTATTTCAGGGAACCAAATCAGACTCACTAGGACCAAATAAGTGGTCATGAATCAAAATGGACAAACGATAACCAAGAGTCATTGCATCATGTGTCTCCCCAGTGAGAAAATAAAGTAACAAAGTCGCAACAGATAAATAAATGAAGGCGATAAACTCACCACAGATCAAGCAACACTACTAAAGTGACCTGACTTGACAGTAACCGCAGGTGACCCTTAGGAATTGCATCGGGGTTAAATGCCCTGAGAATTGACGAGATCCCGACGACCTGGGCCACTGACCCTCCGCAGCTGGTAAGACGGCGGCGCACAGAGGCCCGCGCTCTAGGCAGCTAGGGCCTGGCGAGGGGAAGCTGGAGGCCGGCCCGTGGCGCCCAGGGCCCGTCGGACCGCCGGAGCCGGGTCTCTCGAGGCGCAACTGCGGCCGGTCCGGGGGCAGAAGACCCCGCAGCGGTGAGGCCCCCTCCCCCAGCCTGCTGGGGCTGACTGTGTGCACTGCAGGCCGCAGCGCCGAAGCTAAGCCCACGTGGGGGCCACAGTGAATCCTAAGAGCAGCTCCGGGACGGAGGCCGCGGTCCAGCTGACCAAGTCTCGGCAGTCGCCCTGGGCGGGGCGGGCGCTAGGCGCCTTAGAAGAGAAAAAGCCGCAGAAGTCAGACGCTGGACCGGAGCCCACGCACGCCGCGTGGCCACCGAGTGTGGGAAACGTCCTCGCGGGAGCGGGACGTAGGCGCGCAGTACCGGAGCTTGGGCGCCCCTCGCAGCTGGGAGTCATCTCGACGCATTTCTTCCCAGGCGACCTGAATTCAATCCCTAAGAAGATAGATGCTCCAGACATTAGCGAGTAACAAGGAAAGGAGGGGGGAAAAGACAGAGAGCGTTATTTAAATGGGGGAGGGGCGGGAGGGAGGAGTAGGAGGAAATTTTACAGGAAAGAAATCCCCATTTACCGCCAAAACCGTTTCTGAGAAGTCCTGAGGTTTTGCGCCTGGAGAGAGTTCACTTTAAAGGCTGGAAAAAAAATATTCCTCTGCTTTTAATTGAAGTAAACAAAGTGCAACAAATCCTAACTCAAATATGATTGCAGTGAGATTAGGGTCTAATTGCTTAGGGTTCAGGTGGAATCTGCGGGCTAAATCCTACAGGGCCAATCTGAATTTCACAATCATTCTGTCAAAAGGAGAGCGATGAGAGCCCACACGCTTCCTAACAAGTCATTTTTAACAGTTACAAGCTTCGCACAAAGACCACACAGGGCGCCTAAGAGATGCAAATCTAATCCCTGGTCATTCTACAGGCCTTCAACAAAGATGTGCTAAACCCTAATAGAAAAGAAATCAGTTCTCTGTCACCAGCCCCTACTAAAATCTATTAGAGAATGGACAGAGCCTCATCTACAGCAGTTGCTGCAAAGGTTAAGGACAAGTACAAATAAGAGGGACCCAGTTTTGTTTTCCGTGTGAAATATCGGGAGAAGCTAACCCCCAAATGAGTGACGGGATTCGATCCGTGGCTTCGCATTCATTTGAACGCTAGAAAAAAGTAAACACGCACATTAAGACTTTTGAAGACACCGTTTCTGAATTTAGGAGAGATGAAACAAATTCCTCCAAAGTTGAAATCTTTGCCTCCGAAACTGCCGAAGAATATAAAGGGGAAAGAGAGGCTAACACGCGGGTCCAAGAAGGAAGATCCGGGCTCTGGACCCTGCGGGGTTGACTTCGCACGGCAGCACCTAGTCCTTGCTGAGAAAAGCCCCGTTAGCGGAGCCACCTCCCGGCGGGGACTTGGGCTGCTCGAGGCCTCTTGCCGCTGGGGCGGGGCGGAGCGGCGGGCGCCGACCGCAGGAAGTCTGGACCGCCGCCCTCCCTCCCCGACGAGCCTGCTTTCGCTCCCAGTCACTCTCCCGGACCTCACCCTCGGGCACCTGGGGTCGTGGAGAGGCGGCCTGTGCTTTACATATTGAGAGGCTTCTCAAACGTGCCCTTCTGCAGTCACCACCCAAATGAAGTCCAAATCAACACCTGTGTCATGCTGGGGTGTTAGATGGGTTAATATGTTGCAGCTAAAATATATCACAGTGCGTCTGAGACTCTCAAGAAAGTAAGGGCCCCGGGGCTTCAGGTCCCTTGGAGAACCCCCAAGCTGGCTGGGCCAGGGGAAGGGGGCGGTGGAGGGAAATGACCGGTTGTGTGTGGGGTTTAGGGGCTGGGGGGCGGGGGAGGAGAGTCTCTTCTTCCCGAAGAGCCAGAGGCCCGGCGACAGGACAAGTCCAGTCTCCTCCCTCGCTGCAGTCGCGGGACCCAGAGCTGGGAACGCCCCGCCGAGCCTGACCCGCCCGGGGAGCGGGCGCGGGGGGGCGGGACGGGGGAGGCGATTCCGGCTCCGCGGAGGGATCTCCAGGGCAGACGCGACCCCTTCCGCTGCGCGCCCTCAGGAGGATGGGGCCCGACTGGGTAGCGGGAAACAGGGCGCCTTCTCAGGACCCGCCTTCGTCATGGGAAGCTGCACAGCGCCCTAAGATGAGAGCTGGAGGGCGGGCTCGGCTTTGAGTCCCAGCGGAATCGCTCTGCCATTTTCCCAGGCAGCTGGGGCTCCCTCCACGTGGTACCCCCTTCGAGGCCGAGCTGACCGGGACAAAAGAGGGCGCTGTCCAACAGCCACGGTCGGAAAAGACCTAGAATCTCCCCTTTCTCTTAAGTCTCCTCTCCAACTGCAGGAAGGAGGGGTGGGGCAATTGTTCGAAAGAAAGGATTTTTGTCTATTTTCCCCGGAAGTTTCCAGAAGGCAGTATTTCTTCTCCCAGGCGCTTCGCCCTCTGTCCCCAGGCTCCCCTGAATTTTTTCCTCTCCAAAGTTTAGAGCCCACACGGCCAGGCTGGAGTTTGGGAGGCGAACAACAGTTTCTGGCCCCTCAGCTCCCTAGCTCTTTCATTTGCTCCAGTAAAAAGTCTATTCTTAATGTCTAGCAGGAGGAAAGGAAGAAGTTGCTAGATTTGCCCCTCAGTTAAGAGATAGATGACCATATACACATCTGCTTCCTCCTCCTCCCTTTCTATGCCTGTCCAGGCCAGGCGATGCATTAGGTCTGGCCTGTATTCCTTACTTCGCATCTATTGACATTAATTGAATTTCTCTGCACTGCTGCTTCTCTTTGCTCCTGTCACTTTTCTCTCTAGTCCTCTAATAGGCTGACCTTGGTGGCTCACTGGTCCTTTTAGCAACACCCCACCACCACCACCACCGCTACCACCACGGGCCTCCCATATGGGCTTTACTGGCTTTCACTCTAGAGGGGTTAGCGCATCCACTTTGTTTTTCTTTTAGTGCCGACATTAGGAAAATGATACCGAATTGCCTTGGAAGTATGACTGCCGCTGTGAGGCTGGAATTGGACAAGCAAGAAAATAAAATGTAGGTATTGAAATGAAGAAATGGAAAATGAGCGATGAGTGGGATGACGTAACAAATGAAATGTAGATGATAGAGTCACATCAGGCTATAAATACAAGAATATGATGCTCCCGCAGGTGATCTTTGGGTCCTAATGAAGGTGTCCCACATCTGCCTTGGGAGATAGGGAGATGGCTCCTTGAGGAAGGCAGACAGATTTCTTCTCCTTGATTGCTCCTGAAGATGTGGACCAGCAATCCCCAGCCTGTGTATTTTTGGTCCTTGGGGAGATTCTGGAAAGTGGGAAGGAGTCACCACACAACAACCACCACTCATAGAAATGGCCACAGTCACCATATCTCTATGGAGCTGTCAGGGGCCTGGGAACTTCCTGCCTTGGGAACCTGCTCTAGCTCTCTGCTGCTCTGGGACACATCCTTGTGCACCGTCTCTGCCTACCAAGCCAAGACTAAGCTGGGTCCTGTCCTCACTTGGGTGAGCTAGCTCCCCTTGACCCTGGCAGGTTGGGTCCTCCGGGTCCCAGTCTCACCCTTACCTCCTGTCAGTTGTAGGGGTTCTGTGTTCCGGTTTGCAGAAACAGGGAGCCTGAAGGCTCCCTGTTGTGGGAGGTCTGACCTTCCCACCTCCACTCAGGTTGCTTTAATGCCTCAGGACCACTCACTCTGCTTAACCACAGAATGAATTCTAGAGAGGAAAAAAAAATCTAGTGAATTTACATCGGGTGTGTGCATGTGTGTGAAGGATGTCTTTAGACCTTTGTGGTCTCTGTAACTTGACATCTGTTAAAGAGAACACCGGGGTTTTTAGGAAGAGTTTTGTAGAAGATTGAGCAAGCCTGCGAAGCTGTGTAGATCCTCCCCACCCCACCCCCCGCCCCCCATCTATTGGTTCTCCTGAGATCTTCCCGGAGGTGAAAATGCTTTGCGCGGGTGTTTAAAAACGCAACGCCTAAGAGGCACTAACTTGAGGAGGTTAATAAATTATTCCCTTTTGAAATAAAAATGGAATCGGCATTAGGCACATACTATTATTAGACTGGGTTTCTGCCTGCCAGAAAGTTCGTTAGATATTCGTATCTAGGCAGAGGCGGAATCTTTCTTTTCCGTAGGAAAACTCGACAGGAAAACAGCAGCAGTTCGCTGGCTTTGTTTGATTTTGTTTATCCAAATAAAGATTGCGTTTTCAGATCGTTTTTTAAAAAATCCCTTCAGGTTAGGGTTTGGATCATCACCGTGACCCAGTGAACTAATTATCTGTATATTCTGGGGTCAAACTTAACAGGAAATTTCTACTTATCCGCACATCAGACTTAATTAGTGTCGTCTCCAGAACGGATGGGGAGCCTGTGGGCAGACAGTTCAGAGCCGAACCTGGGGGGGGGGGCGGCGGGGGCGTCGCGAGCTGAAAACCTGCTGGAGAGTCACCTGCTAGCCTTGCTGGGGGGTGGGGGGTGGGAATGGGGGATGCGCGAAGCTGGGTGGGAGGAGAACGTGCGGCCGCGGGCTGCACCGGAGGGAAGACGAGGGTGGGGGGGTGAGGCCTGGGACTGGGGCTAGGGGGGCAGGTCGTAGCTGGGTGGGGAGTGCAGGGGCCGCGGGCAAGAGTGGGGAGGTCGCCGATAGCTGTTCACTTGGTTCTAGAAACCGAAACTTTCTACGACGGAAGACCATAAAACAGCCAGAGATTTTAAGTGCTCACACTTGCAGCTGAGTCGCCTGACAGCAAATTTGAAACCGCAGGGCCGCTAGGGGCCCTTAGGTCTTCGGCAGTACAACTGGGAGGCTGTGGAGCCACTCGTAGGGCTGCGATCATAGCTTTGCGCCCCGGCCCCGCAGACATCCTGCTGGTCCCCAGAACACGCCGGCAGGTCGTCACGACTCCAACGCGCGAAATGTTAGCCCCGAGCAACCTCTTCTGGCGGCCCTTCCTTTAAAAACAAGTTTGAAATTTACATCAAATCTTTTGCCCGTGTACTCTTCACTAAATAACTACTAACCAGTACCGAGAGGAAGCACAAACATGGTTTCTCTATCACCTTTCTTGCTGTTTCCTCCCGCCCCCCTCCCCAACCATGGAGTCTCAGTTTTCTAAGCAACTAACTTCTATATACAACAGGAATATTCAGTTTCAAATATACCGGGACTAAAGCCTGATGCATATGGTCTGAGGCTAGAAGAAAATATTTAGTGCTTGCCTGTAGATTCTGTCACCCATCATCTGCTCGGAAAGCGCTCTGTATCTTTCAGCGTGTCCGGCTCTTATGATTGCAAATGGCCCTGTTTTCAAATGGAAATAAGACTTGCAAACTGATTATGTGTATTGAATCGGAATCACTCCCTAGATCCTCTTGTTGAAAATGTATTGAAAAAAAAAAAAAGGACGATGGCTGCAGACCTCTGGAACCGGCCTTCCCTCTTCTCAGGGGGGGTCAATCTATTTTGCAACTTTTTGCCATTTGAGCTTGTTTCAGCTAGGTAATTACGTTCCCACTGTGTTACACCCCATGCCAAGAGGTGGGACACACATTTCCTTTCAGGGGCTCCCTTGCCCTCTCCACCAGCATTACTCCCTAAAAATCATAAACACTACACACTCATCCATCTGCCACAAAAACACCAGCACAACTCCACACACTTTCACCAGGCAGTTGTTCCTCTCTTCTCCCTTCCCCACCTTTCCAGTCCCCTCTCCTTCTCTCTCTTCTTTTCTGTGCTGAACCACATACACACAACGCTCCAGCTTCCACAGAGCTGAAGTATTTAGGTCTGTTGAGAATTTTCAGTAACCCGCTTAGGGTTGGTATAGCATTATAGTTGTTAGAAAACAGTTGATACCGGAAAGTTAATGTCGACTATTAGGGATGCTTGAAGCTCGATGCTACCATAGATCTCAAAGATGTTCTCTTTAACCCATCCAGCGCTAGATTACGGCTATGGGTTGACTTTTTGTGGACTGTTTCCAAAGATTCTCCCATTGGATGTCAGCACGAAGCCAATGTGAAGTGCACATAGATAACTGAACTCTCCCTGCTATGTCAATTGTAGATAATGATATGCTGCAGTACTTCCAAAGTTTACTACAGCAGGCCTCAGCCTCAGCAGTCCTTCCAGGAAATGGTAATCAACATTTCAGTTAATAGCGCAGCTTAGTGAGTAGTAATGAACCGGCTACAACTTGTGTCTTCCCTGGCTAGGGGCGGGGATGTATGCTCTGTGCACGCCTTTGGTGAAAGAGTTGCAATTCTTTCTGAAGCACACTCAGAAGGGGAGGAGGAAGCCGTCACTGCCCAGCTCCGCACCCACCCACCCATTAGTCCCCACCCAGAAAACAGTGCCTTGCAGACCTCAAGGCACCGTCGAGTGGCCAGGCGGGGAGAATGGTTTAATCCTCTTAGGCTTCAGAGTCTCCTCTGAAAAAGCCCGTCGCTCCAAATCTGTTTAGAAACCCAGTGTTCTGGGGGCACCCGCGGGGATCCTAACCATGCCGGATTTGCTGTATACATCGGCATAGTCAGATTCGTTAAACCATTGACCTATTCTCCTAGGTTAAAACAGAGCGCCAGCCGGCTCAGAGGAAACAACTCCCAGTCCTCTTCGTGTCATTACGGTAATTCCCAGGTTTACATCTGCGCGCGCGCACTCAGTCCTATGTGTGCCGAGGAGATCCGGTAAATCGGCGGCGCGCGAACCAAATAAATCCTTGTTTTCCTAGAGCTTTGGACACCTTCGAGCAGCAGTATTGAGAGGGAAAATGCTAGGCAAGGTGGAGGCCCTACCATCCTAGATGATTTTCCACAGAATGGCTTCAGGGCAGTAGTGACTGGGGAAGGGTATCCAAGCACACTTTTCATTGCCTAACATCTTTGATTTTGTAGAAATGACATTATCAACTATTACTGAAAATCCTAGAGATGCAATGTTTGACCCTCTACCAACAGCCTGGTGGTTACTGACAATTATTGACAATTTCATCTATCAATCAAAGATAGGATTCCTGGAAATGTAGGAAATGGAGGGACAGAGGAGAAAAAGTTTGTCTTGTACCTTGTTGTCAGACTACACTCAGACCTGCCCTCTTATTTCCACTACTCTGTGAAGACCAGAATAGGAGGAGAGTTTGCTGCAAATAAGGGGGAATAAACATTTATATTTGGTTTTGTTAGCTAGCCAATAGTGTTCACACTAATAATATCTGTTAGTGGATAATGTAGATGTGACAAATGGTAATTTTTGTTATAGATTGCTTCAAGAAGTCTCATCTACCACTGTGTGTCTCAGACAACAAGTTCATTTTCTTTAAGAACAAATTTTAATATTTTCCCCAAACATAATTAGTTCTCCAGGATTTTGCATGAAAATAAATTAATATTCCAATTTAAAGTGGATATAACTGAAGAAAGTTTATCCTTGTATAATTTTTAAGGGATACTCGGTTTCATGTGAATCTTAATTGAGGCAATGAATGCATTCAACTTTTTGCATCTAACAGGTTCTGTAAGATCCCCTACTAAGAGAATCGTACATTAAGTTTTTTTTCTATTTGAATATCTTCTAAAATAGATATATGAGACAAATACATATGTATATACTTCTATAATGCATACAAAGACAGGTGTCTGTATCCAACCATTTATACCTACACACAGAGTTCACAGAATCAGATGTGAATATTAAGTTGGAGGAGAGTCCTCTTTAACAAGACCTATTGCTTGCAATTAAAAAAAACTTTTTTGCATTTCAAGCAGAGCAATAACAATAATCGATTTATATTGCAGTGTCCTACAAGTGACTAAAAAATAAATAGAACAGGAAAATGGATTTAAATTCCATCCTTTCCAAAACTTTATTTACAACTCATCATAATAAAGATAATAAATGTTTAGGAAGCAGAGATCAAATGGGAAACATCAAATAAGAAGCCTGAGACCTTGACTAGATGCCCTCCAAGTAGGGTATTAGGTCACTATCAGAGAGAAACGCAGCCTGCCACTTCAGCTGTGGCTTCCGATGAGGCAGAAACTGTGCTGTCAAGTTGCTAAGCCTGCTTCTCCTCTGCTCCTTTGAGAACCATCAAGTTGAGAATCACAACTACATGGGAAGAGGGAGCATGCAGACCCTGGGTCTCCCTTTCCATAAAACACATTCTTTCCGCTACTCTTATCCATACCCAATGCTTCCAGCCACTTGGGTGGACAAACTCACCACAGAGGGCAATTAGGAATAGGACACTCCTTCCAGAAGCTCCTGACCAAAGCAGCACAAGAAAATTTTCTGTGCTCCTAGTGGAGGAGGGATCCCAAATCAAGCCCCCCACAAAGGGTGGCCTGGAGTTGAAAAGGACACAATTGCACAATCACAAACACACCCGTTGGGAAGTCAGAGAGGGTCAGAGGAAGGTGATGTCCAGCATCTCTTAATAGGAACCTGGCAGAGCAAGGAAAACATTCAGCCTCATTCCTCCCAGTACTCACGTCTGTCACTTTCCTTCCATTCTAAAAGACACATTTCGAACAAACAAGCCAGCAAACCATGCCTAAGAGCCATATCATCTCAGATTCACATTTCCCAACAGGCTTTCTAGTTCTCCACAAATAATATCCTCGCGCACTCTGCTCCCCGCTCTAATAATTGGGGGAGGGGGGTGAGCGATGTCTAGAGAGACTGGAGACATTCGATCAGAATTCAAGGCAGCTTCTCACAACTCTCTTGTTTATAGAAAATGAATGTCTGCCTGGCTTGCTTTTAGTTCTGGAAAGGGGTCAGTCTTTATCAGTACGGTTCACACAGATCCTGGATTTTTTTTTCCCTTATCTTAAATTGACCCGCTTTTAAGATAAAGACATAATAGAGAAAGCATTGACCTTACCTGGTCCCTAATGAGTTGGAAGTCAGAAAACCCCGCTCTCGTTTCCTCTTATCTCGAGTCGCCTGGGAAGAGACTCGCGCTACCTTTTGTGCACTCGCGCCTGCAGATAGCCCCTCACCGACGCGCACACGCCGGGAAGCGCGCTCGGAAAGCGTGCGGCCTCAGTCTGAGAATTCCTCCCTGGCGTCTCAAAACCCGAGACCTCGAAGCCAGCCCCAGGCCTAACCCTGCCCCAGGAGGATTTAAAATCCTCGGAAGGCTCCCGAGCAAGGCTTCTCTTGTGTAAGGCCAAGTCCTAAACAGTGGGACGAAGACCTTCCTCCTGCGAGGCCCTTGGAGTGGAGGGCGCGGGGCCTCCTCCGCCCCCAGGAGTAAGTGCCCCGAGCGTTTCTCGCGCGGTCGGCTGGGCCTGGGTGTGATTTCACTCGAGGGCCCCAAGCTACCTCCCTCAGGGCCAGCCCCTATCCCAGAGCCGCAGCCCGGCTGCTGAGCATTCCCTGCCCCCACCCGCCTCCCGGCCTTGACGACTCCAGCTGTACCCACAAGTGTCTCTGTTGGGGGCGGCGGCAGCCGAGTCTCCCTTCTCCCCTGCTCAGAGCATCTCTGGCCCACTCTTCTCGCCTTTCCAGATCCCAGTCCAGTCCCCAGCCTGGCTGACTGAGAGGGCTGCATTCCTCCCTCTCCGACCGACAGTTCCAGGTTCCCAGGCTGGGGCGGTGGTGGTGTGCCGCTTTGGGATGCTAAACATCAAACAAGCCAAGCCAGGGGTTTCAGGCCCCGAAGCCACTAGAGCCGCTCTCCAGGGCTCTCGAGAAAGTCCCCGTGTTTACTTGGCGGCGTGGAGGTGGGGGAGAGGAGGCATGGGGGCCGCTGTCTGCAAAATCTCCCCCACTGACCGAAGCCATCAGGGCTTGGGGAAGGGTGGGGTGCATAGGCGGGGGCGCTCAGCTTCTATGGGATCTTAGAGAGAACTGCGCTGCTCCCCCCCTCCCCCCCCAACCGTGAGGTAGCTTCCGGCTTCTCCAGCACTTCAGGGCCAGGGACATCCCCAGAGGGCTGATTTCTCTAGGCTAGAACCTGGGCCAGAGAAGCTGGAGACTGAGGGGAGGTCTACTTCAGGAATAGGTGACGATAGGCATCGCAGAGGCTCATCGAGATATGGGCCTGGGAATGTCCCCAGGCTGGGGAGTTTCGCTGCGCCCAGCGCGCACGTATTTCCCTATCAAAAACCTTCAGCTTGCGTGCCACGACTGCTTCCAGAAGTTACTACAATCTACTGGCCATAGCGGGAGCTGGTGGACCCCGTGTGATGGATGGAGAAAAGCAGCCAAGCCCCTATTTGTCTCGGCCCCATTCGCAGACCCGGCTCAAATCACCCTGCTCCCCACCACCCCACCCCGAACAAGTAAACAGACTTCAAACGAAGCCGGCCTAGAAGGCAGGGAGAAGATGTATTTGATAAAACTCCATCCAGTGCAAGGGTGATAAGGCCGAGGGTACCACAACCCACTAAAACTGTGACTCTCAGGCCCCCGCTCCCGGCTAGGAGTTGGGGGAGCAGCCGCCCTTGCCAGTGTCCTGCACCTCGAGCACCGCCTGCCCCCCCCACCCCAGGCTTGTGCTGGGCCTGGGGCACGTTGAGCGGAAGCTCCCATCCCCCAAGCAATTGGGACCTTAGAGTAAACATCTCCGAGCAAAGTCTCAGCCCCAGGCTGTGATTTGACCACTTATGCACCCTGTCTGGGGCCACTGGTGCTCTTCCCAACACAGGTGTTCAAACTTTACCAATTTTTGCTTGTTTTCCAAAAGGTGAAGGCCTCCTGAGATTTTCCCCAACCAGCACACTCTGTAGACCCAACCTTCTTCGGATTCTCTGAGTCTCTTCTGGATATTGGAAACCATTTCTCAGCAGCCCCACCCAGGGGAGGAAGCTCACCCTGGCCTTCCAGTCCTAAGGCATTTGGGGAGAGGAGCCCCCAGGCAGTTAACAAAGAATATTGCTGGTCTGGAGCAAGGCCTTGGTCTATGCAATTTCCCTCACAACTGGGATATGGGGAAAGTCTGGTGAAAAAGAGAGACGGCGACAGAATGAGATGAAAAAAAGAAGAGAGGGAAGAAAAGGAAGAAAAAGATAAAACTCTAGGCACGAAATGAGTGTATGCCAAGTATGAATCCCCACAAACAGTTTCAGGTGAAGAGGGGCCCACCCGGCCACTTTTGCTGGGTAGGTTTATTAAGGGTGACACCGAAAGCAGCAATAGCCCATCTAGGATCTATGATTTCTCTGTCCACAACCATTCCTGCCTCCTTTCCTCCCCAGGGCAATCTAAAAGTTCCCCAACAACCACACCAAAGAGACCAGGAAATTGGAAGTAGGAAAAAAGACCAAAGATGATTATTTTGCTGGGGTGGTGGTGGTGATGGGGGTGGGCAGCAAGAAGTAGAGAGTTGGGAACAGGAAAAAGATTGCTTACTACAAAGATATTTAGGAGCCAAGAGATGGAAACCGGTGGAACAAAGAGGGAAGGCCCAGCTTCCAAAGTCCTGCTTTCGTGTAGCCCAGTCAGAAACCTCCGAAGACCAGAAAGACCCTAAGAGGCTGGGGATCCGTGTCTAACCATGCATGGGAATAGCTGTTTTAGAACAGAATGGAGACCCAGATAAACTTTCCCTCTTTTGAAAATAGCCTCCCACCGAATTCCGATTCCAACCAGGCTCTCTACAGCAGATTAGAAACAAGGATTGGTGTTGAAATCTACAGGGACCATCCGTTCAGTAAAAATGATTCCTCATTCAGGATTCTTTAAAATGTATGTAATTTAAACATTTTAAAGTTTTAAACGTTGCCTTAGCTGTATAAGACCACAGTAGACACTTGGAGGTTTCAAAAAAACAGAAGCCTGGTGCTGAAAATGAATCCTTTGGTCTCTTTCTCTTCCTTTCTCCCATCCCCTCCTGATAGAAGTATTTAGCTTTTTTTCCTTTCAATTGCCAAGTCCCAGGACTCCTCAAGGTTTGGTTCTGCTCAATCCGGAGACAGAACAAAACTCCATTTCCCTGGGGGACAAGGACTCTGGGCTCAGCTCTTTAGCTGGTTTAGGATCCTTTCAGCCCCCAAACAATTCCAACCCCATTAGGCCAATGATGAGCCAACCCCACCACCACCAAAAAATGCCTTTTAAAGTCAAATCAAAACCAAACAAAAGGTGGACTTTTAATCAGAAAAAGAATCCTTTTAATTTGTATAATTTATTAGAAGCTTCTTAGGAACTATATTTAAGCCAAATATCTACATAAGTTACAACAGAAAAAGACTGACGCTGCAAATACCAAACTGCCAAATAATATACACAGATTTGTCAATGCCCATAAAAAATATGATGGGCTGGGGCTGGGGATTGGTTTTGTTTTTGTTTTTTACAACAAAATGTACAGATTACTAAAAACTAGGTGTGTAGTCCAACTTTTGACAGCGTTTTACAGCTACAAGTTCACATCAAACATTAAACAATTTTAGCCAGGGCTTTTCCCCGGGGCTGAGTCTGGGCGGCCAGAGGGCGCTGGGAGGGGGCATTTCCTTTGTGTCAGTGACAAGTGGGTCCTGTGGAAGAGTCTTTCCTCTCCCCAGCCCCCATCTCCCCTTCATAAGAAATCCGGGTATTTACTAGTGAGTCTGCCTTGCTGGTATAGCGTACCCAGAGTGAAGTTTGCGATCTTCAGAGTCCAGAGCCATGTCATTGTAGAGCCCTCTCCAAAGTGCACCCTGCCTGAGCAAGTGAAACCATTTCAGTCACCTAAAAGACACCCCCAAAGCTGTTCTTGTTATGTCCTTCTCTTTTTAAAGACTTCTTAAAGAATTGGATTCACTTGGATGTTTTTCTTTTCTTATCTTTTCCTTTTTAATCCCACAAATTTTAGAAAGAAAAAAAAAGGCATCCAGCAGTTTGGCTTTTGTGTTTTTTTCCCTCGGTCTAAACGGGGCAGATTCTTAAGAAAAGTCGAAGCGCAGGGAGCGGTGGGTAGTTGGTGATGTGTGGCCGGCAGTTGGTGATGTGTGGCCGGCAGGAGGGGAAGCGATGAGGCAGCGCGCTGGGCCCGGCCTGGCCCTGTGTCCTCTCACCAGGTCCGACCATATAGCAAGGTGGAGCAAGACATGGTGCCATAGTCCGAGCCCGAGGAGTTCAGGTGGGACAGGCTGGAGACCTGGCCCTGAAGCGCCGCGGGGCTGGCGGCGTGGTGCGCCAGGTCCGGAGACTGGCCGGCGCTGCCCGGCTGGTGGCCCGGGTGTGCACCTAGACCAGGGCCACCGCTGCCCACTGAGATAGCCGCCGCTGCCGCTTGAGCAGCCTGAGCCTGCTGCTGCGCCTGCTGTTGCGCGTGGCCTTGAAGGCTGCCGGCGCCAGGCGCGGGGGCGCCTGCCTGGCAGGGCTTGCCGTCTTTCACCAGGACCGGCACTGCCACGCGGCGCGGCGACTGCTGCTGCGCTTGCTGCTGCTGTGGGCACCCGGCGCCCCCGCCGCCGCCGCCGCTGTCCTGCTGCAGTTGCTGCTGCGCCGCCTTGTCCTTGGCTTGGCGCTTCATCTTGTAGCGGTGGTTCTGGAACCAGATCTTGACCTGCGTGGGTGTCAGGTGGATCATGCTCGCCAGGTGCTCTCGCTCGGGCGCCGACAGATACTTCTGTTGCTTGAAGCGTCGCTCCAGCTCGTACACCTGAGCCTGGGAGAAGAGCACCCGGCGCTTCCGGCGTGGTGCGCTTGGCAGCGGGGCCATGTTCTTGCTCACGTCCCCCAGCGAGCCCAGGCCGCCCATGCCGCTCATGTTCATGCCGCTCGCCGGGCTCATGAAGCGGGAGACTGTAGGCGACAAACGCATAGCGTCGGCGGGGGCCGGGCCGGGCCAGGCCACCTCTGCCTTCCGCGGCCTTGGCCAGCTCTGCCCACCCCGACGGCTCCCTCCTCGCCTAAGCTGCCTCCGCCCAAAGAGGCCTAGGTGTCAAGGATGGCTAGCGCCTGCCCCAGGCCTTGCCGTCGAGGCATTTACTGGAAAGCTCCCCGCCTCAACCCCGGTTGCCTCCCTCAGTCTCAGTGCTCCAGCCCAAAAGCAAAGTGGAGAAAGACCGCTTCTGCTCCTTTCGTGGCCATCCCCCGGCCCAAGTCGTGGGGTTATCGGGGCACAGGCGGCGAACTGGGCCCACACCAAAAGCTGGGGTCCCACGGCAGACCCCAACTTTGGGAGCGTAGGAGAGTGCAGTCTTCACTTTCCAAAGCTAGAGCCCCAGACGCTTTGCCTCTTGGCCGCTCTCTCCTGTCAGCCCCAATGAGGGCACTTGCTCGGCCCATTTACAGCCCCCTCTGGAGCCGCGCGCGCCCTTCCACCTGCCTAGACTGGAGAGCCAGCCGGGCCGGACGCCTGAGCGTGTCGCAGTAGGACAGCTTCTGGCCCGGCCAGGACGCGCCTCTCTACTCCCTGCTCGCCCCCAGCTCCCTTAGGGTTTTTTTTATTGTTGCTGCTGCTGAGGTGGGGGCGCTCCCTCGGCACTCTGAGGTCTCCTGCGCGGAGCAGAGCTCCTAGTCGGCCGCATCTGGGACATGCCGAATACTAGCACCTGCCCGCAGGACCTCAGCGTTACCAAGTGTCTCTTCTGGGACACCTCAATCCAGCAGGGGGAAGAATCCCCAGCTCCCGCACCCTACTCCCTGGTGCGGCTGCCGGGCCGCCCACCCTGACGCCCAGTGCGCAGCTGGCAGGAGCCGCGCCTTCTGGGCTGCTCTCCCCGCGCCCCCCATACTTAGCCCGCGGCCCGGCGGTGGGGCGGCCTCACTTACTGGCGGGGAAGCGCGGGTCTGGGTTGGCGCCGTACCATCCGGGGCCCGAGGCGCTGTTCCGCATGGTGTCCTGGTACGGCGGCAGCTCACTCATGTTGCCCAGGTTGCCGTTGCAGTAGCCCCCCACGGCGGAGTGCGAGAGCTGGGGCACCCCTGCCGCCGTCATGTGGTAGGCGGCGGTGACGGCGCCGTGGTGCCCCACGGCGTGCTGCTGCATGGCTGCGGCCGGCGGAGCCGCCTGGCCCTGCCTGTAAGCCGCCAGCGGAGCCCCGAGGCCGCCGCCCTCCATGCCCACTTTCTTGTAGCTTTCCTCCAGGGGACTCAAGATGTCAGACACTGAGAACGGAGTCGTGTGCTTTGGACTCATCGACATGATTCGGCGGCGGCTGGAGGAGGAAGGAAGAGGAGGAAAAAAAAAGGGAGAGGGGGAAGGCGAAGCCTCGCTGCTTTTTTTTTTCTCCCTTTGCCAAATATTCTGGTGTTACCTTAACGCCGATCTTGTTGGATGTACACGTAACCGAGTGGACCGAGTCCGCCTTAATTGGCTTGAGTAGAGGCTCGGGGGCTGCCTCGCGTTTGTTTTAGCCCGGCGCCAGGTTTTAGGCAGCCACCAGAGGCGGGGCGTAAGCGCTAAAGCAACAAGACAATAGAAGCCTACATCTTGCCCGAGATAATTAGCTTACATGCTGATGACAAGGTAAACACCTTTAAGTTTCACTTGTCAGGATTTTTAGGTCTCAAAGAGGGAGAGAGAGAGAGAGAGAGAGAGAGAGAGAGAGAGGCAGAGACACGACCCAAAGCATTTCTTTCCTCCTCCCCCGGACACCCCCACTCCATTTTTTGTGGGGTGCGGGCGGTGCGCGGGGGGGGGGAGACAGGGGAGGGAAAGGAGGAGGGAACCGAGAGAGGGGAGGGCTAGAGGTGGGGTGAGGAGTAGCCGAGGAGGAGGGATGGCGGGGAGGAAGAAAGGTGAATGCTGCTTTGCAACCAACTTTCGGAGTTACAAAGTGAACCACTTTCCAATATAGTCGGGATTCCCAGGCGGGGACAAGTCTTTAGAGGGAGGGGGCCAAGGGACAGGGTAGGGGTTTCACCTGAGCCTGCTGGGGCTGCTCCTCCCTCCCGCCGCGGCCTCCCAGCCCCGCGCCTTCCCACTGCTTCCGGACCACATCGGGCTTCGCGGCGCCGAGCCCCAGTCGCCAACCAAACGAGCTCGCAAGTCTGGGGACGAACCCTGGGGCCGCACTGTTGTTCTGCGTTTCTGTCCGTCTGTCTGCCTCTTCTGCCGCCGTCAGAGGGACACCTCTGCTCCCCGCCCCCTTTCCCCCTACCCGAGAGAGAATCCCAGCGGGCGGAGGGGACGCTGAGCAGGGGATCGGCTGCCTCGGAGAGGCTGTCCCAGATCCCCGCGTTCCCCTCCCCCAGCTCAGGGTCTTCTCAGCGGTCCAGGGCCCCCTGCATCACGTCCCCCCACCCTACCCGCGGCTCCCTTTCCCCACCCCCATTCCTGGCCAAGGCAAGCACACTACTGGCCGCCAGAGCTGGGAAGCTGGGGGGCACTAACCCGAAGGGCCATTGCTGAAGTTGCCCCACCTCGAACAAACCTGGTGTCCCCGACCCTCGCCCATCGCCCGGACACGCGGGGTTCTGGGGCTGGAGCTGACTTTCCGAGGACATCACAACCCCAGCACCCGAGCCCAGGGCCACGCGGTTTTCCCCTCTGATGCTTCAGGGAGGGCGCGGGCAGGGAGCGTCGTGAGTACCCGCCCGCCTGTTGCCGGGCGGAACTGAGCCTGAACCCCGGCGGGACCAGCTGGCCGGGAGGGGGCGAATCCCGAGGCGCGAGCAGCCCAGCAGGCGGGAGGCTGGGCTGAGGCTCGCCTCCGCCCGGAGCTCAGCCATGCAAAAGTGCACTTGCTTCCCCGGGAATAACCAAATATCTTTGTTTAAAGTGGCGGCGTAAATGGCCAGTCGCTTTGTGGCCACGCTGGATATTAGTAGATGAGGATCATTCTGCTTCAATTGGGCGCCTCTCATCCAGCGAGCAAGAAACTGCTTAGGAGGAAGTGGGTTTCCTGTCTGCGCGTTCCCAGGCTTCAAGTGTGAGCCCCGCGCCTTGAGGGTCCTTGGGAGCCTGGAGAGGGGGAGCTGTGGGCTTTCGCTCCCCAGCCGGGCCAGAGGCACCGGCCTTTTTGCTCCGGCCAGGCCCCGGCCTCCAGCCTACTGGACTTCAGTGTCGAGCCCTGCGTGGTAGAGATCCCGAGACCCACTGCGACTTTCCCCCCTTAAATTCTAAACGTTTCGCCGTTGTTTCGGTTTGGTTTTTCTTTGGCTCTTTTAGCTTCCTCTCTGGCTAGAGGCTGGGAGGGTGGAAAGCTCCTTGTCCAGGCTGGGGCCTCCAGCACACTGAGAGGATTCTCGAATTTGGTTTTTTGTTTTCACATTTTCTTTCTCCTCCTTGTAGAGAAGGAGCTCCCAATGATGAACAGGCACTTTTGAACGATTTAATTCAGCAGGTTAGGCGCCTTTTCCATTAACAGCAATTGTAGTAAGGAAACTTTTGTTTATTGGCTTTTTAGCATTCTAGTTCTCTCCCTGAGAAGTGTTCTGTGCTCCCTCAATATAAAGCCAACTTCTATACTAACATTCAGTTTCCTCACCGACTACGTTGCCTGTGAAGGGTGAGAAAGCCCAGGGCACCCCCTTCCTCCCAAATGGGCCCATGTTTTTGCCCAGCTCCCCTGGTGGCTTTGCGGCAGGCAACCCCGAATTTGGGCGCCGAGATGAGCTTGTCGGTTGTACTTCGAAAGACAAGCGCCAAGCCGGTTGCTTGCACTTCTTCCAAGGGTCTTCTCTGGGGTGGGGGGATGGAAGGGGGCGCTCTCAGGAGGGCTCAGACTCCATCAACTGCGCCTTTATCTCTGTGATGTCTAAGCCCAGGGAGGAAGGATGGAAGACGACGCTGGGCTCAAATGAACCGTCGAGGAGAGCAGACAAAACTGAATACAGATCTTGTCTGCAGGCGGCCCAGAATCCCCCACTTTGTTTTGACTGGGGTCTTATTGCCACAGCGGGGTGGGTTTCCCAGTCACCAGTCTTCTTTCTCCCTTTCCCTCTCCTTTATTTCACATTACTGATAAGTATAAGAAACACCAAGTATAGAATGGTGTACGTCTCTCCCAGTCTCAATGCCGGTTAGAAATGGAGGTAATTCTTCACAAGGTTTCTCTATGATTCAAATAAGATCGGGCACATAAAAGCTCTTTGAAAGCTTTAGAAAAAATTTAATTTCATTGCCAAAGCTCTAGATTTATATATTGTCGTTAGCACCACCCCACCCCCACCCCCTGCCCTGCCTTTAGGCCTTGAATCTGAGTGAAGGGGAGAGTTGGGTGCATCTTCCGCAGTCCCTGAGCCTGGGCCTCCGTCCCTCGGCAGCTGTGCAGTCCGGCAGCAGGCACCGGCGCACGTGGCTAGCAACTACTGCCGCCCACCCTCAGGCTGGCAGACTGGACCTCGACCCCGCCACGCAGCAGGCGTTGTGTCTGCATTGAGCTGGAGCTGGGACGGGGGTTGGGATGTAACGAGCGGCGGCTCACCGAGGCTGCTGCTCCGCGCTCCTCCCCTCTCCTCCTCCCAGGCAACCAAGACTATGCCGCACCTCCCCTGGCAGGTGCTCACACAAGCACTAACTCTGGACTAGAACTCGCCGGGCCTTTGCACTACCTTGCATCACCCGAACCCTTCCCCCGCACGTCTTCTACCTTTGCCCCTTACACACACACACACACACACACACACACACACACACACACACTGCCCTACACTCTCCGCTAGTTGTGCTGCACTGCCAAGAATAAGCCTGAAGGACTAAGACGTCTAGCGGAGGGAAATGGCAGGTATCTCTATCTCTGAGCTTGCGGGACCAGAGGCCTGGAGAGTCCGTCCCTGGGCCCCAATACCTCTTCCTAACCCAGCAGTGTCCTTTCTTTTAGCTACCTCCCAGACAGATCTCAAATAGGGTAACCCAGATTAAACCAGTAATTTCTTAATGGCTGCAGGGAATACTTGGGAACCCTGAGTCCTCCTATAGGTCCACCCCCCCACTTCAGTAACTCTCACGGGCAGAGTGGGCGCAGTGGGGCCCATTTTGGACTCTCAAGGAGCTTTCCCTGGTGTGGCCACACACGCTCACCTCAACTCCCGCCACACTGCTTTGCTCTCTGCAGCTTGACATGGAATCTAAGGAGCCCAGGAGGCTCAGGCTCAGGCCCAGGCAGGACCAGGGACGCGTGGAACTACCATCAACCTTTGCTCACCATCCTTATGGCCAGAGGGAAACGCCTTTCTGTCCCTCAAGAGTCACTTCTTGAGAATTTAGGACAGAGGGCTGTGTGACTTGGAGTCTGTAGCTTGGACCACAAGAGAAATGAAAAGTCCTCCCCAATCCTCAGTGCCACATTTTCCTTTTTTTTTTTTAAATGTTTTATTTATTATTGAGACAGAGAGAAACAGAGCATGAGCGGGGGAGGGTCAGAGAGAGAGAGGGAGACACAGAATCCGAAGCAGGCTCCAGGTGCTAAGCTAGCTGTCAGCACAGAGCTCGATGCGGGGCTCAAACCCATGAACCTGAGATCATGACCTGAGCCAAAGTCGGCAGCTTAACCCACTGAGCCACCTACGTGCCCCAACATTTTTCTAATTCTCTTCCTGGCCCTTCACACCTCTCTTAGGACAGTGAGTGGCCATGGTCCCTTCTGGTGTTATCTTGCTTCAAATTTTGTCACAATTCCTGATTTATTCAACAAATATTTATTGAGTACAGGCTCTGTGGTAGGCCTAAAAATTCAGCTTTAAACAAACTAGACGTGTTTACACCACAGAGCTTATAAACTAACAGTAAGTCACCCAAATAATATGTACATAGTTATTTTGTGACAATGTTACTCTGGGAGCCAACCAAGATAAAGAAGGTTTCAATGAAGATGTGAAGGGGGGGGGGGTAGGGCGGGAATGGGAAGTTCTTCCCCATATCTGATCTTAAAGTGCTCAGGAGTCATAGGTGGAGCATTTGAGTACAAGTCAGAAGTGCTGGGACTCCAGTCCTAGCTCTGCCACCTTTCAGCTCTGTGGACTCCCACCACACCCTGGAGCCACTCCCCTCACAGCCTGAGTAACCTAAGGTGTTGTCTACTGGCCTCCTCCATTTACATACGATCCTGTTTTATTTATCCTTGAATTTTACAGTGTCTCAAGAAATGTTGAATTAAGGAAACAAAGCCTCTTAGCACCTAATTCTTAAATGGCAAAAAAAAAAAAAAAAAGGCATAATCTCCCCCTGTGTACCTCCCAGGTTGTACTAGGGGTCCAAGTATTTAAGGATGAGATCCTGTGCGTTACTTTGTAAAGCATAAGAATCGCTAGCAAATGAAAGGGGTTATACCTTATGATTCTGTATCTTGAATTTATAGAAACTATGAATCCAGTCTTCTAACTCTGCATGAAGCTCTTTGGGCCCTCTGTTCCTATGCCCAGACGCCCCGTGGGCCAGCAGTCTCAGCCAGGAGCAGGCTCCCGAGCCTGACTCAGCTGGGTTCTCAGTGCCTTGGAGGCAACGGACACCCAGGAAGAGAAAGCAGGAACGCAGCCAGGCGCGGTGGGGGGGGGGTCGTTGCTCCCCAATCCTGAGATCCAAGGAACGGAGAATCCGCCCCCTCTGGAGGGCGTCTTTCTCTCCCTGAAGGATCTCACTGGAACTCCTTGAGCCTTTTTCCCAGGCACCAAATGTGAGCCTCTGGGAGATCTATGCGTAAAGGGTTGGGGGGTCTCCCGAGGAGGCTTTTGCAGACGCTGTTCGCTGGTCGAGGAACAGATTCAGAGCTAAGGCGCGCTCCCTCTACTGCTCCCTGTCTGTACTTGGGCGTCCAGCGTCTTTGAGGGCGCACCTTCCTTTTGCGGACACTCTCCTGAAGCCGTGGCTTCTGCACAGGCCCTAGGGGTGGGGATGGGAGGCTATGCTAGGATGTCTGAGAGCAGCTCCAGTGTCACCCTCTCCCTGAACTGGTTCTGTCTCGTGTTGGAGCGGGAGTCCGCCCAGAAAGGAGAGTCCATCCTCCGGCCTTTGGTGTCAAAGAACCTTTTCCTCTGTCAGGTCCAGACTTCAAGAGGTTCATACCTGTAGTCTCAGAACTTGCCTATTTTCATGTCAAACGGTTCAAGCCTAATTCAACTTGTCTCAAGTTATGTACAGTCAGAGCCCCCATAGTTAAGGCGCCCCCTGGCGGGAAGAGATCTTCGGTAGCAGCGACTCTGGGGACTGGGTTAAAAAGTTGAGAGAAGGAAATTCAGCGCTACCAGCATCCTTTGAAATGCGGAGAAACCGAGATCGTGGTGGGAAGGGGGGAGGAGGGGCCGACCCGCAGCTGCTGGGAGACCCAGTGAGGCCAATGCGGGGCGCCCTGGAAGAGAGAAGCATAAAAGTAGAGTCAGAGTCCTATAGCGAATTGGCTTGTTTCCTCCCAGTTTTTCGTTCCTGTTTAAATTAAGAGCCTGTAATTGGGCGACAGCGTGGACGGTGGTGATTTCGCCATAGTCTGGACAGTTAGGAAGCCCCCATCCTAAGGAAGGGGACACCCTAGGAGGCGCGTGCAGTTTGGAAGAAAGTTTTGGAGCGACTGCTGAAGCCGAAGAAATGACAGATTCAAGAAGGATCCTCGCGGCGGCGCGACTGTTTCGCCCTAGGACCTTTACAGCTGCATTCAACTTTAGATAGCTGAAACCTGCAGCTCGTCCTCTCTTCCGTGTGAGCCCCAGGGCCTGTAGTAGTGCTTTCCTCGGAGTCGACAAAACGCGCTGGCGTTTATTTCTTCCGTTCCTTTCCCCTATCTCCCACCTTTCTCAACCCACAACACTGGATCCAGGCAAAGTTTCAAGTAGCCGCATTAACATCCCCGCCAGGCGCTCTCCGGGAGATTTCAGCTGTTTCGGGTTTTCTGGGAGGTGACCTAGGTTGGCTTCTCCGTCGCTCGCCTCCCAGGACTCTGGGTCGGCCTCGGACTGTAGCGGACCAATGCGATCAGCAGCGCCCTCTTCCAGCCACCGGGAGAACTGCATCCTCCGGGCCGTCCTGGGGAAGAAAGCTTTGTTCCCAGGTCCGCCAGGCAAGACTGGCAGCGTTCAGAGACAGGTAGTGGTTCATCTCCACGAATTTGCCCATCTAACTGTTCATCATATTATAGAGTCTACCGTACACCTGGCTGCTAATCGGTCTACCCAAAACCACCGCAATATAGGTGTTATGATGGATTCTTGGGATCCAGGAAAAGCTCATGTGTAGGGCCATGGAAACTGCTGTGCTATCTAAAGCTTTCTTTTAATTATGCTTTCCCTCGATGTCCAGTTATAATTTCCTATCCGTATCTGACGGCATTTCGATACGTATTTGGTGGCCCGTGTAGAAGCTTGCACTTTCTGCATGTCTGAGGTCTGCAGAAAGCAATGACCCCACTGGCTCGACACAGGGGGCCCTCCTTGCTATTGCAGCAGTAGGTGGACAGCACTTAGAAAATATACTGGATCGAGAATACTTTAGAAACTAGTTACACTCCAGCCCTCCGATCTCTGGCACAAACTCACCTAGCCAGGCTTTCTTCCCAGATATTCCCCTGCTTGTACCTTTGCTAAGACTGGATCCTCTCCACCCCAACTCCTCATGTGCTTACATTACTCAGCTTTTGTTTTTTCACTTAGTCAGAATATCATTTCCACCTCCATAACTAAGTCATGCCCTTCTTTTAAAAAAGCCCAATCATCTCTTCCAAAAATGAAAGGTCTGGCACATAGTAGGAGCTCAATATGTTTGCAGAACAAAGAGATGGATCTATATTGCCCTTGTCTCTTACATTAATAAGATAATTCACTCTAATGGAATGATTTCCTAGTTTCATATGTTTGTGTTCTCCTTTCAGCTAGACTGTTGGGCCCTTGAGTTCGAGGGTTATGCCAAACACTTAGACATGTCCCGAGAAATGAGCTCAGTGCACTGCAGCACTTGATACTGTTAATCATCTTTTTTCAAAATTCTTTCATTGGCTTCAAAGTCACCACCCCGTTATGGTTCTCCTCGGTTTCTGGCTATTATTTTCTCCATTGTTGGGCTTCTTTCCTCCCCTGTATGCCTATCTCCATGGCTTCAACTACCATCTACTGTTGATGGTTTCCAAGTATGTACTTCCAGACAACCACTCCCCAGAGTTTCAGACATAGAGTTCCAATTGCTTATCTTCTCATATGAATGTCTGCCAAACTTAATATATCCCAATCTGAACTCAAAGTACTGCCACAACTGGCTTCTTGTTTTGTGTTCTTGATCTAGGTGAATCGCATGAACATGTCCCCTCCCCATAATTCCACTCTCCACCCCATTGGCTCTTGTATTAGTCTGCTTAGGCTGCCATAACAAATTATCATAGACTGGGTAGCTTAAACAACAGAAATTTATTTTTTCCCAGTTCTGGAAGCTGGGAAGTCCAAGATCAAACTTGTGCAGTTTAGTTTCAGGTGAACTCTTCCTGGCTTGTGTACAGCACCTTTTAACTGAAGAGAAGATCTCTCTCTCTCTGTCTCTCTCTCCCTGTTCCTATAAGGCCACAGTCCTATTGGATTAGAGCCTCACCCTCGTTTAACATATTTAACATTAATTATCTCCTAAATGCTTTATTTCCAGGTAGAGTTATATTGATGGTTAGGGCTTCAACTTCTGAATTTGGGGGACAGATTCAGTCCAAACCAGCTTCTAGGCCATATACATGAACATTATCCTTTTCTTCTTCCTCATCCAATTACTCATAAAGTCATATCAATTCCACATCTTAGATGCCTCCCAAACCCAGCCCTACTTCTTCAGAACCAGTTCTTCTCTCTTTACACTTCCATCAAGGCCATTCATCATCGATTGCCTATCATGTAATTCTTGTTTCTACCTTTAGGCTCTCTCCACTCTAGCCTATGGTTCTTGTCCACAGGACAGAATCCAACATATTTCTCCAAAGTAATTTCTCCCTGCCTGACTACCTACCTCTTCTCCCCCTTATCTCCAGCTACCTAGACTTTTGATGAAGGAGCTCACTGAGAGGACACGACTACTGGCTGACCTGTGAACTGAACCAAGGCAGTCAGGGGCTCCTCACCCCCTCCCCTGTCCTTTGAATGAGCATTCTGCTTGCCTTCTCTGCCCCCAGAAGCTGCCCCAAGGACACTGCCTTGAGATAGTGGTGTTGAGACCATTTTGATGGTATACGGAACACAGACCCAGTAAGGCCTCTATGTAGACTTTTAAGATTCAGCAGGTTGGTGGGGAAATCTACTCCTCTTGCAGCTCCCAGAAGCACCTCCTCCTAAGTTCACTTGCTCATTAAAACTACCAGCTATCAATCTGAAGGGGTCTGCCTTTTTCTGCAGTCTTTCCCTACCCTCTCTTACCCTCCAGGTTAAGTTGTTGCAACCAAATACTTCCCGCATTTCATTTTATACAGTTGAGGTACACCTGACGTACAATAAACTGCACATATTTACACTAGAAAGTTTGATTACGCTTTGATGTACATATGTACCTGGGAAACCATGACCACAATCAAGGTAATAAACATATCTAGCCTCACAAAAGTTTCTGCTGACCCTTAGTAAGTGCTCTCCTGCTCCCTCTCTGTACCCCTCCTAGGCACTGAGCAATAACTGACTTGCTTTCAGACACTACAGATTAGCATCATTTTCTAGAATTTTATACAAACTATTTTGCACTTTATTTTGTCTGGCTCTTCACACCTAATTAATTACCTAGTGTAATTATTTTGAGATTCATTAATGTTGCTACATGTATTCAAAGGGTTGTTTGTTTGTTTGCTGAGTAATATTCAATTGTATGAATATTGTGTTTTCCATTCAACTGTAGATGCACATTTGGTTTATTTCCAGTTCGGGGCTATTACAAATAAAGATGCTATAAAACATTTATGTCAAGTCTTTATGCAGACATATCCTTTGATTTGTCTTGGGTAAATACGTAGGAGTAGAATAGCCTCCATGTGTGTCAAAGTGTTCATCATTTGTCATTAAGGATGATGATAATCATAAGCTTTATGTAGATGCTCTTTATCAGTTTGAGAGAGTTGCCTTCTATTTCTATGTGCTGAGAGTTTACATCAGAAATGGATATTAGATTTTGTACAGCACTTTTCCTGCATTTTCTAAGATGACCTTGTCATTTTTTATTTTTACTCTATTAATAAGGTGAGTTACATTAACTGATTTTTGAAGGTTAAACCAATCTTGCCATTCTAGGATAGATTCCATGTGGTCATCATTTTTAGCCATTTTTAATATTACTATTTTTGATTGGCTGATGGTTTCTTTTTTTTTAATGAGTTTTTGAAATGTTTCTTTTTGAGACAGAGAGATACAGAGTGCAAGTAGGAGAGGGGCAGAGAGAGAGGGAGACACAGAATCTGAAACAGGCTCCAGACTCTGAGCTGTCAGCATAGAACCTGATGCAGGGCTCGAACCCATGAACTGCAAGATCATGACCTGAGCCAAAGTCGGCCACTTAACCAACTGAGTCACCTACATACCCCCAAAATAATATTTTTAAAAGACGGTAATAAAATCTTATAGTACTAATGGTTTTAATATTTTTCTTTTCTTTTGTGAACATTTAAGAAACTTTGTCTTTTAGCTTTTTAAAACGTTTTTTACATACCAGACAAATGATGACTTAAGTGATAAAGTAATGGTTGATATGCAAATTAATAAAGTTTAAAACTTGTTTCAGTCAACATTAAAGGTTTATTTGTAAACTCATTGCGTTTTTCTTAAAGGAAGATTGTATTAGAGACCTATAAAAGCTTAATTAGCCTGATGGTTTTGTGATAAACATTAATTTGAATATCTTCCTACTATGATGGAATTTTATTAATTTCTAAACAATTTATTTTTATTTATTTAATTTTGCTAATTAACTTTTTTAAAGTTTTTTCTTTTATAGTTTATTGTCAAGTTGGTCTCCTATAACCCAGTGCTCATCCCCACAAGTGCCCTCCTCCATGTCCCTCACCCCTCTTCTCCTCTCCTCCATCAACCCTCAGCTTGTTCTCAGCATTCAAGAGCCTCTTATGATTTGCCTCCCTCCCTCTCCCCACCTATTTTTTCCCCTTCACCTCCCCCATGGTCCTCTGTTAACTTTCTCCTGTTACACTTATGAGTGAAAATATATGGTATCTGTCCTTCTCTGCCTGACTTATTTCACTCAGCATGACACCCTTGAGGTCCATCCATGTTGCTACAAATGGCCAGATTTCATTCTTTCTCATTGCCATGTAGTATTCCATTGTATAGATAAACCACATCTTCTTGATCCATTTATCCATTGATGGACATTTAGGCTCTTTCCATGATTTGGCTATTGTTGAAAGTGCTGCTATGAACATTGGGGTACATGTGTCCCTATGCATCAGCACTTCTGTATCCCTTGGGTAGATCCCCAGCAGTGCTATTGCTGGGTCATAGGGGAGTTCTATTGTTAATTTTTTGAAGAACCTCCACACTGTTTTCCAGAGCAGCTGTACCAGTTGACATTCCCACCAACATTGTAGGAGGGTGCCCGTTTCTCCACATCCTCGCCAGCATCTATAGTCTCTTGATTTGTTCATTTTAGCCACTCTGACCAGCATGAGATGGTATCTCAGTGTGGTTTTGATTTGTATTTCCCTGATGATGAGTGATGCTGAGCATCGTTTCACGTGTCTGTTTGCCATCTATATGTCCTCTTTGAGAAGTGTTTATTCATGACTTCTGCCCATTTCTTCACTAGATTATTCGTTTTTTGGGTGCGGAGTTTGGTGAGTTCCTTATAGATTTTGTATATTAGCCCTTTATCTGATATGCCATTTGCAACTATCTTTTCCCATTCTGTTGGTTGCCTATTAGTTTTCTTGATTATTTCTTTTGCAGTGCAGAAGGTTTTTATCTTGATGAGGTCCTAATAGTTCATTTTTGCTCTTGATTCCCTTGCCTTTGGGGATGTGTCAAGTAGGAAATTGCTGCGGTTGAGGTCAAGGAGGCTGTTTCCTGCTTTTTGATGGTTTCTTGTCTCACATTGAGTTTATTTTTTGTGTGTGGTGTAAGAAAGTGGTTTAGTTTCATTCTTCTGCATGTTGCTGTCCAGTTCTCTCAGCACTACCTGTTAAAGAGGCTGTCTTTTTTCCATCGGATACTCTTTCCTGCTTTGTCAAAGATTAATTGGCCATATACATTCGTGGGTCCAGTTCTGGGTTCTCTATTCTATTCCATTGGTCTGTCTATTTTTGTGCCATACCATACTATCTTGATAATGACAGCTTTGTAGTAGAGGCTAAAGTCTGGGATTGTGATGCCTCCTGTTTTGGTTTTCTTCTTCATTGTTACTTTGGCTATTCAGGGTCTTTTGTGGTTCCATACAAATATTAGGATAGTTTGTTCTAGCTTTGAGAAGAATGCTGGTGCAATTTTGATTGGGATTGCATTCAGTGTGTAGATTTTCTGGGTAATAATGACATCTTAACAATGTTTATTCTTCTGATCCATGAGAATGGTTTTCCATTTCTTTGTGTCTTCTTCAATTTACTTCATAAGTTTTCTATAGTTTTCATCATACTGATCTTTTGTATCTTTGGTTAGGTTTATTCCTAGGAATTTTATGGTTTTTTGTGCATTTGTGAATGGGATCAGTTTCTTGATTTCTCCTTCTGTTGCTTCATTATTGGTGTATAAAATGCAACCAATTTCTGTACTTTGATTTTGTACCCTGCGACTTTGATAAATTCATGTATCAGTTCTAGAAGGCTTCTGGTGGAGTCTGTCAGGTTTTCCATGTAGAGTATCATGTCATCTATGAAAAGTGAAAGTTTGACTTCATCTTTGCTAATTCTGATGCCTTTTATTTCCTTTTGTTTTCTGATTGCTGATGCTAGGACATCCAGCACTGTGTTAAACAACAGTTATAAGAGTGGACACCCCTGTTGTGTTGATGATCTCAGGGGGAAAGCTCTCAGTTTTTCTTTATTGAGGATGATATTAGCTGTGGGCTTTTCATAAATGGCTTTTATGATGTTTAGAGTAAGTTCCTTCCATCCCAACTTTCTCGAGGGTCTTTATTAAGAAAAGATGATGTATTTTGTCAAATGCTTTTTCTGCATCTATCGACAGGATCATATGGTTTTTATCTTTTCTTTTGTTGATGTGATGTATCACATTGATTGATTTGTGAATATTGAACCAATCCTGTAACCCCGGAATGAATATCACTTGATCATGGTGGATAATTCTTCTTATATGCTATTGAATTTGATTTGCTAGTATCTTGTTAAGTATTTTTGCATCTGTATTCATCAAGGATATTGGGCTGTAGTTCTCTTTTTTGGTTAGGTCTCTGTCTGGTTTGGGAATCCAAGTGATGCTGGCTTAGTAGAATGAGTCTGGAAGTTTTCCTTCTATTTCTATTTTTTGGAATAGCTTGGGAAGAATGGGAATTAACTCTGCTTTAAATGTCTGGTAGAATTCCCCAGGGAAGCCATCTGGCTCAGAGATCTTATTTGTTGGGAGATTTTTGATAACTGATTCAATTTCTTCACTAGTTATGGGTCTGTTCAGATTTTCTATCTCTTCCTGTTTGAATTTTGGTAGTGCATGTGTGTGTAGGAATTTGTCCATTTCTTCTAGGTTGTCCAGATTGTTGGCATATAATTTTTTTTGTAGGATTCCCCCGATAATTGATTTTATTTCTCAGGGATTGGTTGTAATAGCTCCATTTTCATTTGTGATTTTGTCTATTTGGGTGCTCTCTCTTTTCTTTTTGAGTAGCCTGGCTAGAGGTTTATCAATTTTGTTTATATTTACAAAAAAAAACCCACAACTCTTGGTTTCATTGATTTGTTCTACTGTTTTTTCAGATTCTATATTGTTTATTTGTGCCCTGATCTTTATTATTTCTCTTCTTCTGCTGGGTTTGGGGTGCTCTTTCTGCTCTCCTTCTAGTTTCTTTAGGTGTGCTGTTAGATTTTGTATTTGTGCTTTTTCTAGTTTCTTGAAATAGGCCTGGATTGCAATATACTCTCCTCTTAGGACAGCCTTTGCTGTGTCCCAGAGAGTTTGGATTGTAGTATTTTCATTTTCATTTGTTTCCATATATTTTTTAATTTCCTCTCTAATTGCCTGATTGGCCCAATTGTTCTTTAGTAGGATGTTCGTTAACCTCCATGTTTTTGGAGATTTTCCAGACTTTTTCCTGTGACTGATTTCAAGTTTCATAGTGTTGTGATATGAAAATGTGTAAGGTATAATCTCAATTCTTTTATATTTTTTTGAGGGCTGCTTTATGACTCAGTGTGTGGTCTATCTTGGAGAATGTACCATGCGCACTTGAGAAGAAAGTGAATTCCATAGCCTTAGGATGTAGAGTTCTAAATATATTGATCAAATCCACATGTTCCAATGTGTCTTTCAGGCCCATTGTTTCTTTATTGATTTTTCTGTCTAGTTGATCTGTCCATCGCCATAAGTGGAGTATTAAAGTGCACTGCTATTAGCACATTCTTATCAATAAAATTGTTTCTGTTTGTGATTGTTTTATGTATTTGGGTGCTTCTGAATTCAGTGAGTAGATGTTTATAATTGTTAGCTCTTCCTGATTGATAGACCCTGTAATTATTATATAATGCCCTTCTTCATCTCTTGTTATTGCCTTTATTTTAAAGTCTAGTTTGTCTGATATAATTATGACTACTCCAGCTTTCTTTTGACTTCCAGTAGCATGATAGATATTTCTCCATCCCCTTACTTTCAATCTGAAGGTGTCTTCAGGTCTAAAATGAGTCTCTTGTAGATAGCAAATAGATGGATTTCTTTTTTTATCCATTCTGCTACCCCAAGTCTTTCTTAAAAATATTTTTTAATGTTTATGTACTTTTGAGAGAGAGAGAGAGTGTGTGAGTGGAGGAGGGACAGAAAGAGAGAAGAAGATGCAGAATCTGAGGCAGGCTCCAGGCTCTGAGCTGTCAGCACAGAGCCCAACATGAGGCTCAAACCCAAGAACTGTGAAATCATGACCTGAGCTGAAGTCAGATGCCTAACTGACTCAGCCACCCCAGCGCTTCTCCCCCCCCCAAGTCTTTTGATTGGAGCCTTTAGTACATTTACATTCAGTGTTATTATTGAAAAATATGGGTTTATAGTCATTGTGTTGTTTGTAAGGTTCATGTTTATAGTGGTGTCTCTGGTACCTTTGTTCCTTGCAACATTTCCCTCATAGAGTCCCTCTCAGGATTTCTTGTAAGGCTGGTTTGGTGGTGATGAATTCTTTCAATTTTTGTTTGTGTGGGAAAACCTTTATCTCTCCTTCTATTCTGAATGACAGGGTTGCTGGATAAGGATTCTTGGTTGCATATTTTTTCTGTTCATCACATTGAAGATTTCCTGCCTTTCTGGCCTGCCAGATTTCAGTAGATAGGTCTGTAACTACTCTGATAGATTACCTTTTGTATGTTAGGGCCCTTTTATCCCTAATTGCTTTCAAAATTCTTTCTTTATCCTTATATTTTGCCAGTTTTACTATGATATGTTGTGCTGAAGGTCTATTCAAGTTATGTCTGAGGCGAGTTTTCTGTGCTTCTTGGATTTCAATGTCTGTTTCCTTCCCCTGATTGGGGACGTCCTTGGCTATAATTTGTTCAAGTACCCCTTCAGCATCTTGGTCTCTTTCTTCTTCTTCAGGAATTTCTATGATACGGATATTGTTCCATTTGATTGTATCACTCAGTTCTCAAATTCTCCTTTCGTGCTTCTGGATCAAGTTCTCTCTCTTTTTCTCGGCTTCCTCTTTTTCTATTACTGTGTCTTGTAATTCACCTACTCTCCTCTCTGCCTCTTCAATCTGTGCAGTGGCTGCTTCCATCTTACTATGCACCTCATTTATAGCATTTTTTAATTCATCACAACTATTTTTAAGGTCCATAGTCTTTGTATTAATAGCTTTCCTGATGTCTTCCATGCTTTTTTCAAGTCCAGTGATTAATTTTATGACAATTGTTCTAAATGCTTGCTCAGTTATGTTGCTTATATCTGTTTTGAGCAATTCTGTACCTGTGACTTCCTTCTGGAATTTCTTTAAGGAGAGTTCTTCTGTTTCGTCATTTTGGCCAGCTTTCTATGTCTTGGCAGTTTTAAAAGCTTGTTATGCTCTCTGGACCTGTGACTATTGCTATATTAAAGGAGGCTCAGTGACTGTCCAGAGCCTGTCTTTTCAGGAAGTGTTCTTTTAAGGGTGTCCTTTGGTTTCTATTGTTGTGGCTTTGGTTATTTTATTTCCCTATTCAGTGATATTTGGGACTCTCCATCATGTGTACTTTTGCTTATTTCTTGAGGTAGGCCTGAAAAGGAAAACAAATTCACAGGGAACAACGCACACAAATGCACAGACAAATCAAACAACCAAGCAAACCAAAAGGGAAAAGAAAAGGAAAAGTGGGGGGGGGGACTAAAACAACAAAAGACAAGGGACAGTCTAAAAGCAGAAATCCCAGCTACAGATAAAGAGCAGGGCGGAGGCAGTGCTGATGGAAGAGCATATACAAAGAGAGAAGTGATAGGGGTGGGGAAGAAGTGAAATTGAATATTGACCAGGGAGAGAAACTAAAAATCTTAATTCAGAGAGAGAAAGAGGAGAAAAAGGTGGGAGGTGAGGAGAAAAAAAACCAAATATGTTACCCAAGGAAACTATATCGTCTGATTATTCCAGAGAGAGAGAGAGAAAGGAAGGTAACCACGGAGATGTAGAATATACATCAAGAAAATAGATTAAAATGACTGTTTAAGCAAACTTATAACCAGAGTGCCCAGTCCAGCGGGGGGGGGGGGGCGGGCAGAGGGGGGAAGTTGGGGGGAATATATCTGAATAGCAAGAATTGATCTAGAGTAATCACAGCAATATATCAATGCTAGTCTTGCCTTGAGATCCTTTAAGAAAAGGCAGCTCGGCGCCTGGGTGGCTCAGTCGGTTAAGCCTCCGACTTTGGCTCAGGTCAGATCTCACGTTCATGGGTTCGAGCCCCATGTCAGGCTCTGTGCTGATAGCCAGCTCAGAGCCTGGAGCCTGCTTCCGGTTCTGTCTCCTTCTGTCTGTCCCTCCCCCTCTCATGCGCTGTCTCTCTCTGTATTAAAAAAAAAAACAAAACAAAACAAAACAACAACAACAAAAAAAAAACATTAAGGAAAAAAAAGGCAGCTCTCCAGCACTGATGGACGGGGTTTGGCATAGGCTGATCTTGCCTCCTCTGCCGGTTGGAGGGCCGCTTCCTGAGGCCCCGCCTTGGTGGTTATAAGGCGAAAAATGGCGGCGCACCAGTTTCTTCTCGAACCAAGCATTGCACTTTGCTCTCCTGGATCCAATCTCCCTGTGTGGAGGATGCAGCCAAGGTGAGCAGAGTTCTATTTCCCGAGCCCCGCCTCGTTTCCAGATCCTAGTCCATGCACTCCAGTGATACTGCCCAAAATGTACTCCCACTGGCCCGTGGCTTCCCAGCCAGGGACCAAGCAGGGGGAGTAGAGGGGCAGTTTCTCCTGGTGCCTCCAGGATTGGGGTGCTCAGGCCAAGGAAAGCACCATAGCCAGAGAGAAAGGATCTCTCTCCAGACGCCCTGTGGTTATAGACGGTTTGATAGATTCCCTCTCCATCCTGGGCTGAGGTTTTTCTCTTCTCCAGAGACTTTTCTCTGACCGGTTTCAGCCTCTGTTTTTCTTCCCCTCATCTCTCCTCGTTCCTCTGCTCTGCATGGGTTCTCTGTGGCTCTCCCCATAGGGGGCTTCCTCCCCTCGTGCCTCCAGACCGACCTGTTTTTATCTTCCCAGGTTTGCAGTCATGCAGCTATGAGGGTGTCTTCTCAGTGAAATCTGTCTCTTCCTCCCAAACTCCTCCGGTTAAGAGTCTTACAGTTTCAGCCCTTTGAAAAATGCAAGCAGGCAAAGGGTACCGAGCTCCCCACTTCTCTGCCATTTTTCCTCTCATCCTAAAGTTTTTTTTATTTTAAGAGAGAGAAAGAGCACGTCTAGGTGCATGAATGAGTGGGAAAGGGGCAGAGAGAGAGGGAGAGAATCCTAAGTAGGCTCCACATTGTTAGCATAGAGCCTCACTTGCATCTGGAACTCATGAACAGTGAGATCATGACCTGAGCCAAAATTAGGAGGTGGACGGTTACCTGATTGAGCCACTGAGGTTCCCCTAGACAATTTATTTTTAGACAGTTTCAAACACAGTGTTATATTTTTGTTTTGAAGATTTTTATATCAGATTACTATACAACTCAGTGAGAACATTCCTTATTTAACTAAAAATATAGGTCATAAGTCACTATTCTTAGGCTACAAAAACATAAAACCCAGCAAATATTATTTAAAACCAAAAAGGTATTGTAGGGGTGCCTGGGTGGCTCAGTTGGTTAAGTGTCTGACTTAGCCTCAGGTCATGATCTCGCCGTCCATTAGTTCAAGACCCACATCGGGCTCTGTGCTGACAACTCAGAGCCTGGAGCCTGCTTTGGATCCTGTGTCTCCCTCTCTCTGCCCCTCCCCTCGCTTGCTCTCTCTCTCTCTCTCTCAAAATAATACATAAAAATTTAAAAAATTTGTTTTAATCAAAATGGTATTGTAGCAGTCAGTACAGATTTTGTAGTGGTAACAACAAAACAAAATCTCAACAGCTTAAAACAACATGTCCGTTGCCATTCAGCAGGATGTTCTGCTCACTGTGACCACTGGGAAATCCAGGCCGTGGGGCAGGCATGGTCTCTAACACAGTCCATCTCCATGCCAGAGGACAATTAAACAATAGGCCTCAAAGTGCCACATTTCATTTCTGCCCACAATTCATAGGCCAGAACTAAACACATGGCCTTAATGAACCATGAAGGGGCCAGGATGGACATTCCTAACACACTCCAGGAGTGTGAAAATATTTGATGAATGGCCTTAATGACTGCAACACTCTTTGCTGTAGGCTTTGGGATAGAACTTTAATTAAACATAGTTCTTTTCATTTCATTCAAGACCAGCTCTACTCCATCAGGGACAGGGGAATTAGACCACCACAGTGGAGACTAGACTGGTATAAGGCCAAGGCCATTGCCTGGAAGATTGTAGTGAAAAGTAACTTAGACTTGTACATGGCAGACAAAACAATCGGTCTTATCAACACAAACCTGATCATCCATTTTGGCTCCTACTTTTCTCCTGGAATAACTGGGATACAATTTCAATTTATAGGGAATGAGCTTTTAAGACTCTGGTCTGGATATTGATTCACCAGATTGATTAACCAGAGACCTGGTTTCTCTAGGGTAAGCAGATGCTGAAAGCTTACACAATGATTGCATAAGACAAAGCAGTTAGATTTTCCTGGTGATGCCACCATTTTATTTTGTTGCCCTTATCCTTCAACTTCCTTAGTTTTTTGTTTTGTTTTGTTTTGTTTTGTTTTGTCCTCTGCTTCTGCCCTCCTGACCTCCCCATCCTGCCTCCCCAGGCTCCAAAACTTTCTCCCTCCCCCAGATATACCAGCCCAAACTCTTCATCCATGAGGCCAGGGGAACATGGGCTCCAGTGGATGAGGGTGGTTTGTAGAGATGGCATCCCGATCGCTTACCCGCAGCGGGGCAGGCAGTCAGAGCCAGTGAAAGACTCTAGGTCCACTATTTGCCCAGGTAGCACTTTTGTACAAGTTAGAAAAAGGTGCTCCCTCCTTCCTCCAGAATAGATGCAATTTCATATTCTAGGTATAGAAAATTTTTGTGACTCTGCAGGTTAATGAGAGTGTGAGCCAACTGTCGTGCTCAAATAAGGTGAGAGTCAGTTAAGCATAGCGGCGCCTGATTTCACTCTCAGTGGTTGGATGAATCACTTTGAGCAGTTTCCTTATGTGTAAAATGGAATTATAAGCTATTGTGAAGATAAAATGAGATGCGTGTAAAACTTCTTATTCTCAGCTCCTCAGGCACCACAGTGGGAATTCAATGTTCTCCTTCCCTTCCTTTTGCAGAGGAAAAGCCCGTTAGCAGCAGCAGCTGGGGCCCACTGTCTTCAGAAGTGTGGGAGGGAGGTGACAGGGTCTCCTCTTTCAGGGTCATTCTTGTGGAAACCATAACAGTCTCGTCTTCCTCCAAATTCTCTCCTGCTATTCTTTTGAGGTCAGCTCTTCTCACCCTTAGCCCCTGGCAACCACAGATCTGTTTTCTGGCCCTACGATTTTACCTTTTCCAGAACTTCATATAAATCGAATCACATAATATATAGCCTTCTGAGTGTGGCTTCTTTTGCTTAGCATGATGTGTTTGAGATTTATCAATTTTGTTACATGTACCAGTAATTCATTCCTTTTTACTGCTGAGGAGTATTCCATTGTATGGATGCACCACAGCTTGTGTCTTCATTCATTCACCAGTTCAAGAACATATGGAGTGTTTCCAGGTGTGTGTGTGTGAAAGGCCTGGCCGACGCCATAACAGGCTTTAGATTCCCCCAGAAACAGTAGGCCGGAGTCTTGTTTTCTCCAAGAAGGGTCAGAGGGTGAGACTTTTACCTAAAAAGGAAACTACCTCCCCTACACCCAATCAGGGGAAACTAGAAGAGATGTATAACATTCCTGAGGTTGGAGGGCTTAGAGGCGGGATCTTAGATAGTGGCTCAGTGTTAACTAGCCAGTGGCTCGCTGCCCACCTAAACCCCACGTAGGGGCCCTCAACTCACCCCACAATTGGATATTTCAAAAGTATTCCAGGTGTTATGATTGGGTCCCGCCAATTGTAATGGACACCTTAAAGATTCTATATGGTTGAGACTGTTGCTGGGGCTAACGTATAGCCGTGATTGTTTTGCTGTGTCTGTGTCACCAACCCTTGCACCTTCCCCTCTCCAAAACCCATAAAAACCCTACCCCGCTATTGTTCGGGGCTCTCAGCACGGGTCCACTGGGTTGATGAAGTCTGAGGGTCTGAGCTTAAGCCCAAATAAAAGCCCTTTGCCTTTGCATACATGTCTTTGGTTCCCTGGTGGTCTCGGGATTTTGGGATTCTGTAATCTGGGCTCAACATGTATGTGTGTGTGTTGTGTATGTACAATTAGGAACAAAGCTCCCAGTAGCATGTAAATACAGATTTCTGTGTTTAATCACACAATCAGTAATCAATCATTAGTGTTTGATATCTTTTATTACATCTTTATTTTTTTACTTCACATTAAATCATAAGCATTTCACAGTGTTATGCCATGATCATAAAGTGATGATTTTAATATTCTGTAAAGTAGATGAACCTGTGTTTATTTGACCCTTCCTTTCTGGATATTATTTTACCATTGCCCTCAATTTTTTACTATTATAAATAATATTATAATAATCACATCCATATTTATAGACTTTTTGTTGGTTGTTTTTTTTCTTTTAGAGAGAGAGAGTGTGAGCAGGGGGAAGGGCAAAAGGAGAGAAAGAGAGAATCTCCAGCAGGCTCCACACTCAGCACAGAGCCCAATGCGGGGCTCCATCTCACAACCCGGAGATCATGACCTGAGCCGAAATCAAGAGTCTGATGCTCAACTGACTGAGCCACCCAGGTGCCCCAGTTATATATTTTTAATAATCATTTTCTTTTTTTTTTAAATGTTTTTTATTTATTTTTGAGAGACAGATAGAGACAGCATGAGCAGGGGAGGATCAGAGAGAGAGGGAGATACAGAATCCGAAGCAGGCTCCAGGCTCTGAGCTAGCTGTCAGCACAGAGCCTGATTCGGGGCTCAAACCCACGACTGTGAGATCGTGACCTGAGCTGAAGCCGGAAGCTTAACCGACTAAGCCACCCAGGCGCCCCTTAATAATTATTTTCTTAGCATAGATTATTAAAAGTGGGATTAAAAGGTTAAAAATATTTGACTATTTTGATGGCTCTTAATGCATATTTATAGATTGCTTTCTAAAACACTGTGTCAGTTTGTGTTTGCTCCCAACAAAGCATGTTTCATCATTCCTTGGTAATTGCTTGATATTATCACTTAAAACTCTGATAAGTAATTAAAATGGCACTTCTAAATTTTAATTTGTGTTTCATGGATTAATACTGAGGTTGGATGTTGTGATAGGCAGCCTATGAAATGGTCCCTAATGATCTCCGCCATGTATGATCCCCTCCTTGTTAAATATTGCCTGGCTAACTGACTCACTTTAAAAAAATTTTTTTAAGTTTATTTATTTTTGAGAGAGAGAGATGAGCACAAGAGGGGAGGGGCAGAGAGAGAGGGAGACACCGAATCTGAAGCAGGCACGAGGCTCTAAGCTGTCAGCACAGAGCCTGACGGGGGGCTCGAACCATCAGAACATGACCTGACCTGAAGTCAGATGCTCAACCGACTGAGCCACCCAGGCTCACTTTTCTTAAAAAAATATTTTTTAATGTTTTATTTCTTTTTGAGAGAGAGAGAGAGAGAGACAGCGTGAGCAGGGGAGGGTCAGAGAGAGAGGGAGACACAGAATCTGAAGACAGGCTCCAGGCTCAGAGCTGTTAGCACAGAGCCTGATGGGGCTCAAACCCACAAACCGCGAGATCATGACCTGAGCCAAAGCCGGATGCTCAACCAACTGAGCCACCCAGGCGCCCCTCACTTTTAATAAAGAAAACATGTCAGATATGATGTGGCAGATACTGGCCTACAGAATAGATTTCTTTTTCCATTTTGGGGAAATCAGAATCAGCCTTTTAGTAACAAAAAATCGTAAGTTAATTATCCCACTGAATTTTCTTATATGAAACTATGAAGTTTCAAAAAGTTTAATTGCAGAAACTGCCTACTTTTAGTAAACTGCTCCCTTGACAAGTTGGAGAATTATTTGCCTGTTAGCTAAGTAAAACTTCAGAACAGACTGAATAACCCGTAATTCAGATTATTGGGAACCTGGTTTGGGCCGTAGAGGATGAATACAGTGTATTCCAGAAGACTATAATGTTTGGTTTACTTTCAAGGATAGGCAAGAACAGTAACTTAGACTTGGTTCAAGTTTGCCTTTACTTCCATTTATTAAAGCAATTAACAAGCAGAGTGAAATTTATACCCATGATAGAGATGCAGGTAGAACATGGCTTCCCAGTGTCCCCTTCACATCACACGAGAAGTTCAACACCTTCCTGTTAGCCTGCTGAGAGTAAAGCCCTTTAAACTTCCAGTCACACCAGCATACTGTTCCACCACACAGGGAGGTCATTCTGCTACATCGTCCCCGCCTACAAGTTCTTTCTAGGACAACACTGGCAAAAATCCCTTACCAATCCCCGCCTACTCTCCATCAAGTCCATTGGGCACGTCAGGCTCTGGGCTACCTCATCTCCCTGTCCCTCCCTGTCCCTCCTTACTCATTTCCTCCAACTGACAGAGAACAGCTTAAAGGGATCACAAATCAGGTGGTTTTTTCTGGACTCTTGGGATATTTGTACCTATATGAAAGTGCTTTTCAACCAAAAAATATTCAGCAAGCATGCAGTGTTTTTGTTTTGATACATACGTATTTTGATTTGTCCTACTTCTTGCTACTGATTTGAATAATCTCTTCTTTGTAACTCAGTCCTTCTTAAGGACTGGGAATATCCTACTAGATTTTAATAAACGTTATAGGTACTTCTTAAAGAACATTTGGATAACAAATTGAAAGCAGGCTATGCACATTACTTATTTTGAACTTAAAATTTTGAATTTCTTGTTATTGCAGTTGTTTCCTGTGTAATCCAACCCAATGGCACATATTCTAATATGTCCTAGATTTAGCAGAATTAAATGGTACTGAGTTTATTTTTGCAGCTATAATCTCTACTAGTTGGAGTGAATGAGTCTTTCCTCAAGTCATATGCCTAAGTTCAGAAGCTCATCTCATTCACTGATCTCTTTGTTTTTTGTAGCATTATTTAAATTTAACAAATTGCTGCATGTGATTTATTTTGAATTTAATTACAGAGCCAAAATGCCACATATAATTATGGATGTAAGTAGCAGTCAATTCTTCATTCTGACGGCTTGAGAAAGGCTATAAAGTGTAGCATAGTCTTTCTACATAATCTCCTATGAGCCTTCGCTCCCTGCCATTGAATCAGTGCTGACAAATAAAGTATCAGAATAGCAACTAATAAGAGGTCATGCTTTTGTGTGGAGCCCTCCCCGGCGCCCCCTCCTCATTCATGTTGATGCTAATGGGATGCCATTTAACACAGCTCAGGAAATTTCATAAAATCAGCCTGCTTGGGAAGAACCTTTGATCAAAGATGGACAAATCACAGCACTCCGGGGGGTGGTTTAAAATAAGTAGTAATATGACATACTTCCCTTTGTTCTGAATTAAAGCTCTAATGTATATTTTTATTCCCTGGGGGAGGAGACTCAGCAATCTGGACCAAAACAGGCAAATGTAAAGAAAACAACTACTTCATTGATGATAACTCTAGTTTTAATTCTATACCATACATCTCATGGGTTTTAAAATGGAAAACTTTGGGTGCCCCCTACTCTCTGGGATTTAGGCTGGGGTTCTTCACTGAATGAGAGGTCTAATTACACATACGTTAGTTTACTAGCTGTGTGGCCTTGGGCAAGTTATTTAACTTCTCTGAAATACTATTTGCATTTTAGAGATAACAATTGCCCATAAGATTGATTGTTGTGTTCATTAGCTGAATGTGTGTAAATCACTCAGCAAGCATAGTACTTGGTGCATATCAATCGCCAATAATGGCAGTTGTTAGTGTTAACTTACATTTAGCTTCTCCCTATTGCTTTTTTCCACTTCAGGTCCTGCAACCAGACAAGTAATATATGCTTTTATGTAGTCAAGATTTTTTAAAATATACTTTTTAATGTTTATTTACTTTTTGAGAGAGAGACAGAGTGCGAGTGGGGAAAGGGCAGAGAGAGAGGGAGACAGACTCTGAAGCAAACTCTAGACTCTGAGCTGTCAGCAGAGAGCCCAAAGCAGGGCTTGAACCCACAAACCAAGAGATCACGACCTGAGCCAAGGTCAGGCGCTTAAGTAACTGAGCCACCCCCAGGCACCCCTGTAGCCAAAGTTTTGATATTGGCAGCAACTTTGTCCCAGTGCTGTTAACTCCAGGGGCTCTGGTGCTGTCGCGTTCGAGCTACTATAACAAACATACCATATACTGGGTGGCTTAAACAACAAACATTTCTCACAGTTCTGGAGGCTGGGGAGTCCAAGATCAAGGTGCCCGCAGATCCAGTGCCTGGTGAGATCGGCTTCCTGGTTTGAGGTTGGCCATCCCCTCAGTGTGTCCTAACGTGGCAGAGAACAGAGAGAGAAGCAAACTTTCTTGGGGCTTTTATAAATGTACCAATCCCAATCGTGAGAGCTCCACCCTCATGACCTTATCACCTTGCAAAGGCTCCACCTCCTAACACCATCACGTTAGGTATTAGGCTTCAACATATGAATGGGGGGGAGCGGGGTGTCACAAACATAGCAGCAGCCCTATTTGGGGCCACCTCTTCTTAACGCTTGCCTGGATGTTTTCATAAGATAAGTGAACTTTCACAAAAGCTTAAATAAACCTTTCAGAATTTATTAGGCAAGTTTTCCAACTTACGGAAACGAGGGAAGAAGTCATAAAACAATCATAATTTCATACTTTAGTAATTGTCTCTACTCAGATTTTCATGTATTTAGTGCATTTTTAAAAAGAAAACTTGCGATGTTCTTAAATGAGTTTTAGAAGCTACTTTAGAAGGAATAAAAATAGAAAGTGGTTAAAAGGAAGAGAGGTTAAGAAGAGAAGCTGGAATTAGATTTTTATGTCCAACAGAGGCTCATATCCATTGATTTTATTTTTAAACACTTTATTGAGATATAATTTCCACACCATAAAAATTTCCATTGTGAATATACAATTCAATGGTTTTAGTCTATTTTCAGAGTTGTGCGGCTGTCCAATTTTAGAACATTTCCATAAGCTTGTGAAGAAACCTCACATCTATTAGCAGTCACTCCCCTTTCCTTCCCCCAACCCTAATCAATCACTAATCTACTTTCAGTCTCTACAGATTTGCCCGTTCTGGGCATTTCCTATGAATTGAATCATACGACATGTGGTCTTTTGTGTTTGACATCTTTCACTTAGTATCATGGTTTTGAGATTTGTCCATGTTGGATCATGTATCAGTTCTTTATTCCTACTACTGGATTTTTTTTAAGTTTATTATTTATTTTAAGAGAGACAAAGAGCACCAGTAGGGGAGGAGCAGAGAGAGAGAGGGCGAGAGAGAAACCTAAGCAGTCTCCCTGCTCAGTGCAGAGCCCAACATGGGGCTCAACCTCACCAACGGTGAAATCATGACCTGAGCTGAAATCAAGAACTGGCCGCCTAACCAACTTAGCCACCCAGGTGCCCTTCACTGGCTTTAAAGAACATTTTATAGTTTATTTTAATTTTCAGTCTGATTTTAAGTCTATGCTGAGAAATATAAGACATGAGATATAGTAACTTATAAAAGAGTAACGTATAAAATCTGCACAAACTGGTGTACTTTAATTAAGCCCTAGGACTTAAATAAAAAGAGGAAAAATTTCAACCAGACAGCAGAATTGATGATTAAAAGATATTTAGGGTTGCTTGGTTAATAGCTGAGAAAAAAAATATCCTGGATAGAGGAATTAGGAAAGGTAGAAGAAAGTGGCGATTTCCTTGGACAGTCAGAACAGAGCTTAGGGTAATGAAAGCCTCTTTTTGGGTGCTAGATAGTGAAATGTCAGCACTGAAAGTTTCCATGGACTCTTGGAAGAAATACGAGGAATCAATAACTAATATAAGATGTAGTCACAATCTACTCAAGGAAGCAAGGTGGGCACCATTTGTCAAGGGGACAATCTCATTTCCCATTTTTAAAAATAGACTTTACTTTTTAGAGCAGTGTTAGGTACACAGCAAAACTAAAAGGAAGGTACAGAGATTTCCTATATCCCCTGCCCCTCTGCATGCACAGTCTCCCCCATTATCAATATCCCCCACCTGAGGGGCACATTTGCTACATGTGATCAACCTACATTGACACAACCTTGTCACCAGAGTCCATAGTTTACATCAGAGTTCACTCTTCATGTTGTACATTCTATGGGTTTGGACAAATGTAGCATGACATTTATCTACCATTATAGTATCATACAGAAAAGGGTCACTGCCTGAAAGTCCTTTGTGCTCTGCCTATATTCATTTGTCTCTTCCCACTAACTTCTGGTAACTGCTGATCTTTTTATTTATTTATTTAGTTATTTATTTATTTTAAGTATACTCTACCCCAAGGTGAGTCTCGAACTCATGACCCTGAGATCAAGAGTCCTAAGCTCTACTGCCAGCCAGGAGCACCCCACTGATCTTTTTATTATCTCTGTAGTTTTGCCTTTTCTAGAAATTCATATAGTTGAAATTGTACAGTTTGTAGCCTTTTCAGATTGCTTCTTTATTTCACTAACATATATTTAAGTTTCCTCCATGACTTTTCATGGTTATTCATTTGTTTTTAGTGCTGAATAATATTCCATTTTCTGGATGTACCACAGTATATTTATCCATTCAGCTACTGAATGACATCTTGATTGTTTCCATGTTTTGGCAATTGTGAATAAAGCTGCTGTAGACATCCACGTGCAGGTTTTTGAGTGGCATGAGTTTTCAACTCCTTTGGGTAAACACCGAGGAGGTTGATTGCTGGATCATATGGTGAGAGTGTTTAGTTTTATAGTTAATACCTTTAGTGGTACTGAATTCCTGCTTTTTGAACAAAGTGTCTGGCATTTTCATTTTGCACTGTGCCCTGGAAATTATGCATTGGCTCTGCCAGGAACCCATTTAAGGGGCAAGGACCTGAGCTGGTGTGACTAGGAGCTACATCTGGTCTGGGAAGGAACAAAAGAGCCAACTAAGGGTCAGCCTTGGAGGTCGTGGTATCTAACTGTTGGATGTGAGGGGCAAAACTTGTGGGAGGAAAACTGATGTGTGGACATGGACATACAGGAGAATTCAAGAATATGTAGGTATCTTGCCACGTTTTGATGGTTCTAAATGTTCAATGCTGGATTTGATCTAAAAAGGAATGATGAGGGGCACCTGGGTGGCTCAGTTGGTTGCGTGTCCTACTCCAGGTATTGGCTCAAGTCATGATCTGATGGTCGTGAAATTTAGCTGAGCACGAAGGCTGCTCTCTCCCCCTCTCTCTTTCCTTCCTCTGCTTGTGTGTGGAGGTGTGTTCTCTCTCTAAACAAATAAACAAGCTAAAAAAAAAAAAGAATGATGAGCTGCCACTATGATTTTCAACTCCTTCCAGTCTTTTCTGCTTTAACAGCAGTAGTTACCTTTATTATTCTAACTCAATAATCCTGAGGGCCCAAGTGGCCAACCAATAACTCTCTGAGAGGCTTACAACGATGGCCCACAGGCCAACTTCGGCTGCCTGATTTTGTAAACAGACTTTTGTTGGAACAGAGTTATACCCATTAGTCTATTTGTTGTCTATGTGCAACAGCATAGGTGAACAGTAGACAGAGAGACCAGACAGCTTACAAAGCTGAAAATATTTACTACTGGTCTTTTACAGGAAAAATTGTTTGTGCTGTTTAAAAAGATAGGCCAACATACATCCAGTTTCAGAAGAAAAATATTGTGAAATAAGCACCATATCACAGTTTTGGCCATTTACTACTGTCATTCATTGATGGAAATAAAGCATACTTTTCTCACTGTTCTGTTCTCAAGGCAAGTTAAAAGTATAAAACATTGCACAGGAATATTCAACCCCAAATATAACTTTTAAGCTTAAGAGTCGTCCTATGGTATAAAGTCTTAAACTGCTTGAGCAAATTAGGTACAAAACACCTTGTTGTGAATCTCCATTTTTCTTTCTAGTTCTTTAAAATTATAAACCTAAGATTTGGGACTTGAAGTTATTTTAACATTTATTTACTTTTGAAGGAGAGAGAGATATATTGTGAGCGTGGGAGGGGCAGAGAGGGAGACACAGAATCTGAAGCAGGCTCCAGACTCCAAGCTGTCGACACAGAGGCACAGAGCTCGACATGGGGCTTGAACTCATGGACCGCGAGATCATGACCCGAGCCAAAGCTGGACACTTAACAGACTGAGCCACCCAGGTGCCCTAGAGCTGGGACTTCAAACTTCAGTGCACTCTGAGGAATATTATCTCATTTTGAGTTTCTAAGGCAGTACAAAATTAGCTTCAAAACTCTTTGAGTTACACAGGGATAAATCATTCACATGTTACAGATGAGGTAACTGAACATCAGAGTTAAGCGTATATTTCAAGTTCAGCATTAGTAAGGGGCAAGGTTTTTTTTTAATGTTTATTTTTTCATTTTGAGAGAAAGCATGAGAGAGAAAGAGAGAGAGAGAGAGAGGGAGAGAAAATCTTAAGTAGTCTTCATGCTACTCCGTGTCTACACGGAGCCTGATGTGGGGCTCCATCTCACAAAGCTTGAGATCATGACCTGAACCAAAATCGAGTTGGATGCTTAACCGAATGAGCCACCCAGGTGCCCCAGTAAGTGACAAGTTTGATCTTAATCCTAATATTGTTGCCTGGTTCAGTGGTATTTCTAATTGTCTGTTAACATCTATTTTGTTTTACTGTTAATCATTGCATGTACTGTTATTAGTTCCTAAGAATCTTTTATTTGCCAGGTGGTTTATCTACAATGAAATATTTGATTCTCACACAATTCTTTGAGATGGTTGGTATTATACATATTTTATAGAGGGAGAAACTGGAATCAGCAAGGCTAGGTAACTTACGCAAGATCATACAACTAGTAAATCTAACTCCAAAGTGCAAACTTTTTCTACTCCACCAGTGCTTGGCTTCAGCACAGAGCTAGATTAAACTCTGATGATTCAGGGAGCCTGGGTGGCTCAGTTGGTTAAGCATTGGACTTTGGCTCAGGTCATGATCTCACGGTTCATGAGTTCCAGTCTTGTGCTGGGCTCTGTTATGACAGCTCAGAGCCTGGAGCCTGCTTCAGATTCTGTGTCTCCCTCTCTCTCTCTGCCCCTCCCCTGTTTGTGCTCTTTCTCTCTCTCTCTCAAAAATAAATAAAAACATTAAAAAAATTTTATGATTCAAAGGGGAAAGAATTTGCTTAAAATCTATGATACTGTAGAAAAAATTTTCATCTGTTTAAGAATCAAACTTCTCATTATAACTTTTTTACTTACACAAATACTAACTAAATATAGATGACCAAAAATTAAGTAAATAAAAACAATAAAGGAAATGATTTAAAAAATATTTTTTATGTCTTTGAGAGGGACAGAGAGCAAGTGGGGAAGGGGCAGAGAGAGAGGGAGACACAGAATCTCAAGCAGGCTCCAGGCTCTAAGCTGTCAGCACAGAGCCCGACTGTCAGGGCTCAAACCCATGGACTGTGAGATCATGACCTGAGCCGAAGTCAGAAGCCTAACCGACTGAGCCACCCTGGGGCCTGGGAAATTATCTTTTTTTTAATTCAAGATTTGAGGTTTGGCATAGATTGATCTATCACTCATCTAGGTAATTAGTTAACTGGCTTCTAGCAGTGTGGTAGCTAACATGCACAGGGACAGGAAAAGTAATGAACTGATTCATTGAACTTGGTTATTAATAACTATTATTTATTTGTTTCTTATCTTTACTTGTCTCCTATTCCTGTTAGGATGGCAATTTCATGAATATACTTTACTAATTTTCTCTACAGGGAGTATCACAGAGTACTGTCTATAATTAAAAGTATTAGAAATTCTTCAAGCTGATAATGATTCTTTGCATTAGAGTCCTGATCAAAGTTATGGCTCGATAGTTTCAACCTTTTTTTGCCCCTCTCTCCTGCTCTTGTGCACTCTCTCTCTAAATTAAAAAAAATGTTTAAAGTGAAACACTGAAATTGGGGATTCCCAGTGACTTATTGAGAATTAAATAAATAACTCTAGGCAGATTTAAAAAATTTTGTGGGGTACGTGATGGAGATCTAACCACAATTTCTTCTATGTGGGAGATGATTTTTGCCAAGACCATTTATTAAACTACTCTTTTCTTAGTGAACTGAAATGACACACATCATATGAGCTTGGATCTAAGGCTAAACTTTCTCTTTTAAAACATTTTTTAATGATTATTTATTTTTGAGGGGTGGGGGAACAGAGAAGGAGACAGAATCTGAAGCAGGCTCCATGCTGTCAGTGCAAAGCCCGACGTGGGGTCTGAACTCACTAACCGTGAGATCATGACATGAGCCGACATCTGAGCTCAACAGACTGAGCCACCAACGTGCCCCTAGTGCTGAACTTTGTAATGGGTTCTCTGACTCTCCTAGTTATGTGTCATTATCATATTGTTTTGATCACAACACCTTTATAGAAGATTTTATGTCAGGAACACATTTTACCTTCTTTAAAAATCTTCCATGGCAATTCTGATGTGTTATTATTCTACATGAATATATGTGTGTGTGTGTATACAGACACATACATATTTTTTTTGGCTCTAAGAAAATTCTATTGTCATCTTCCCATCCAGGACATAGTATGCCTTTACACTGATTCATGTCTTGTTTATGTACTTTAATAAAACATGATTTTTCTCTATAGGTTCTTTCTTGTTCAAGTCATACCTGAGTATGTTTGAACTCACTTTCCAATTCACTGACATTATCTGAATGCAACTCTTCCAAGCCGTATATTAAATCTGTGCTGCCCAACATAATAGCCACCAGCCACATGTGGCTATCTAAATTTAAGTTAGTTAAGATTAAATAAGATTTAGAATTCAGTTCCAGTTTTAGTTATTACTATGTTTTCTTTGAATATTTATATCTAGCTACTTTCTCAATTTAATTATTCTTATTAATTCTTATTATTTATAATAGAGTGTCATTGATTTTCCAGGTATATCATCAAACTATCTGCAGGTATTTAGGAAGGTATTTGGACAACTTTGAGGTGGGGGGGAGAACTGCTTATATAACTTAGAAAGCTCAAAAGCCATTAGTGATGGGCCTGGCTACACAGGATTTTAAGATTTCTACATACTGGTAATAGCAGCTAGCTACACTGAGCATTGTTTTTAAGAAGCGTACACGTTGAAAATGCTCAGGATCTGCTGGGTTAAAGTTGGTTCTATTACTTTTGGCAGCCATAAAGGTCAGCTAGCAGTCTTTGTCTTTGGCACTTTGGGAGTTTTCAGTCAAGAAAGCAGGAGTCAGGGCACCTGGGTGGCTCAGTCGGTTAAGTGTCCGGCTTCAGCTCAGGTCATGATCTCAGGGTTTGTGGGTTCGAGCCCCGCATTGGGCTCTGTGCTGCTGGCTAGCTCAGAGCCTGGAGCCTGCTTCAGATTCTGTGTCTCCCTCTCTCTCTGACCCTCCCCTGCTTGCACTGCCCCTCTCTCTGTCTCTCAAAAATAAATAAAAAAACATTAAAAAAAAAAAAAGAAAGCAGGAGTCTTGGTATTGAAGCCAAGCAAAGATGGAATGTGAGAAGTAAGAACAGTCAGAGAAAGGAGAGGGAGCCCTCAATTCCCTGGATAGGGAACATAATAAAGTCTATGGTTTGGGTAATTATGGATTTTGATGGCTAAAGAGGAAAACAAATAGTATAGAAGGCAGTAGGATCAGAAATTAACCAAATATATCAGTGAGCTCCTATTTAAGGAGTACAATTTAAGAGAGATAAAAATAAAAGATAAAATATCCCCTTTTTAACTTGATATAATCACCCTAGTTTACCTTAGCTTTGTGGTGGCAACTATGTGTGGTTGTGTGTCAGCAAGGGAGTAGAAAGGGCATTGACATTTCTTCTTCAGTCAAAGGATTGAATAGCTATTATCTCGAATTTAGTGCAGACGTTGGACAAGCTATATCATGTCTTAATTGATGTAATACAATTTGCTAGTACCATCCATCCTGATGAATGCTTTTTGGCCTGCCTGGGGACCTAGGACATTTCATTATCATGCTAGACAATCAAAACACAGTGTTTTAAAACAGTTTTCACTGTCCTGGTAAGTGTCGGGTCAATAAACTAGTAACAGAAATTTGGTATGACTACAGTGAACAGCAATCGATTTAATAATTGGCCCCTGGTTTCCTCATTATTCCATCCTGTAATACCTAGAGAATTTGGTACCTAGCATCAAAATATGTGAACAGTCCTGAAATGTCTGCATTTTAGGGGGAAGAAAATCACCCACATTACTTTGTGTTGGTGTCCTTGCAGATACAGTCCCCTCCACCAGGGGTCTCTAGCTCACTGACATTACCTGAATCTGACTCTTCCCTAGGATACACTAATCTGTGCTAATATGATACAGTACCACACAATGCAATAGCCACTAGCCACATGTGGCTATCTAAATTTAAATTAGTTAAGAGATATAAAATTTAAAATTCAGTTCCTCAGTTACACTAACCAAATTTTAAGTGCTCAATAGCCACATGACTAGTGGTTCCCGCAGTGGACAGTTCTGATATCTAACATACCAGAAAACTCTAGTGGACAGTGCTTGACCAAGTACTGCACGTATAAACCATCAGTACAGAAATATAGAAGGGCAAAAAAGGCAGCACCTCTCCTGATGGTCCCAAATAAGTCTTGAGCAGCATGTTTGAATCCTCCTTTGTCTGGGTGGTGTTCTGCGTGGGTGATGAAAACATTCTTTGTAATCACATTCAACTAACTCTCCCCTCAAGGCCAGTATATGGTATCATTTTAAAAATTCTTAGATATCATTTAATTTTTTCTCTTATTGAGGAAATCAGGGCTGGAAAATTGTAAGAAATAGATGTGGTTTAAAAAAAAATCAAGGGGTGCCTGGGTGGCTCCATTGGTTAAATGTCTGACTTTCGGTTTCAGCCCAGATCCTGGGCTCACAGTATGTGGGTTTGAGCCCTGCCTGGGGCTCTGTGCTGCCAGTGCTGTGCATAGCCTGCTTAGGATTCTCTCTCTTCCCTCTCTCGCTGCCCCTCCCCCACTCACACTCTCTCTTTCTCTCAAAATAAATAAACTCGAAGGCCTGAAGTTTAATCCCAAGTTCTGCCCCTAACAAGCGGAATGACCTAGAGAGAGTTGATGGACTTCTCTGGGCCTGCACTTGCTCCTGGATAAAAGGAGGGGGGTGACCAGATAGATAGATGTTCCTAAGATCTAAGATACTGGAAGTGAAGCAGAACTATAATGTGCACTCCTGATAAGTAAAGTGAATCTCGGACCCATGTTCCAGGAGGCCCAGAAGGTGTGAGTAAATTCTGCCTTGTGTCACAGATAAGCTTTAAAGTTACAGAATGGTTTTGGTAAATAGAATTAACCACTTGTTTAGACTAGATTAGAACATAATTGCTATTTTTAGTGTGAATATTTATTTTTAATATAAATATTATTTTCCATTTTAAGATGAGATTGTGACCTTAAGAGATAATCCTAATGCCATTCTTTGTTGCTAATGTGCCACAACTAATACAACACTTAAGTGAGAATATTTCAAAATAACACTGTGGCTTTATTCTAGGGATCTCGACTATAGCCTTAATCTAATTTTGTGGTCATTAAAAACAAAAACAAAACCTCCCTAGGTGGCTCCCTGAATCATTCCTCTCTGTGAGATGCCATTCCTTGAAATGGATGTCACTCCTTTAAGAGACGCACAGCTATATTCTCTGTTGTACACACACACACACAATTTTGAATAAGTGGTTTTAAATATATTTTACTTTTTAAGTTTATTTTATTTGAGAGAGAGAAGGAGAGAGAAAGTGTACACATGCAAGTGGGAAAGGGGTAGAGAGAGAGGAAGAGAGAGAGAATCCCAAGCAGGCTCTGAGCTGCCAGTACAGAGCCTGACATGGGGCTCGATCCCATGAACTATGAGATCATGACCTCAGCTGAACTCAAGAGTTAGATGCTCCACCGACTGAGCCACCCAGGCAACCCCCCCCCATTTTTAAAATTTTATTTTAAAGAAAAAGATGAGCTTCTTTTCAGGTTTAATGTTCCCACTTCTCTCAAAATCCAGATGAAAATAGTGTTTGTACCTGGGATTTCTCTCTCAGTAGCAACTCATCCTTCCATGAGCGGGCCAGGTCCGTGCCCGCTTAGCTGTAGTTCATTGTTTATCAAGTCTATAACCCACAGTAGACTGACTATGGGGAGTACGAATGACGAGATGAGATTAAGAAGGGAAAATTATGGGCAGAGGAAGCAAATGATTAAGATGGAAATGGTGGCCCGGAGCCTCAGTTGTTTCACCCCAGGTGCTTTGTTGACAAAAAAACCAACTTTTCTATCAGACTCCACCTGAATTCTTTCAACTACAATGATGCAAAGAAAATGCACGCTAATTATGAGCAGGAACATTATCTATTAATATGTTAATGAACCAGGTTTGCTAATGGTAAAAGACTTGAATTTTAATAAAATTTTAAGAGCTTCTTGATTACGTGTTTGTTAGTCGATATGATCATTTAAAATTATCTCTAGGTGGCTTTACATGGAATAAAACCTACATTAGAACTGTATTCTAAACAGGCCTTAATGAAGCAGGTGAGGATACCATCTGTGACATAAACACTGTCAGCCAGAAATTCACTTCAAAAGAAATGTAAACTAGTTAACAGGAAACATGTTATCATATCTGCCAGTAACAGCTTTCAATGTAGGTAATTTATTTATGCATTTACTTGCTAATTTTTTCAAACATATTTGCTTGTGAAAATAATGTTCGATTGAATTAATGGATACTGCCTTTTAATATTGGGGGGATTTTTTTCATTAAGAAAAAACCAAAATGCTCTAGTGTCCTGTTTGACAACATAGATAAAAACGGTTTTATCTACCTAACCCCACGTATTGTTTGAGAAAAAGACGGAGTTGCCCAAAATCCCAAAGTGAAATCAGAATTAGCATAGACGCTTCACTGGTAAGTTCCTATGAATAGGAGAAATTGTGTTACCTGTTCTCCAAGATGATTTTGGCATCAAAGTAACTGCTAATCCCTCTCTGACTGTCTAGAAGGTGCGTGAAGGCACTTAGCTTCAGGCTTCATTTTGCATTTTAGAATCTGCACAAGTCCTGATTAGTGTTTGAACCTGGATTATAACCCAGGTCTAGTGAAGAGAGGGCAGATGCTGAGGAGGCTGAATGGAGCCCAGGTGTAGAACAGGGTGAGGTGGCCTTGGAACCTCTGAGACATGCGCAGTGGGCTTTGTTGTATCACGGGGTGAGGTGGGGGGAGGAGATGGGACATGGGGTCTGGGTGCTGTGGGCCCTGTGTCCCCTCCACTACATATGAGGCAGTGATAAAGGTATTCATGAGGAAAAGTGAGAGTTAATCCTGGAAACCAAGGAAGGGTGACTAAGAACCTGGTCTCAGATATGTGAAGTGCCCATATGTTTACTGGGCCACTAAGGAAAGAAAGTGGAGCAGGTAGGGGATGGTGAGGGGGAACAGGGATGGCTCACCCTCGCCTTGTCACTCAGAGCTTTGAAGGGAGGCTGTGAGGAGAGGTTAAGACAGGAAATCGCTTTAGAAGAAGCAGCCCCATCTGAGAAAGCAGAGGTGCTTCTTCCTGAGAATTCCTTCAGTCAAGGGGAGGATGATTCACCAGTTTCTCTTTATTTATATCATGGCATCAATAAAACATACTTCAGTGGTAGTTATTAATAATTGCTAATGCTGTCTTTCATTCTTTAGTGTTTCTAATGAGTTTTTTTAAGGTTTTTTTTTTTTTTTAAGGTTGTTAAGAAACAATTCAGGAAGGTAATTGGCCATTTAAATAGATGGCTTCTAAGTGGGCCCTACGTGAGTTTCTTTGAGGCCATGCTGCCCTCTAGGGGTTGAAGCCCACCGCGGACGGGAGGATTTCGGAGGGCGGGAGTCTTGCCTGAGCGGATGAAGTGCTTTCCTGGACGAGTTTGACTTCTCATAAAAATGATTCAGACTTTTTGCATGTCAGCTCTAGAAAAAAATTCTTTCATAGAAAGTATCACCTATTCTAAACGCCCTAAATAAAGCAGCATCAGACTCACATATATTCCTGAGGGTTTTGCTTTCTTTCTTTTTCTTTAAGAGTTAGTCTTTCAAGGGGTGCCTGAATGGCTCAGCCGGTTAAGTGTCGGACTTCAGCTTAGGTCATGATCCTACGGGTTCATGGGATCGTGCCCCGCATAGGGCTGTGCTGAATGTTTGCTCAGAGCCTGGAGCTGCTTCAGATTCTGGGTCTCCTCTGTCTGCCCCTCCCTGCTCATGCTCTATCTCTCAAAAATAAATAAATATGTAAAAAAAAAGATTTAGTATTTCAAGATTTAGTATTGTATTTTTAAGATTTAGTATTTGGTTGGGTGTTGGTGGGGGCACAGAGAAAATGTATAGGCATTTTTGAAACCATAATTTTGCCCCAATTCCTAATTATTCAGTGCAAATTCTCCTACCCTTTATTGGTGGTGACTTTCTGTGGACCCTTCCACATACAGCCACATTTAACTCTCAGTGTTACAGAGCTGTTAAAGGCCCGAAGCCAGTGAACAGCAGAACTTCTATTTGAACCCAAGTTTCCTCATTCCAACATCAGTGCATCTTCCTTTCTGCCTTTAGAAAACACAACTGGCTATCACTTTGCTTTTCAACAACTTGTTAACTCTTTTCTTTTTGCACAATCCTCGTGGCTTTCGGGGTTTTTTTTTTGTTTTGTTTTTTGTTTTTAATAAACGACAGGACTTACCAATAGACAAATATATGAAACCATACAATTTGTCATTTGGGGACACATTTATCCAAAACCTCAGTTTTGCCTAGAAAGAAAACCAATTATGAACATTAGTATTGTGGTATAGACGAAGGGCTAGAAAGAGAAATTCAGGTCCTAAAGATGTAGGGAGTGGCCAGAAAAATGTAGGATAACCATTGAAAATAAAACTGCAGGTACAGGGTAGACTATAAGAAAATATGGCATAAGATAGTTAAATAGTACAGTTGCAACAATCTGCAGCTGAAGTGCTTCATACATCAGAGAGTTGTGGAACCTTCTAGGTGAAACCTGTGCCCCCTCCTGGGAGGGTGCTCCCAACTGAGACACTTCCCTTTTTCCCCCTGTCTCCCCACCCCCCCCACTCTAAACAATACCAGCAACAAAAAGGTCAGCAAAGGCTGTAAAACTCTTCTTGTTGCTGTAGATGCTGTAGACGGTGGAGAGTTTGTGGGATGGAAAGCCTCAGCACAGTGAAGGGAAGTGTCAGAGTCAGAAGCAGCTGCAGCTGGCACTTTATGCACAGTGTACCCTGCACACACACACACACACACACACACACACACTAGCATCACAGCATCTTAGATGTGAAAGGACATTACCAATTGCTTTTCTAAGCCAACTATCTAAAATGCACAAATCCTCATCTGAGCTTCCCTAGGCTAATGCTCTCAATTTTAGCAATTCCTTGCTTAAATTACATTCACTTAAATTTGCCTTTATCTTGAAATCCATTAGTCCTCGCTCTGGTTGGTGCTGGTGGATTTAACAGCAAACATTTACGGTAAAATATATCTTTCCTAAAGCCTGACTCACATACATAATAACAAAGAAAAACCCTCGGCCCTTCCCATTCCCCATTTCCCACCATCTATTACTGACATATTGTACAGAGTATCCACATACCAGCATGGTTGCTTTTACGATATTGGTGTTGATGTTATCAGTGATTTTTCACTCTTTCCTCACAGTTTCTGAAAGCATCTCTTAAAGTGGAAAAAACAATACTGACAAATTGCTAAACAAGAGCAATCCAATCGTGTAGGGTCCCTTTCTTTTGCAAAAGGAACCGCTAGAGGAAGAAAAAAATCTGTTATTTAATGTTTGAAGTTGCCTTGGAAAGCGGTCTGACATACCCTCTTCTCTTCTGAACCAGAGCTGCTTTTAAACAAACTAGGTATACATCAGTCTGCTAGTGTGTGTGTGTGTGTGTGTGTGTGTGTGTGTGCACGCGCACACGCGTGTGAGTTGGTAAACACAGAGAGGGTGTCTTGGGTCTTTATTCCTCACTTTCCCTTCTGCCCTAACCTAATAGTTCCTACTACAATTTCAGGCCAGTTCCTCTCATCCAGACCTCAGTCAAAACTGACTATAGCTACTCACCACCTTCATCCCCTCCTCCCCATCTGTTCTTCCTTTTTAGATGTTTGAGTAACTTCTTTTCCTATAGGAAGTTCCCCTTAGCCTTGGGAATTTCATTCTCAAATCTTTCATAAATTTAATTATCTTTTTCTGGGAAATGTGGCTTCAGAAAAATGGTGATGTAATATTCACCACCTCTATCTAATGATAAAATTGAAGAGGGATAGCCCAAACTTTATAAAGTGTTAGAATTTTTGTAGTTTCTTAACACTGGATTTCTTATAGCTCATCTTCTTTTGTTAAGTGTAGTCATCCCTGTCCTCATGTTACATCTTTTATTTTTAAAAGTTTATTTATTTATTTTGACAGAGAGAGTGCTGGAGGGTCAGAGAAAGGTGAGAGACAGAATCCCAAGCAAGCTCTGCACTGTCACCCTGGAGCCCGATGATGCTGGGCTCAAACCCATGAACCATGAGATCATGACCTGAGCCACAATCAAGAGTCGGTCACTCAACCAATTCAGCCACCCAGGCATCCCCTCATTTTAAGCCAGTATGAGATCAGAGCACTATTACTGATGAGCATATCAACTTGTTTGGGCATTAAAAACGAAAGGACCCAAAGTTAACTTACTGAGAAGAGATTTCCCAAGAAAATGCTCTATTTCCTCTTGTCTATTCCGCTGGAGGTTGGTTTGGTTCTAATTCAGGACCCAGAATGAAGGTTTATGAATTCTCGAAGCCAGGCCCAACCCCAGTCAGCCCAGTGGAAAGAGTGTGAGAAGCCTGATGTACTTCTCAAGCCAATGTCTCTGCTGAGGCCCCCTGGGGATACACAAACCCAGTCTACCCAGGCCTGGTCTTAGACCGCTGCTGCTTCATGCACTCAGACACATTGTACCTACATTTCTCAAAAGACTCATGTGCCAACCACTGTAGGTGCTGATAACACAGAGGTGAACACTTTACGTGGGTGTCTGTCCTCAAACAAGGTGGGAGAAGTAAATAGGCGATTATAGAAACATTGTTAGACTATGCTGTAGAGGCGAAGAAGGGAGTGCTGTGCAAAGATTGGGCAGGCCGCCTGAAGCTGAGCTGGACTGCGGGACAGTCAGGAGAAACCTCTCTGAGGAGGATATGGTTGAATCAAGGTCTGAAAGATCCGTTGAAGAGGGAATAAGCCTGAAGAACTAGAAAGAGTTTGATGTCTTTAAAAACAATTTTTTTAATGTTTATTATTTTTGAGAGATAGAGACAGAGCACAAGTTGTGGAGGGGCAGAGAGAAAGAGAGGGAGGGAGATACAGAATCTGAAACTGGCTCCAGGCTCCAGCTGTCAGCACAGAGCCCAACACGGGGCTCAAACTCTGGAACTGCCAGATCATGACCTAGGCCAAAGTCAGACACTCAACCCACTGAGCCACCCAGGTGCCCCAAGAGAGTCTGATGTCTTTAAAGAACTGGGGGAGGTTCAGCATATCTGACTATACTGTGCATGGAGAGGGGAGATTTGGTGAATGTAGGGCATTGAGGGGGAAGAGTGGTTCATGGCAAGAAATGAGACTAAATAGTTATATTTCATGTAGGGAAGTTTGGGCGTGATTCTATGTAGTTGGTAGCCACTAGAGGGTGTTAGGCAGATAAGCAACGTGATCAGACATATGTCATATAAACATCAGTGGAGTACAGTGTAGAGAAGAAAAGTAAAAATAGAAGGCAGAGACTGCCGGGGCACCTGGGTGGCTCAGTTGGTTAAGCAACCTACTTCGGCTCAGGTCATGATCTCCTGGTTTATGAGTTCGAGCCCCGCGTCCGGCTCTGTGCTGACAGCTGAGAGCCTGGAGCCCATTTTGAATTCTGTGTCTTCCTCTCTCTCTGCTCCTCCCTGCTCATGTTCTGTGTCTCTTTCCTTCAAAACTAAGTAAACATTAAAAAAATTTAAAAAAAGAAGGAGGAGACTGCAATAACCCAGCTGACAGAAGACAGTGGCCTATATACTGCAATGAGTCAGGTGCCCTGCCGCTGGGCCTGTGACTGAACCAGGGCCTCTAGAAATCATCACACCTTCCCTCTCTCATTCCCTTTGTGGGGTGGGTCAATTTGTTATTGTTATGTATTAGTGTTTCTTATGATATGTATTTTATGATAATTTGACATCTTGGTTCCTTGTGGACAAGGGAGGGACTGCCCTTCCCAGGTTTAGCTAATTCCTAGAGAAAGCAACTTGCCTTGCATATGCATACTTTTCATATGCGAACTGACCAATCCAGTGACTGTACTCAAAAACTCTCTCATCCATCTCTTCTATACTCCAGGAGGCAATATTCCTTTGGCTTAATTACCCCAGGGCCAGGTCTTGGACACCTACGGACCACCCCTATAGCGTAGGACCACCGAGACTATTCAAACTATCCAGCCCTATGCCGTATCCACTGTTTACCCTGCTTTACTCATTCCTTCCCACACAAACTATAGATAAAGGCTTTTGCCTGTATCTCTCCTTCTGCCTCCTCTCTGACCCTGTGCCTCCCCATGTTGCCCTGTGCCGTGTGGAGTGCCCCTCTCCTCTTCAGAACAGTGAGTAACAAACCACCCTTTCAGTGGCAATTGTCTCCTGATCTGTGGTCTTCACCATTCCTGAAAAAAATCAAATCCTGAGTATGTTTTAAAACAAGTTATATTTCACTTAGATGAGCCTCGTGCCGTCTAAGAAACTTTTGAGAAACCATGACTAGTTTTTTAGACCTAAACTGCTATACTGTTTTATTCAGTGCTCTTAACATGCCACACTACTATGTCACTTACCAATCATAGTTTTATCAGTTCTGGAGGAGGCTTAGTGGTCTTTTGTGGATCTTAAACATGGGTAGTATTAGATTTAACCATTTGGAGATCATTGACGGCCTTGATGCAAAGAGTTTCAGCAGAATGCTGGAGCAAATGCAGATTAGAATAAGTTTAAAGGAGGGTATCTCCTTTGACTAAGAAGGAATCAGTAGCAATAGGAATTACCCTTCAACTACAAAAAACTAAATGCTTGATAAAATAGATGAAACAATGGTTTCAGACATTGGACAAAAGGTAGCACAGGACTCTGGTCACTGAAAGAAGGGAAAGAAAATGAACTTGATGAGCTCCCAGCTTATTGTTTCCAGCCAGTTTTCAGGTCATATTCTAGGGAAAAGGAACGCAAAGAATCTAACACTCCTACTAAATTGAAGAGATTAGGATCAAAGTTCAGGGATATCAAGATAGCTAGGATTTTTAAGGCAATATACTGAAAAGGAGGTGCTCCACAGAGAAAAGCCCTGAAGATACCCACAGGAATTCTCTTGAGTCTTTGGCTAGTATTGATCTGCACTTAAATGAGAGAAACTCCCCAAGGCTGGGGAAAAGAGTAGCCAGAACAATTTTTGGAGATTGCATGTTGCTGGAAGGCATTCATGTCCCGACCAATCAAAATGAGGAGATTTCATAATACATTGGGAGGGGAGTCCTCAGAAGGGCTATACCTTAGTGATGGAACTAAATTAGTCCAAAATTGACCCACTCGAAGAAAGCTTAAAATCAAACCTTTTTCAAAAGGATCAAAGTTATCCCCAAGTACCTTAATTGGATGCCAGAAAAAAAAAATTCAACAGTCCTTAATGGAGTACAACACAGTACAGTAATAAGTAAAGCAAAATTCACGATTTTTCATCCAACTAAAACTTACCAGGCCTTCAGGGGCGCCAGGGTGGCTCAGTCAGTTAAGTGTCTGACTCTGGATTTCAACTCAGGTTGGAGGAATTGAGCTCTGCGCCAGGCTCTGTCTGCACTGGTAGTGTGAGCCTGCTTGTGATTCTCTCCCTCTCTTTGCCCATCCCCTGCTCTCTCTCTCTCAAAATAAATAAACTTAAAAAAATTACTAGGCCTTCAAAAAATCAATGAAATTTGATGTACAATCAGATTAAAAAACAATCAATAGAAACAGAACTAGAAATAACAGGAGATCATGGAATTCATAAATAAGGACCTTAAAACAAGTACTATAAATCTTATAAACATGATCAAGGGTGTCAAGAGAAATGTAAACTTAATTAGGAGAGATATGCAAGATATATATAAAAGACCCAAATAAAATTTCTAGAAATTAAGATATGCAAGATATATGTATTTAAAAGACCCAAATAAAATATCTAGAAATAAAAAAATACACTACTGAAAAGATAAGTGAATTTTAAGAGACTAAAAGAAAGTAAACTTGAAGCACAGTGGGAAAAAATACCCACAACCTCGATGAATTGTGAGTCTAACAAAAGTGTCTAATGTATGCATAATTGGAGTCCCAAAGGAGAGGAGACTTGGGGAAGAGAAGAGAACACAAAATATAAATGAAGAAATAACGACCAGAAAAAAATCCAAATGTCTTGAAAGTGATAAACTCATAGACATAAAAAGATCAGACAAACAGAACAAACATAAATTAGACTGCTTTAAGGTATATCATAACCAATTGTTGAAATCCAGTGATAACAGGAAAAATCTTTAAAGAAGCCCAGGGAAAAAAGACAAGAATGACAGCTGACATCACACCAGAAGACAACCGCACAATATCTTTGAAGTGCTGTAAGAGACAAAATCACATCAATCCAGAACCCTATGCCCAGTGAAAATATTTTTCACAGATAAAAGCGAAATAAAGACAATTTCGAGGCTGCTCTTGCTTCCTGACTCTACCACTTTGGTGAGCCCTGTCAACTCTGTTCCTCAGCAAGTTTTCTCACAAGACTTTCAGGATCGAGCAATTCCTGGCCAAGAAACAAAAGGAGAATCATCCCATTCCCTAATGGATTTGGATGAAAACTGGTAACAAAATTAGGTACAACTCCAAGAGGAGACCCTGGAGAATGGCGCATGACATGGCACACGTATTTCGCCTGTGTTAAAGTCACTCAGTGCCTCGCCGTATCAGGCTGAAAACATCACCGCTATCTGAACAGCTGGACACATTTTATTGGGAAAATGATGTTTCTCTTTGTTTCCATGCTTCTGTATTGGTAGATTGGTTCAGTAATAACTATATGATATCTTCTGTTTGAAAAAAAAATTTAAGCCAACAAAAGCTCGGAAAGTATATTGCCAGAAGCCCTATGCAAAAAGATATAATAAAGGATTCTTGGAAGTACACAGAGAGAAAATGCCAGAAATGGTAAGTATGTGCATAAATCCAAAAGTGTCCTCCTATTAAAAAAATTCTTTAAAACATAATTCATTATTTAAAGCAAAACTACCAACAATGTATTACAGGCATATATCAAAGCAAAGTATATGAGAATAACAGTAGAAAGGAAGAGGGGAATTTGGAAATATACCATTGTAAGGTATATGTGATATGGTATAATATTTTTCAAAAGTAAACTGTGATAAAGATGTATACTGTAATCTCTAGAATAACCATTAATTTGAAAAACCAGAACAAGTATAATTCATAAACCAATAGTGGAGATAAAATGGAAACATTAAAAAAAAAAGCCTTCATTTAATCTAAAAAAAAAAAGCAGGATAAAAGGTGTGTGGAAACATCTTGGGGATGGTGGAAATGTTCTATAACTTTGTTATATATAGTTAACTTTGTAACTATAACTGTGGTGGTTGTTTTATGACTTTACATTTTTCAAAACTCAACAAATTGGTGAATTTTTATTGACTGTAAGTGCTACCTCAATGAAGATTATAAAAGGAGAGAATGGAAGGAGAGAAATTGAAAACTGTGATACAGACAAGTATTTAAACAGTTTTGCTAAAAGGGGATACTTGTTGGCAAGGGAAGGGTCAAGGGAAAATATTTTTATTTTTAAAATGTAGAGACGACAGCATGTTTGTATGTTGATGGAAATGATGCAGTAGAGAGAAAATACATTGATAATGTAGAAGCAAGAAAGCAAAATTGCTGGAATGATATCCTTGAAGTAGATTGGAGCAGAGACCATTCTTCTAGGTTAACAGTTGGAAAGATAAAATATAAGAGCAGTTAAGGCAGTGTTGTGGTGGTAGAAATCAGTCTCTCTCTCCTTGTTACTTCAGTTTTCATGGTGAAATAGGAACCTGAGTTTAAGACCGGGGTGGGGGGTGGGAGGGAGGAGAGGTGGGACATTGATGAGAAACAAAATGGTTTGAAACAGGCAAGGAGGATAATGGGAGAATGACTGGTCCAGAGATATCTAGCATGATGGCCTGGAAACATTAAGGACTCATTTGAAGTTGGTGGCCAGACATTTATTAATTTTGTTTTGTTTTGTTTTAATTTTTTAAATTTCTAGTTAGTTAACCTATAGCGGCTTCAGGAGTAGAACCCAGTGATTCATCACTTCCATACAATACCCAGTGCTCATCTTAACAAGTGACCTCTCTAATGCCTATCGCCCATTTAGCCCATCCCCTCACCCAACACCCCTCCATCAACCCTCAGTTTGTTCTCTGTATTCAAGAGTGTCTTATGGTTTGCCTCTCTTGCTCTTTTTATATTATTTTTTCTTCCCTTCGCCTATGTTCATATGTTGTGTTTCTTAAATTCCACATGAGTGAAATCATATGATATCTTTCTCTGCCTGACTTATGTCTCTTAGCATAATACACTCTAGTTACATCCACGTTGCTGCAAATGGCAAGATTTCATTCTTTTTGATTGGCCATAAATTTAAAGTGAGACCAGTCAGTGTGGTTCTGTGTTTTTCTCCGGCCATATTGCAATGACCACAGGTTGCAGAGGAGATGGAGAGTTGGATTCTATGAGAGTTACAGGTTTTGCCTTGAGTACCATGAAGTGAGAGGCCTCAGAGGGTTGAGGATATGCTCAAATGTGTGGTGATAATGCTTGTTGAGGAACTTGAGTTGGGTAAGGAGGAAAATGAGGGCATCGAAGGACTGGGGGATAGTGAGGGGTGGGAGAGCCAATGGACTGGAATCAGAAGCCTTAAAGAGGTACCTGCCACTTCAGTCAACAATCCATACTTAGGAATTTAGCCTTAGGAAATATTGGTACAGATGCACCACACCTATAAGAATGTTCATTTCAGTATGTGACAGTGAAAATTATATTACATAATACAACTATATAAATATTTATCCCTTGAGAGTTGGTTGAATAAATCTTGGTCCTAAATTAAAAACAGGTTTTGTGTTGGTTGTGTGATTATCTGCCAGGTAATATACAAGACTATGCTGTGGATTTAGCTGGCAGTGGCCTAAGGAATTGACTTTCTGGCCACATTGTTCCACATTACTGTTGCTCGTCCTTCCATTGCTCTATTACCCATATTATCTTACAACTAGACTGCCTAGAATAATAAGGAATAAAGTAAACAGGAATTCAATTAGTCCTTGCAGCAGTTCTTATAATCTGCAGACAGTTATGGAAGAGTGGCCTCCACAGAAATCGTTCTCAAATTGAGCAGGTCAACACAGCGGCCCTTCTCAGACCTGATGATCATTGCTCACGGTGTGTTCTGGTGTCCTGTCACTTGACTGTAAACCTGGGTGTTGACCACTCCCCCAAAGGTCACCGAGAGCCTGTGGTTTGGGGGTTTTCAAAGGAATGGGAAACCACCCAGCTCCTCTTTTCTGGAGTCTATAGCAAAGAATGTATTGTATGTGTAGCATATATTTTATAGCATGCAATGTCACACTGTGATATTTCTTCTTCTGGAAATGTAAAGGAATAATAACAAATAATTGTTAAGCATGCATAATGTTTGGTCCTAAATTAGACATGTATGAAACACAAATGTGGTAGACTGCTTCACTATCCAAAAATATCCATTGTCCTTCCCTCCCTGTTGATATTAAGCATGGACATGTGACTGCTTTAGAGATGTAAATGTGAGAAGAGATATATGCCCTTTTCCATCAGAAGCTTTAACAGCCAGTGTATGATCCTGCCAGGTTCTCCTTCTCCTCTGAAATGTCCCATATGGGGATTATTCCTTTTGCCTAGGTCTCCGAATGAAAACAAAACAGTGCAGGGCTGTAGGGACATGTGGCATAAATAAGAAACAGTACTTTGTAATTCAGCTACTGAGGGGTTGTATATGTTTGTAAAACTTAGTCCAAGCTGACAGCTCTGACAAACTAAGCAAACTGACCATTACATTGGATGTATGTAAAAGCCTTAAGTGTATCTGTAGAAAGGAGTAAGGACTACATTTATTCAGTGCCAACTATCATACACTATGCATGAGCTCAATACTCATATTAACCCATATGTGATACATGGTGTTCTCTCTAGATGAAGACTGAAGGGACCAAAGCTAATAGTAATTTCACACAATTAGTGTGACAGCCAACATTCAATTGTTTCTTTTCAAATCAAAGATCAATCAATTCCCAGTCCACATTCTTCGTACTCTTTCATACTGCCTTCTGACTGAAGGAATTCTGAGTTTAGTTGCAGCTTTAGATAGTATGGACTTGGGTGAATTTTTTACTTGTATTCCAACGAGTGAGGGGAAAATTTGTAGACAAAGTAGGAGTTCTACAATTGGAACCATGTGCAGAAAGAAAAAGAGCTAGACTTATAGAGTAGGGCATTTGCTAGCAAAACACAGTCTAAAACCAAGTTCCAAGGCAGGATATGATGGCTGGATGATGCAGCACAATAGACGGCTGTGAGATGGCCTGAGGATTCCAAGCTTTAGTGTGTGAGAGTTGTGGCAAGGGCGGCAGTCTTGCTGAAGACCCCCCAGCCACAGGATGCAGGGAAGTCCCGAACAAGAGTCATGGGGTTATGGGAAAGTAGGACCTTGTTAAAGTGACCATAGATAGCTATGTTCATAGGGTTAAGGGTCAATTTAAAGAGAATTAATTTGGATTTTGGGGGTAAATATTTTGGCCTTGGTCTTTCTAACATGCAGTGATGATCTAATACCACATTTGTGCAGAACTATAGAGGCATTAACTGCTAAGAAGTTAGAGTTCTCAACTTTCTTTAGAGCCCAAATCCACACACTTATATTCCTATGCTTAGACGCGTTTCTCAGCTTCCCTTTATTGTCTACAAATTAGCTGGCCGGGGCATCACATAGTGGCAATGATGGGAGAAGATCAATTTAGAATAAATCATTCCTTTGCCTTCTAAGGCTTCACAGACACGGGTTTTGGGTAGTGAGCTCTCCGAAGCTTTTGACTGACCAGAAGCTGGTGAATTACAGCTTCCTTGGAAACCTTATTACCCTGTTTGAACTCACGCCAAGTTTGAAACAAACAACCAGTTTTTTCTGTCCAAGTCCTTTTGTCCTGCCTCATAGTCTGGTTTTTACCTTGCTAATAGCAGAAATGGCTGTGATTCCCAATGCATGACTCTTGATAGAACAATCTGAGGCTGGCAGAGAAAGAGGAACTGAAGGATAAAGGGGCATTGTTCTCTCCAAACATATATGATCTCTGTCATTTCTCTTTGTGGTTACAATCTGCAATGATACATATGAGATATTCCCCCCTGCACTTTTAATAGCTTACTTGAGTCTCCTACTCATTACACTCTTGTATTAAGAAGAAATCAAGCGGCATATGAAAATAGCTATATTTAAAAGCAGAGCTTATTTATACATTTCTGTATTTTCCATATTATCTTACAAAGAAAATATGTTAGTTTTGGAGTGGAGACCCTACATGGGTCTGACAAGTGAGGTTATAAATTAGAATTTTTCTTTCTCATTAAAAGAGCTGAACATTTCCCAAATCTGCTTCATACCCACTTACATATGTATCAAATGTATGTATAGAATATTGACATACTTAAAAATTAGAGGTTAGCAGGACAGTTGTGGAGTTAGGTTGTTCAGTTGTTAGGCATACCTACAGTATTTGAGGGCACATTCACGTTCCTCTCAATCAGTGACAAGTTACGTGAAGCAAGAGAACATTCTTGTCATGTTTCCTGGACAACAAAATTCTGGGAGCTCCATTTAATTCAGTTAGTCCCCTCTGGCCTCCACACACCCAAACTGATAAAATGATTACCTTAAGATAATGTTTCATCTACAAATATAGAAAATAAGAAAATCCTATCCTATCTCTACATTTTGGCTCAAAAATGTAGCATTCCCTGAGTCCATCAATGTGATTAGGCAGTAAAAAGAATTTCCCAGAAAAGCTGTTACTTCTTTACTCCCCAGACCAGGTTTCTTTTGTCTTTTCTTGATATGTTGTGTTTCTTGTTCTGTATTTCAATTTTATTGTAAAAACAAAACAAAACAAAACAAAACTCTCTTGTCATTGCACTAATGCTTCTCGGACAGATTCTGACCCTGACATATGATGATTCAGGTTGCCTCTATTTGAGAATTTACCTCCCAAGATGTAATGTCAATGTAAGCCAATCACTTCTTTAAGAGGGAGAGCAGGTTGCTCAACACACTAGCCTTCAAAAAAGCTGGAGGAGGAAGGTGTAACAGACATCTCAGGTGAGAGATTCAAGGGTCCATTTAATGGACTATTTCGAACTTTTGTCTCCAGTTTAATTTGCAAACAGCCTCCATTACCCTCCTAGTAAATCCCGCCAAGTATGCTATCCAGAGCCTAGGAAAGAAGGAAGGGGGGGCCAGTTGGTATTGGAAGGAGAGAAAAGGGACCATCCAATTCAGAGCTGTTAGCTAGGAAACCCATTTGAAAACCTGTTGACTCATAAAGGACCACCCAGTCAGAATGCAGAAGGAAATTAAGCATGACCAAGGTCCCCTCCAATGGTCTTCCTATAACACTACTCACAGAAGCTATATTGAAACTATAGCAGCTTTTGAAATTCCATGACCTCAATAAGTCTTAGAGATTTTTATTGGTTCATAGGGCAGGGTCTTGAAAAGAAAATGTGCTTTTACCTCTAAAATATGATGTTATTTTTCTGGTTAAACAACAAAAACTTTCCACTGGACATGGTTGGAAAAAATAAGAATCCCTGTATTTTTGACATTTGGGGGGTACTTGTGTGACTCTTTAATAGTCTAACTGATTCTTCCTGGTTAAATCACCACTCTATGGGTCAGCATTGAAGAGAATGCTGGCTGCTTCTTTGGTGAGCTTATACAGAGACTGAGTAGCATGAACAGTGGGTACAAAGGAGGAAGGTGAATGTCATATATCTTTAGTTATTAATCTGGAGTGGGGGATTGGAGGTGAGTTAACAGATGCAGAATTGGAATTCTAAAAATAATTCAGGAACCATTAAGTAAATCCTCTTCTACATCATGACTTGGAAAAATGATGAGTCAATAAAATTTCTCATGCAGATTTTGAATAGTAAACAACCCAATCACATCTATAGAAATGATCATGCCCTGGGGTAAGGAGAGTACTTATTGAGCATTTTAAAAGGTCGTTTGACTCTCCATTGTTTCTGTTTACAGATAACCTGCTTAGGCTGGTTAGGCAGAGCAGATAAACATGGTTAACAAACCATGCTAAGCCCATAATTATCTTGCCTGAACATTTTATTCCTAAATCTAAAATGCTTTAAAGTAGTAAAGTGTGTGTGTGTGTGTGAGAGAGAGTGTGTGTATGTGTGTGTGTGTTAGAGGCAAGTTAACTGTGTGGGTAGGAGACAAGAGAATAATAAACATCTAAACACCATTGTTAGAAAGGAAGGTATAGGTTAACCCAGGCTCAAACAACTTCCTTCTACCCATTAGTAGCACATTATCTAAGATTCTAAAGTGCTAAATTGGTCAGATAAGAGACTTGCTAAGATGTAAGCTCCTCTGAACAATGAGGAAAGAAAATTGAAGTGAAAATTGCAATCTCCACCCACAAGAGACTTAAGTGAGATGAAAAGTGTTTACAGTGGAAGAAAGAGAGAAAATGTGAAGAGGATGATATTTAATAATAAACACTGGAGACCCAAAAGGGAGAAAGATGACTGGGGAAAGGACTGGCCAAGCCAAAGTCATAAACCTCCACAGGGGTCTGCCTGGGGGTTGGGAGAGTTTAGAGGAGCTTATCAGAGGCAGCAGTGACTCTGCCAAACACCGAGTGGACAATTGGTGTCAAGGCGGCAGCCCCAGCAGATGTTTTTCTGGAAGAAGAATGGTGGAATGATAGTCACAGGAAAATATCGTGACCTGCAACAAGAGCTGTGTTCACTGGCAGCTGGGGGAGAATGCGAACGAGCTGCAGTGTGCGAAGCCAGCGGCCTGGCAGATGAGGCGGAGGGAGGGAGGAAGGCCAAAAGAGAGACACAGAAAGATGCTGAAGAACGTGTCTTTTAGAGAAGCATCTGTAAGGTAACCAGGATTACACACTGGGAGAAATAAAACATAAAGAATGGGAAACGGTCTGCCATGTGATGAAACTTGTGGGATCTGGAATTAGAATGCTCTCATTCAGACCCTCTTTTGTCACTCGCTAGGTGTGTGACAAAACTGAGTATTTCAAAACTAGGTGTGTGACAGGTTACTTCTAACCTCTTTGGCCTTTAGTTTCCTCATCTGTAAAGTGGGAATAGTAGTACCCTCTCATGGAGTGGTTGTGAAAACTGAGTGAGTGTATTGAGTAAAAGAGCTTAAAATATTGCCTGGTGTCTAGGAAACATCAATAAATGTTAGCAACTACTGTGATGTCATGTCATCAGCTTCTGTGCACGGCCCCGTGGTATCCATAAGACTCTTTTATGATGCGGGCACCTGCATGGCTCAGTTGGTTAAGCATCTGACTCTTGATTTTAGCTCAGGTCATGATTTCATGGGTCTTGAGTTTGAGCCAAGTCTGAGCTGAGCCTGCTTGGGATTCTGTCTCCCTTTCTTTCTCTCTGCCTCTCCCCTCCCCGCACTCTCTCTCTCTCTCAGAGATAAATAAATAAACATTTAAAAAAAGAGGCTAGTTTATGGTTGGGTGCTATGTATATTGTCACCCAACATAACAAGATGATAATTGTCCTCTTAAAGGGCAGTTTGCAGGGTGGCTAAATGTGGGTTAAACTAAGGACAATGGTAAGATTTTAGGAAGTAGACAAGTCACCTATTCCCACCCATTGGGGGTATTATATATACAATACACAAGGTTTCTGTGAGATCAACGGTGAAAGTGCCTAGAACAATGCCTGGAACACAAGAAGTTTCAACACAGAGTGTGAATCTCCCTTGTGATGTTGGTGATGGATGGACAGTAGGTTTGAAATACTCTCATCTAGGGAGAGAGGTCATTACTGTTCTCACAGCTGCTTGTAGAGAGGCCTTGGGTTTAGTTTTTGTTCTCAGTTCTTGGAAGAACTGATCTTTTTAGGCCACACAAAAAATTGACATTTACCTTTCTCAGCTTATCTCAGGTGTGAACAGAAGAAACATGACAGTTGGAGTGTCTAAAATGGGTCTCTGGTGATAGGGGTACATTTTAAACTCTCCCCTACAGCTTTTCCTCTCTAAAGGAAAGGGCTTCAAGGAAAAGGGGCAGAGGAAGTAGGTGAGAGTTTATACACAAGGGCTCCTGATGCTGATGTCAGATTTCCGTCGTCCTCCTGACCAGGACACCAGTTAGCTTGCTGGTGGGCATCCTGCTATGGCTCTAACCAACTCCCTGGGAAGCAGTTCTTTCTTATTGGTTAGACCTCTGGATGAATTCAGCTGAGGACTGAGGATGTGCTCTTCCAAAGAGCCTCCCGGGAAGAGGGTCTCTCCATAATTCAGATCCCTCAGTATGGACCTCCTATTTAATAGGCCCTTTCTACTTTGCACTTTGTCTGGAACTCCAGGAAAAGAAAAGACCAGAAAATGAACAGATGGTTATTTTACACTTTGTCTCAGAATATTCAGGTCTTTGTTACCACCATAGCAGAAAATAAAGCTACAAATCGTTTCCTCCATTCTTGGTGAAAACACCCCTTCTGGAGGAAGAGCATGGAAGAGCCAAGCACCCAGCCAGCTGACCACAGGGCAAGGCCCAGCCCAGGCCTTCTTCAGAAATCCTTTCCTCCTTTTCTTTCCCATCTGCTCTGCCAGGGCTAACTGGGAAGCCCCCGGGGTGGTTTCCAATATATGTCTTAACAATGTCCAGGCTCCCTCCCCAGCAATCATTTATTAGAAAGAGGTTTTATGATACAAATTTGATAATCTCCCATGCACACTGGCACTGTTCTAATTGAAGTTGTAAGCCCATAAAATTCAAGCCCTTTGTCTTCCTGAAGGCCACAAGGTTTAAAAAGGTTTAAAAAGATACTATTGTCCTCTCTAACACCCACGACATTGTCACCAGGGACTGATTAAACAGAGTCCTGAATCGAAACAGTGCGGATTTTGTCTAGGTCCTTTTCAGGCCTGACAATGCCCTTTTCAGTTCCCAAGACAAAAGGAGGTTTAAGGATCGAGATTCTTCGGAGATAACCGCATCCATATGGAAGGCAAGGTGGCCAGCAGCTGAGACCCAAACGCCCCACTCCCTTCCCCCTCAGTCCTCCTCTCTCACTCCCCCGCCCCCCCATCCCAGGTGATAACACTGCCTCAGCCACCCTACCTCTTCCAGGGAAAAAGAAAACCAGGGTCTCAAACCGGCCCAATGCCTACCCCTCACAGGCCTCACTGAGCCTTTGATCTGCAGCCTGAACCTGCTCTCCTCAAGTGCATCTCCTGGCAGTGGGCGCCAGGGGGACAGGGCGTCGCTTTCCCGAGAATAACCACTAGCACAGGAGGCCCTGCAGCTCCGGATACCGAGGTGAAGGGCAGTTGCAAACCCGAAGGGTGGAACACTAGCTCTCCTAGCCGGTGGGACTGCCGGTGAAGCGAGACTCACCAGCAGATCACACACCTACGTCGGCCCACCAGGGCTCTCCATAGCGGTCTTCCCCCAAGTGGCAGCCCTGTGGAGGGTCATTCCCCAACCACCCACTGATTTTTTCATTGCACCACCTCCTCCCCATTCCACTCCTGCCAGGTATGGAGCTAAGAAGGGGCAGGAAGTCGCAGATGCCAAGCGAGGCACTAGCAGGCTTAATTGGGTGTACCAAGTCTCTTGGGGCCCCTGAGTCTTGGGATGCGGCACTCCAGAAAGGGACAGCTTGCAACCAGGCCGGGGCTGCTCCAACGCAGTACACTCTGCCCCTAGCCCAGCTGGCGCGTCTCCAGAGAATCCTTATGGAGAAGCTCAGTTTGCCCTATCGTGACCAACCGGGTTGGGCTTTTGGTGTCTGAAACGCTAGCCGCTTCGGGAGCCCAGAGGGGCCTCCAAGTCACTTCGGGGCCCAGAGCGACCTCCCGCTGACAGGGATCCCAGCGTTTCCTCTGCTTCTTCCTCGCACCTCCCTCCCTCCACCCCTCTCCCCAATTACCATCCTAAAGTTGTGTCGACGTTAGTATCTGCCCTTCCACCCAACCTGGGATGGGGGGAATGAACTGGCGCCCTGAACTCGGGTCCGGAAGCATAACTTCCACTTAACGTTCCCGGCCTGCGCTCTGGGGACCCAACCATACACATTTCACTCTCGCACCACAAAGAGGAAAAATATTCTATTTCCTTCAAAATAAATTGCTTCCCATACAAATATCTATTTAAAAAATATACAAATAAGGTTTAAGCAATAAAATCTAGCTCTCGGGCTGGCGGACGATGCAAGAGGAGAGGGGGAGATCTTGGCGAAAGTTCCCGGCGCATTGGCTGGTGAGGGCGGGGCAGGGGACCCCCGCACCGAAGGACGAGAACGCGCAGAGAGGTGGGGCCGGGGTGGTACTTTCCGGATCTCGGCCTCCAGCCCCGCTTAGGCCGCAGAGCCACTCAGAAATTCCCGGGTAGCCCCAAGTGCCCTCGCCCCGCAACGGCTTCACCAGTTCCAGGAGACCAGGGCTGGGGGTGCTAAGTGCTGGTAGGCGGGGAAGAGGCCGAGAGCGGAGCAGGGCCCGAAGGCGGCGTAGCCCGGCAGGGGGCAGGCGGCGGCCGGGGAC
>NC_043708.1:58397876-58408515 GCF_006229205.1 Suricata suricatta | reverse complement strand
GCTTCTTTCTCTTTTCTGCGTCTGAGCCGGGAGATGCCGGCCGAGCGGACGGCCGCTGCGACGAGTCGGGCGGGCTGGTCTCCGGGCTGCTCTCGTCCGAGGCTAGGGGCGGCAAAGGAGACACGGTCTGATGAGGCGCCGGCTGCTGCGCGCGCGCGCCGAGCCACTGGCCGGAGGGCGCCTCCACTCGCTAGCGGCTTCAGGGGTAAGACTTTTCCTTCCCTGGGCCCACATCTAGAGCCCCACCGCTCCCAGTTCAGTGACCTCATTTATGCCACAACCTGAGACCGCGCCCCCTAAGAAACGCACCCCAGGGACCAGTATAAGTTTATACTGGTAGCTGCGCTAGCGGACGAATTCACCGCAAGCTGGGTAACAAGCCCAGGCCACTTCCAGGTGTGTTGCACTCCAGTTTACTGAGGTTTGCAGAGCCTTGTAACGCTAAGTTCGCCAGTGCTGCTCACCTCAGACCGAGGCCTGGAGAACGTAGCCGTGTTCTTAGACACTTAAGGACGGTTTCCTAAATATTTAAATATTGTGACCTCTAGACACAGAAATCCAAACCCCGGGCGTCAGTGCCAGGCGGAAGGATCAGCTCCCAGGATGTGTTGACTAGGGAACGAGTGGCATAAGGGTTGGAGGAGGACAGAGCCTCCGGTTCCAAGACTGGTTCGGACTTCTCAGTGCCGCAAGGGCCGGGAGCCTAGTTCTCCCCCCTCCCCATTCCCGCGTAGTCCTCCGCTTACTCACAGGGGTAGTGGCCGCGCTCGGATTCCAACCAGGTGGCGCAGGGGCCGGGCCGGGGAGCGCGTAGCTCCGGCTCGCACCTCCGCAGGTGCTGCGCATCCTGCTCGGGTAAGTCCAGGAGGCTGCGCACGGTAAAGCTCTGGCGTCCAGAGGTGGCCATGGCCGAGGAGTGGAAGGAGGCGGGGGCGGGGCAGGCCGGGAACTGAAGGGCGGCCGGGACGCCGCTGCTAAGGGTGGGCTCCGGAGGCGCCCGCCATGCGCCGGCTGCAGGGATATTAGCGCGCTTACAGCGGAATCCCTGTTTATATAAACAGCTCTTCCCACCCGGGATGCTTTGAAAGCCGAGGTCCGGGTCTCCAGGGTGTTAAGTACCTGAATGAGTGCTGGACCAAAGACCCGGCGAGCCCGGAAGGTGCCACCTCCGGCACCCGCCCCGCCCCGTCCCCCGCCCCTTAGCGCCCCGTTACCTCCCAGAGGCGGCAGGAAGCAGCTCTCGGCATTAGCGATTCTGTCTGATTAGCCCAAAGTGGGGACAGATAATGGGGATTGTTACCAATGAATAACATCTTGGGTGGCGAGCGGTGGTCACCACCCTCCTGTCCCAGCCCTAGTTTCCTCCTCTATCTGGGCTGACACGGGCCTTGGCCCCGCCTGAGCGCCGGCTAGGGTGGGGGAGGTATGGGTGGGTTTATGAGCACCCAGGAATTTATTCCCTGTTTACTTTATTCCTCGAGCTTGTTTGCTAGAGTGTTCGTTTCCCGCAGTTATCCGCGAAGTGATTTACAAGGCGGCCTTAAACTCTGGCGCGCTCTGTTTTTGGTTTGAGTCCCTCTGAGGATTCAGAGGCGAGAAATTTCAGGCGGGCACAGACGAGTGGCCTGGTCCCGCCGGCATCTGGGCTGAGGATTTGTAAGGCCTCTAGGAACCGCACTCCGAACTTTTCAAGGTGTGCTGGGGAAGGGCTGGCAGTAGTACAGGAGTTCGGCTCTGCGCTAGTTTCCCAAGACCCGCAAAACGGAGGCGGAATCTTGTCGAGCAGTTCTGGTCCAAAGTGCCACCCTCCTTAGCCCAGCCCGCCAGGCCGCTACCCGTCATGGGCCCAAGACCAGGGGCTGCACTCCTCAGAGCCCAGTCCAGGATCGCTCTAGGAACCCCAAGCGGCAGGGTTTCACGGGGAGACCCACGAAGACTCTGAGGCCTCCTTGGCGTCGCCAGACCCCCTGGTGCCACTTGTGAACCTCGGCTGTTAGGCTTCAACGTCAGGCCCAGCACCTAGGAAGGTGGCCTCTGTCCCAGGGTAGGCTTCCGGCCTGGACTTCCCTCTCCAAGGTGGCTGGCCTGCCTGGTCCGAGGAAAGACGGATCGGGAGAATTAGGACTGGGCTCCTGGGCAGAAAAGACATCCAGTTCAGGGTTTCTCTGAGATCTAGTTATCATAGCCCCATCCGAGCAAATGATCAAGCAAGAAGGTGCTGGGAGCCTGCCGGTGTAGATAACATTTTGTTGGCCCATAGCACCCCCATGGACCCGCTTCAGTGTAGGGCTCAGTGAGGGCACTTTTAAAGGCTTCTTCTCTGGCAGCAGCGGTCTGGGTGTTTGGTTGCCAAATTTTAGTGAGGGATGGCGCTTGGGTGGCTGAACCCCCATATCCTAGCTCCACCTGAGCTTAACTCGGACCTGGCTCCTGTGCAGTGGCCCGGGCTCTCTGACCCGGCGCACCCTCCCCATCAGCCTCCCTGTCAAGCGTGCCTAAGGCGCCCCGGGCTGCGCAGCGCGCTGGGTGGTCGGGCAGAGGCAACCCCAGTACAGGCCAACTGCTAGGCCTCGGACAAAGGGGAAATGGAGCTCGACGCCCCGGACCTGTTGGAAGCATTTGTTCCAGTCAAGATTTTGCATTTGTTCAGTCCGAAATAATGCGTGATTGACGCCTGCTCACAAAGCTCTTTAGCACGCCGGGATAAATCGGAGCTTGTCCTGTGTTGTCATGGTTTTCAAAAGGGTTCAATGGGATTGGGGGCACGATCGACTCTGCTGGCCGTCTCTCTGCCGCCCCAGCAATAGATTTATTAGTTATGTCTTTTTAAATAACATTAAAGTGAAATGACTAGGCCATCCTCTTTGAGATGGGCGGCAGAGGGAGCCAGGAGTAGACAGGGGGCGGCAGAAGCAGGAAGCTCGGTGCTCACCGATTTCCAGCACCTAAGCTGCAACATTCCAGAGATTGATCAGGTCACAGACTGTCCGAGGGCTTCCTGGCTTCTCTCCAGCTAGAGCCTGATGCCTGGCAACCTCTGCTAGCCCATTTCCTGAGACCGGTGGAAGGAGGGCACTGACAGACTGTTCTAGAGAAGCATTTGGATAGACTCTCTCATTCTGGGGTCTGAACTTCATGGCTGATTTCAGGGAGGAGCTGAGGGTCAGTTGGCAGCCCAGCCCAACCCCTAACTAGCTCTAATCACCTCACCATTCTGAATCTCTTCCCCGACTCCCCTCTTTTCTGAAACAGAAGAGAATAGATATGGTAGCTTTAAGGACTCTACCAATTGTATTATTACACACCTCTGGGATTTTTCTAACACCATCATTGATTATCATTAAACAGCAACTTCAGTCTCTCCCCTCCCTCCAGTTCTGGCACTCATCCCCAGGACTCTGACTCCACATTCTCCAGAATGTTCTAGGAGAGGTTGTGCCATCTTCCAGATTTCCAAAGGACCCTCCACTAGGAGTGGGGGTGAGGTAGATAACAGTTTTGGAAAGAGAACCAAGTCAGGAGATGCAAAAGAAGAGTTGTTCCTGGAGTGACTGACCTCTCTTAGCCTTTTAATCTATTTAACATCCTAAGCCCACAGTGACTAGTAGAAATAAGTAAATGGCACTCTTCAATTCTTAAGAGCTCTTCAGCATCAAATATTTGCTTTTACTCTTAGTATTTGGCTCCCAAAGAGGAGATACTGCCCGCCCCCCCCCCCCACCAGCTCCAACTGGCAGTGGTGCTCTGAGAAGGATCTAGCCCTGGGATTAGCTCCAACTATTACTTCTAACCTTACCTTCCCTGACCTGGCAACAGTGTTCCTGGGTCCCGGTCTGTGTTCTGAATATCCTAGGGAAACTCTCTACCTCCTGTTTCTAGAACGCTCTGCAACTTCCCTGTGTCATTGTGGTTTCCTCCCTCCTGCATAAGTGCCTCTGCAGCCTACTCCAGTCTGCCTCTCAACTGGGCTCTGGTACTTTATCTAAATTATCTCCACTAGCCAGAGCCTAGGGACTCCAGGAGGTTGCTCCATGTAAACTGTCTTCTGAAGTAATAGAGGAAAGAAGGTAAACAGTCAGAATTATTAGTGAAAGGCACTTTCTTTATTGCCTCTTCATATCAGATGAACTCAAAGATATAGGAAGAGAAAATTATTTTCATATTGGATTCGTTGAAAAACTAGGCAAGATATTAAGTTTGACACATACTAGAAAATCTTTATATAAATTGCCTTCAATTCATAGGAGATTCTTAGTATCACAAGTAAACATCTAACTGGATATCCTTTCTAGATTTTAAAATATTGTTTGGTGTTCTGGACATTTGAACTTATTTTGCAACAACATAGCTTGTGAATATTATTATTTAATTAGATAAGTATTTGTGTCCCTGTAACTGGACGTAGCGCATCTCAATCCTAGAAAGAGTTTTTAATCGTTAGGCATCTGTGCTTCAGTGAATATATTTAAGCAGTCTGCACTAATCGCCCTTTCAAAAATATTATCCAAGATGATCATCACTGCTGCGTGCTTAAGAATTTAAGACTAGAAAATTGTGAAATAAAACTAAAGTATCTTGATTTTTAAAACATGATTGCATTTATATCTTGCATTCCGTTTTTAAATCCTTCCATTTTGGTTAAGTGTTTCACAAAATCCTGCAAATCTATACAGTATTGAAGAGAGGCAACATTGCAAATTCCCCTTGATAGATGGAGAGCCCTCAACTGCCAGGACATTTTTCTTTGCCTCATAGCAACTGCTCTCCCCTTTTTATCAGTATTCTCGTTAAAAACTAGCAAAAAGAGAAATAAAAATGGCCTTTTGATACCTCCAGGAAGAAGTGAATGATCTTGATCAGACTTAAGATAGAAAGAAAAGCAGCATTTAAAATCAGAGGCCTTGCCTTTCCTTCTGAAAACTGGTTGCATTTTCCCTTTTAATGGCTAATAATCAATTGCCAGGCGGTGGTCCAGGCCTCACTGCAACTCGTTCTTAGTTGTATTGATGATGTACATATGGGACAAGGGGCAGCAGTTACTTCCGGACTGGGGATTTAGTACCTCTTAGAAACGGGCTTTGGATTTTATTGCTTAATGCTAAGTGACAAGATTTGAAAGATCTCATCTTAAATTCCTTAAAATATTGACATTCTATGGACTTTTTTTTGTTGTTGATCCCTATGAGAAAAGTTTTTCTCTCCTACTGTGTTTATCTATAGTTGTTTAGGTATATAATGAAAAAAATATAGGAAATTACATGGTTCAGTGAATTAAAAAGGTAAAGATATTTAATTAAAGATCTAGTTTCCATTTCCTAAAGAGCCAGCAAGTAACTTAAAAAGTTTCAACTTGTTTCTTAGGTATTTTTGGTCTTTCCTCTACCTTACGAGGGTAGAGTTAGGACGGCTGCGAAAGCATGGAATGCACGTCGTCAGCATGGAAATAGTAACACACCGTGGGGCGGGTGACAAATCTGATTTGTTCAGAGCTGAACTTCTTTGTCTAATCTTTTTTTTAAGATGCCACTGTATACGCCTCTGCTTGACTGACCTATAGTTTCTATAACACAGTATCCTTACTGATGTTTACACAGTAGAGGCCCAGGCCGAGGCCCGCTTAGTGTCACATACAAACGCAGACCAGGTAGACTGACCCCAGTATCTCCCATCGGCCTGCCTGCAGCACATGCTTATAACCACCAGCACTTCATTTCAAAGTAGTTATTTTTTCTTAAATTATCAAACAATTATAATGAGGCCTCTTTTTTATATACCTTTACTTTGAGATTAAATTTGGGATTATAAAAGGGTTATATTATTAAAATGAAATATGATTTCTGTCTTATTTGACAGCACCTTAAACACTAGACCGGTTATTAGTCTTGAGACGTATTTGTTAATATCTGTTGAAGACAAGGGCCACCGTCTGACTGGTCTAAAGAATCAAATATTCCATTTTCTCAGAGTGATGATGACAGCGTAGTAATGAAGTATTACTTTACATTTTATACATCTGAGGATGTTGCAATGTACACTTACATCTGTGGTTGCGTCCTGAGTCAGGATAGATTACCTAGGGGAAGCAAAGCTTAAGGAGAGACTTGAAGGCAGATGGATGGTGATATCCCCAGAATAGAAGAAATTGGTGGGGGAATGAAGAGGATGTAAAAAGGAGAAAGAAAGTCTATTGTAATAGAAGATATTACAAAATAATGAGTAAGAGGTAATAGGGAAAGAGAGCCTCTGCTGTCTAACAGCGACAGGTTCAGTTTGATCTCATTGACTCAGGAAAAAATGCATGAACCAGGAATTTCCAGACAACAGTGGCCTCTCAACGCTTCCCCAAAGTATTTATATTTCTAGAAATTCATTACAATAGCTTCCATTTATAAGATAAGTCCCAGGAATGTAATGCACATTGTGGTGACTATCATGAACAATACTGTATGATGTACTTAAATACTTGCTAAGGGAGCAGATTTTTTTTTGTCTCAAATTTTATTTGAATTCTAGGTAGTTAACATATAGTATAATATGCTAAGAGAGTAGATCTTAAAAGTTCCCATTACAAGAAGAAAGTGTGTACCTTTGTGTGGTGACGGACATTAGCTAAATTGATTCTGATGATCGTTATACAGTATATACAATTATCAAACCATTATGTTGTATGTCTGAAAACAAACACAATGTTATATATCAATCATATCTCAATAAGAAAATTAAAAGATAAAAAATAAGTAAACTTCACCTTCTAAAGCATTCAAGGTTTTCTAGATTCTGTGTAGTTTACCTCTAAATATTTCTTCAGGAAAACTCTTCATCCCCAGAGGAAACAAACGTGTACAGCAAGAGCATGAAGTGATAACGTGCAGGAATTCTCTCTCTCTCTCTCTCTCTCTCTCTCACACACACACACACACACACACACACACACACACACACACATAAAGTAAAAGAGCTATACGTTTACTGCAGTCTCTGGAAACCCCTTAGCCAGCAAAGGTGGCTGTCTTTGTATTCTTGATTAAATGGGTATTTGCACTGAAGTCACATACCACACAAAAGAAACAAAACAAAATAAAAATGTCCTTCGTGTTCTGTTTTTCAATCATTTGTGTGAAGGAGGTTCTTGGCCTTTATCACTGTCAGTGAAAAGTTCTTCATTGGAAGGAGACATTCCACTCACCCTGCTTCTTGTGCACAGGGAGCTTACCATGGAAACTACCTCTGGAGCCATCAGACAAATATATAAATGACAAAGCTCAACACTAGGCATTTTAAGTTTACTTTTATCTCAACAACAGTGTATGAAGAAGGGTGTTAAGAATTTCTTAAGAAATTTATTGTTCTATTTGCCTTGCTCTGAGTCTTAAAACCCATAAACTGGACTTATTGAAGTTGGGAAACAACTAAGAAATGACTTTATCTAAATAAATTCTGATACTAACATATGCATGCTATGTATTTAACACAATTATGTATGATAAAGCTGTATTTTTTAGGTGACTTCTTAAATGATAGTTTGAGTATCCCCAAGATGAGAGATTCATCTTTAATATATGTCTGTATTTTTTAATTGGTTGTGACTTTTAATTAAGTGAGAGAAAAAAATTTCTCTCATTGAATAAGTTTCTTTTGTTTAACAAAATCTATCCTAAACTGTTGTTTGCTTATCCTTAAAAATATAACATTTTGCTTAGAAACAGGAACCTGACAAAATTTTTAAGAGAGTGTTTCACAAAACTTGCATTGTATTTTTGTTTTATCCCACCTGCTTGTCAAGTTCTCATTTAATTTATAGCTAGTCCCAGCTCACTCCCCCACTGTTTCCACCAAGTCTGTTTTCAGCCTTCTTCTGTTCATGGTCCACGTGAACCAAGACTGTGTCTGACACAGCATGTGTCCATTGCTCATTTTCATTACCAGCTCCTCAAATCAAGACAGTTTATAAAAACTAGATTGATATATTTCTGGATGGTCATGGCATCAGGATGTGCACATTTTGTTTGGATATTTAGTTGAAACTTCGTTCTTTTCTTAGGCACTGGGATTAAGTGTATGTTTGGATGGTTGGCAGCATGAGAATAGAAATGGATGGCTACACATTGGATTTTAGTTACTTCTTTGGTCTTGACTACTTAACAAGAAAAAAGAAAAAAAACCACCTTTTCCCCTTAAGCAAAAGGATTGGGCTGTAAAATGAAGTTCAAGGGGGAAAATCAAAGAAATAATATGTGTTCTTAAAATTAGACATTCAATCTTACATATTAAAATGATTATTAAATGATAAATCTTGTGAAAACTCAGGTGTCAGAATGCAGGGGGCTAGACAATGTAATTAGCAAGACATCTCTAGTAAATTTAGCTGTTTAGTTTCCTGTATAGCAAAAATAAAAACCACCCAGTTTTCATGAATTATCATCTTAATAGTTTCTTTTATAGAACAATTAGGAAAAGTATAAGAGGATCTCTTTTCATGATGCACTCAGTTTTCCATTGTTGAGATTTTCTATTATTCAAATCCTAGTGAAGTTAAATCCTAGAGATACTCTGTTATTCAAATCCTGGTAGGATTCTGATTCTCCCATCAGCTGACTCCTTAGAGGAGCATCCCCAAGGGGTAAGCAGCAGAGGGGAGAAAACCTGTTAGTGTGTCTAAGTGAATCCAGGGTGTCCCACTGAGTGGAACAAATCAATTGGGTGAAGGGAGGGAAGAAGGTAAGAACTGGGTGAGTGCTTATTTCAGCTTGTGATCACCCATCTCTGTCCAGCTATGGTTTACCAACCGGAAGTTGATAAAAGGAAGGCCAGTGGCAGGGAGTTGGCATGACCGCCTCTGGAGCAGCACATCAGGAATTGTAGAGGAGAAGGGGTGGTTTTGTTCAGACACCAATCAAGATTTGAAGGCCTGCAGCATTTTAAAAGTCCTTGTTGGGAACTGACACTAATTTCTAGGAATCCTCTTGTGATTTGCTTTTTAGCAGCATCTCCATGAATAGCAGAGTGTGATTTCATCTGCTCTAAGTTATATTTGTTTCCAAACAGCTTAACAATGCTAATTGGACAGCATAGAAAACCCGTTGTAAGTAGCATTTTTTAAAGAAGATAACTCACCCTAGCAATGAACATAGATTGAAAACCAGTTAAAAGCCAGTGAGAACAAATGTGTCTTAAATGGAGGATGAAACAAAGGGAAGGTGGGGGCACACCCCCTAATGTCAATAGGCAGAAAGCTGCACGTGCATAATGGCCATGGGAGCGACCACCCAAGGTGATCTGAGTCAATTCTGGAGAAAGACAGAGACCTGGAGCCAGAGAAGGGGCGGGGACAGGCCAGCCACCCAGAGTCCTGCTCAGGAGGGAGCTAAGGTGGTGGGGAATTGTCTTTTTCCTGTTCCATGCCACATTTGTATCCACAGCCAATTTTCTTCCTACAAATATAACCCACATGGAGGGAGGTCTGCACTCTGGCTTCTGTGGCCCGTAGTCATACGCCTAGTAGATTTAGAAGGCTGTCAAAGATAATGACTGAACACTAGAGTCAACTGACTTACACAAATATAAACCGCCTCCAACCACCAGCACAAGGCTGCCCACCCTCCTAGCCTTTTTATCAGTGGCATGCAAGTCCCTCAAGGGGCAAAATTTTTGAGAAAATTGAAATCCATAAATATATGAGTAACTCATGAATGACAAGCATGCAGCTAGCACTGAGGCTGATCTATTTAAGCAGAAGGCAGAGTCTAGAAGGAGCACCCTATTTTTCTATCCAACATGTACCAGATTTGGGGAGCAGACACGTGGAATGAAATCTGGGTTCAGAGTCTGGCTATCTGAATAACCTGGGTGATCTGGGTCAACTTTCGTAATTTCTTGGAGCCACAGTTTCCTCACCTATGAAATAGAAATAACCATTCATATGGATGTTGTGAGGATTACTGAGATATTTTATGGAAAGTGCTTGGCATGGTGCTTGCCCACAGTTCATAGGTGTTTATCATGGCAATTGTTGCTATGATAATTATCCTAGGGTGGTGGATAGGTGCTAGGATAATTATCCTAGGCTGAGTTTTATATTTACACACCAGCTGAGAGGTGTACCATAGTAAGTTTAGAGTCATCAGTCACAAAGCTGAGTTGAACTTCATCCAATTCACAGAAGAAACTGAGGCACAGAGAGAGTTTGAGTGACTTGCCCAGCATGTCACAGTTTGGCTTTGAGACCAGATTTTCTTTTTTTTTCTTTTATTTTTTATTTATTTTTTAAAATAGTTTATTGTCAAATTGGTTTCCATATAACACCCAGTGCTCTTCCACAAGTGCCCTCCACCATCACCACCACCTCTTTTCCCCCCTCCCCCTTCAACCCTCAGTTCATTTTCAGCATTCAATAGTCTCTCAGGTTTTGCATCCCTCTCTCTCCCCAACTCTCTTTCCCTCTTCCCCTCCTGCTGGTCCCCCATTAGGTTTCTCCTGTTCTCCTGTTAGACCTATGAGTGCAAACATATGGTATCTGTCCTTCTCTGCCTGACTTATTTCGCTTAACATGACACCCTCGAGGTCCATCCACTTTCCTACAAATGGCCAGATTTCATTCTTTTTCATTGCCATGTAGTACTCCATTGTGTATACATACCAC
>NC_043708.1:58362332-58397776 GCF_006229205.1 Suricata suricatta | reverse complement strand
TAGTTTTTTGAGGAACCTCCACACTGTTTTCCAGAGCGGCTGCTCCAGTTTACATTCCCACCAACAGTGTAGGAGGGTGCCCGTCTCTCCACGCCCTCGCCAGCATCTATAGTCTCTTGATTTGTTCATTTTAACCACTCTGATTGGCATGAAATGGTATCTCAGTGTGGTTTTGATTTGTGTTTCCCTGATGATGAGTGATGTTGAGCATCGTTTCATGTGCCTGTTGGCCATCTGAATGTCCTCTTTGGAGAAGTGTCTGTTTATGTCTTCTGCCCATTTCTTCACTGGGTTATTTGTTTTTTGGGTGTGGAGTTTGGTGAGTTCCTTGTAGGTTTTGGAGACTAGCCTTTTATCTGATATGTCATTTGCAACTATCTTTTTCCATTCTGTCGGTTGCCTATTAATTTTCTTGATTGTTTCCTTTGCAGTGCAGAAGCTTTTTATCTTGATGAGGTCCCAAGAGTTCAGTTTTGCTTTCATTTCCCTTGCCTTTGGGGATGTGTCGAGTAGGAAATTGCTGCGGTTGAGGTCAAGGAGGTTGTTTCCTACTTTCTCCTCGAGGGTTTTGATGGTTTCCTGTCTCACATTCAGGTCCTTCAGCCATTTGAGTTTATTTTGGTATATGGTGTAAGAAAGTGAGACCAAATTTGCTTAAGCTAGACTTCTTTCTACTTCCTGGTACCCTGCAGTACTAGTCGCTGAAGTAGCTTTTCTTATCCGAACAGAGTTAGGAAAAAGTTGCCTACAGAAGAGATTTCCTTAAACTCAGTCGCATTACCCAGACCCTCCAGTTTCAGGGCTTTGGCCTCAGGCCCACTTGCTGTTATGGCTGTAAATCTCTGAATCTCTGCTCGCAGTGCGAAGGCTCTCACCACGCTTAATGGAAGGATAGAGGCTTGGCCTCCGAAGCCCTAATGTTTTCATTTCTTCATGCCTTGATAGCTGTCTCAAGGTGTTTTATCCCCCACTTGCTATGCTTTCGGATTCATTCTTCCCAGTGTGCGAATCCCTGAAGTAGCATTTGAATCCTTTCAATTCAACCAGAGCATCTTGTAAAAGTTACCTCTGGCATATATAAAACACCATATAAGAACAGACTCAGATGAATTAGAAACGAATGCATTTGCCTAGAGGAAAGCAGAACAAGGCAAATATTAACTGCTCTAAGAAAGTAAAGAGGAGGGCACCTGGGTGGCTCAGTCGTTGAGCGTCCAACTTCAGCTCAAGTCATGATCTCACAATTCGTGGGTTCCAGCCCAGTGTCGGGCTCTGTGCTGGCAGCTTAGAGCCTGGAGCCTCCTTCCAATTCTGTGTGTCCCTCTCTCTCTGCCCCTTCCCTGTTCATGATTTGTCTCTCTCTGTCTCTCAAAAATAAATAAATGTTTAAAAAAATTTAAAAAAAGCAAAGGGAAATGCATGAATTTTTTTTTAAGGTGGGGCTCAAAGGAGGATTCTTTGCCTACTGGGAAAAATGGAGAGGAAGGACTGGTTATGGCAAGGCTCTTGGATTTCTGGGGGAAGGTGTGGGGTGGGGGAAGGTGCGTGTGAATTTGATGGGAAGAGGGTTGTGTGTTCAATTCCACAGGCCGTCCATTGCTCATCCAGGCCTGCCTCACATCAGCCTGACAGTTCTCACTCTACAGAGAGAAGTGAGCTACTCCCAGAGTCCTCAATACCCAGGCCACCTTGCCCAACACCATGCATCCTACTCCTTCTTTTGTTTTCTAAGTTCCCTTAGCTCTTAGAGTCAACACCATCTGCTTTTCCTTTTAATTGCATTCTGAACATTTCAGACACGCTAATTCTAGGTGCCTCTCCATGACAGGCACTGGTGCTCTGTATTTTTTCTGTATTTTCAAAAGAAAATACCTGATGATATTTTTTTATTGACATAAGAATCCATTGCTGAAAGGATGGAACTAGAGAGTATCATGCTAAGTGAAGTAAGTCAGTCAGAGAAAGACAAATATCATAGCATTTCACTCATATGTGGGATTTAAGAAACAAAACAGATGAACATAGAGAAAGAGATGGAAAAATAAGATAAAATCAGAGAGGGAGGCAAACCATAAGAGACTTGTAAGAGAAGAAATGTAGGGTTGCTACAGGGGGGGGGGTGGGAAGAAGGGCTAAATGGGTGGCAGACACTGAGGAGGGCCCTGTTTGGGATGAACGCTGGGGGTTCTGTTAGAGATGAACTCTTGCCCCATGTCTGCAGTCCAGCTCCGCTAGAGATGAATCACTGGGGTCTACTCCTGAAACCAAGACAGATTTAAATAAGTCATTTCTTAAAAAGAATACTCTGATAAATGTAAAACTCTAATAAAGTATAAAACCATTCCATTAGAAGGAAAATGTTTCTTTGTCACAGGTGTATCTAATCAGATAAGAATATGAATCAGGATTAATTTCCCACCCAACCAAAGTGATATAAAATCATTTCCTGCTTGAAGCAGTGTGGAATACGATGGGCAAGGGATATATTGAGAGAGGCCATCCCTTATTTGAGAAGATGAAAAGGATTGCCAACGATTTGGTCATTCTAGCAAGTTAAAAGGGATTTTCTGTTTTTACGAAAAGTTCTCTTCCCTTGGTCTGTATAAGACACAATAGTTGCTAACAGCTGATTCAGAACAGTTACAGTCTAGTGTATAAATATGTAAACATGGGTAAGTATGTATTTAGACAATTTAAAAGTGTGTCTCATTTACCCAATTATAAACAGCTGTCTGAGAGCAATTACAATTTATCATGTAAATGCTTATTTGCATAATTCAAAATATGAATATTATTTGCTTGATAAAGACTGTAAATACAAGGCAACCTGAACTTTCTCATGCTTAGAGTTTTATGGTAAGTTTTTATCTTGCAGGGAAAAACAGCATTTGTTCAAAATGGTACTTAACTTTGTTAATTTTAGCAGGTCCGGATAATTGCTAATTTAATAAGAAAAGAGCAAAAGTTTTAAAGTAAACATGGCTGTCTTAGACGTAATGAAAGAAGTCACACTATTCTACTACTTTTACTCCTAAAAATTTGCTCTGTAGAGATGATGAATTGCCTCACATTAAACATGAATGTTTAATGGTAAACACTTTCAGGATAGTTAGCATATGACTTTAGGTGCTACAATTTGATATACACATAATTTTTCAGTAACATATCATTATGTTTTAATGTATAGGGTTATTACATGAATATGCTAAATGTACTAAGGAACATCTCTCCTATTAAAATATAACTTCTGCTTTTGTGAGAACATAAACTGTGGGCATCAAACTTCCGCTCAAGTATATCCTGATGTATTTGAGCTGCCATAAGCCATCACCAGAACCTCGGTGGCTTACAATAGAAATGTATTTTCTCAAAGATCTGGAGGCTAGAGTCCTGAAATCAAGATGTCAGCAGGGCAGTGCTCCCTCTGAAGGCGCTAGGAAAGGATCTTTCTTTGTCTCCTCCTAGCAGTTGGTGGGGGCCAGCAGTCCTGGTGTCCCAGGCTTGCAGCCACAACACTCCAGCCTCTGTCTCTGTCATCACATGGACTTCTTCCCTGTGTGCCTGTTTTCTGCGTGTGTTCTTTCCTTCTTAGAAGAGCACTCACTAGTCATTGGATTTAGGACCCATCCTACTCCCATATGACTTCATCTTAACCAAATACATCTGCAAAGACCCTATTTCTAAATAATGCCACATTCACAGGTACTCAAGGTTAAAAATCTATCTTTCGGGAGGACACAATTCAACCGACTACACTTAGTGAGAACTAATATGCAAAGTAGTGTCTCAGAGCACAAAAGCATCCTGAAACATCTGAATTATGCTTCCCCCAAGAGTAATTTGTATTTTGCATGATTTTAACATTATAGACAGAATATGATATTATTTTTAAAATTGAAATTCATGTGATATTTAATATATAATATTATTATACAGTATATTCAAGGAACATTTATTCAGTTCCCATTATGTGAAAAGCAATGTGATGGGAACTCTCCTAATGAAGGGAGCCAGTTAATGGTGCATCCCCTATTTTTGACCAGCAAAAGTTCATGACCTTTCCTAGATATTAATGCTTCTCTTCAAGGACCTCTTTGCTGTTACTGTGTGACTAATTGTGGAGGAGTGTCCCTGGATGGATTAAATCTCTCTCTGCAGCTTTTCATTTAGTTGAGGGGTCAGTGTGTCCTTTATGCAATTCTTCCCACGTTTCCAGAAAAGCTACAATATGCCAAGCATAGGGCTAAACACTTAATAAAAGGTAGTTCATTCTGACCTCGTAACTTTGGGAATTATATTTTGTGACAGTCCCATTTTATTAAATGACAGAACCAGGATCTGCATCCAGATTTTCCTGCCTCTAGAACATGTATCTGTGCCATATATCTTTAGAGGGTATCACAGTATGCTTGGCTGCATGCTGTGACTTCCGTGGCTGTGTCTCATACTTGCAGACCTGTCTAGGAATGCTTTCCATGCTGCATCAGCTCTGCTGGCTTTGTCATGTTGCAACACTTCTAAGTGACTTCTGGTTCTCAGGACGATGCACTGCCCACGTGGCTGGGGTAAGAACTTGGAAATTGGAACTGATCAAGAGGGGAAAGAATAGATCATCTCTTAAAAGATCCTATCAATGGGCCCCCTGACCCAATGAAAGTAGGAGAAATCAGGGTACCACAATGATTCAGCTGTGAGAAAACAAGCCCTTAGAGTCCTAGCACAGGCACAGGTTATAGACTTATGTGAGCAGGACCAAAACTATGAATGAGATCCTCAGAACTGTGATGAAATGAAGAGGCAGGTTAGGGGCCTGTCCCACAGCAGGGGGTGTCTATGGTATTTATCAAGCAGGAAAGAACTACTGAAAACCCATGCTCGAATTCACAACCATCATGGCCCCAGAGTACTGCATCTTCTCTCAGCTTGTTTGCGTAGGGTTTAGCTTCTCTATCTTTATCATGTCACTTCTCTGCCTTTCACTTGGGCTCTCAGAGCAGTGGATTGGTTGTCATGTCCACTTCATGTCAGTACATGTTTTCTCATGTATATATGTCCTGTCGGTCCAATTAGAGAGCAAGATTGTTGAGGAAAGGGTCCTCTTGCTCTCCTTGTCGTACCAACAGTGCCCAGAGGGCTCTGAGACCTCATCCAATCTCCAGTCATTGACATTCAGAGAGGACCATGCTGAGAAGCATAAATAAATGAGAAACACAGTCATTGATAAGCTGATTTTTCAAAGTTAAAAGATTTGCTTCTAAAAGAAAGAGGCTTTGTATACGTCCAACATCCTATCACTCAATAAAAATCCCACAGCCTTTATCATTTCTGTGGGGCTCAAATGCCACAAAACGCCACATAACTGGGGCAGGGCAAGTTCCAGTATTAGAAGAGATACGCAGAATCAGTATTTAGTGCTTCTTTGTCAGGATCTCCTTTTTGTTAGCTCTAACGATGAAAAATCAAATCTAATGTGGAAGTCAGACTTCTGTGATTCCAGAATCATACATTCTAACACCCAGGCTGAAAACAAACTCAGTTCAATGCTTTGTTTTCTAATCAAACTTTCCCTTTCCAATCAGAAAAGAAGACAAATTAGCATTTTATGGTGCCTATTAGTGAGGGACGAGTCAGGTCATAAAAGTGCACCAGACAGTGGAGTTTCCACACTGGTATGAGCAATGCACTTCCCTTGTTATGCTCCCAAGTTAAACAAGAATCAAGAAATCCAACTTGAATCACCATCCTGGCTCAGTACTGTCTACAGGTGATGAGCTTTACCAGAAAACCAGGCAGGGTGTGTCCTGCCCCCTCTTGTCACCTGCCAGCCCTGAAATGACAGTAAGGGCCAACTTATAGGGACCTGCCTTCTTGTGCCACCGTTAGTTGTGTTTTAGCTTCAATTGCCATTTGCCCTAATATTTCCCAATTTCTTTCTTTCTAGTCCTCACAGCAAGGCTATGGGAGGGGTTCATTTTGCCATTTGATCTATAGGTTGGCTGTAGGGTAAGATTTCAAATCAGTTTTGGTTGCTAGGTATCGTATTCCAATTTTAGGAGTATCAATCGTTTCCCCACTAACGGTTGTTAATTCACCATTACTAGTTTATTCCTCTATTCATTCAACCAACAATTATCTATGGAATGCTTACCATGTGACAGTTGCCATGGTAAGTTCTGGAACATGACATTTATATAATGTTTTGCACTTCCCAGAATGTAAAGTCAGTAGTCCCTTTGTTTTGTTTGTAGTTCTAGAAGGTAAGTATTATTATTTACACTTTACAGATGTAAAAACTGAAGTTCAGGTCCCAGAACCTTTATGGGGGCAGGGCTATTATTCAAGGTTAACCTACAGAGAGTATGGGAGACTTGGTGGCACTGTGTTGGAAGTTTCATAATAAAAAGTGACCCAGTCCCTGGCCTTGATAAGATAAATGTTTAATACACATGTGACTATAGAGTTTGCATATAACTTGTTCTCTAAACAGGACACTCTGGAGAGGGAAAAGAAGGCACTGTAACATTTATGCCAAGACAACTGGTACCCACTCAGAGGGATAGTTACTTCCTTTCTTCCAGCCTGCCTGTTCAAGGAGAAAACAGTGCATCTCTAGAGACAGATTTGCCTTCATAGAAGCTGAGTGGAGTCGGGTTGTGCAAGCTGGGGACAGGCAGATTGAGACAGAGAGGAGTGAGGGGACAGGGAGCAGTACCTGGGCTGACTTCACGTATCAACCAGTTAGTCAGAAATGAACCCAACCTGGGGCGCTTGGGCGGGTCAGTGGGTGAAGCATCCAACTCTGGATTTCAGCTCAGGTCATGATCTCACAGCTCACGAGATGAGCCCCAAGTTGGGCTCCAGCACGGAGCCCTCTCAGAAGTCTCTCTCTACCTCTCGCTCTGCCCCTCCTCTGCTTGTGCGCACTCTCTCCCTTTCTCTCTCTCAAAATAAATAAATAAAAATTTTAAATAAAGAAAGAAAAAGAAGTAACCCCACATGGGAGGCATGGGCTGCTGTGGTCCAGCTGCCCTCCCTGCTGCAGTGTTTGAAGCTACAAGAGAAAAGAGGGAAAGGGAGCAGAGCCTCTATTCACTGGACAACATCAGTCCATCCTGTTTTACATTCCCATCTAGGAAAATCAAGCCTCACAAGAGGTGATGATTCCCAAGATCTTTTTCTTTTGGCTGGGAGTCCTTTTATATACTTCTCCCACTCCCAGGAATTTATTATCTAACTAACTAGTTTGATATTATTAAAAGAATTACTCCCACTGGGTGGCTGTTAACCATTACAAATCCCAGAGTACAGGGAAGTTACCTTCCTTTGGTTATTGGCACAAAGCTTAAATGGAAGGAGTTGTGTTCTGTAAGACTGTGTGCTCAGGATCAAAACTGAGTTTGTTTGCTCTCAGGTGGGAATCCTGTCGCAGAGCTGGAAAGAATCCAAGGAGATTATTGGTTCAGCCTCCTGCCCGGAGACTGTTAACCCCAAAACTGCAAACATCGCAAAGGGAATGATGGATATCAGGGTAAGGTAGAGAGCCTTCTCAGAATGTTATAGAAGGCCTTCGTGCACTGACCCTTTTCCTGTCAACCTCACATCTGCCACCACTTCCTTGTAGGAGATCATTGCTTCAGCAGAGACGATGACGGCGACAATGATGCTGATGACAATGGTACCTGACATCTTTGGAGCTCTTACAATGTACCAAGATATTTCCTGAGTACTTTGCCTGAGTTTTCTCCATTATTCCTCACAGTCCTTTTTTTAGTAGTATTTGTGTAGATGAGAGATCTGAACTACGGAGACGTTAAGTAACTGTCCCAAGATGACAAGTCTCTAAAGGGGGTAGAGCTGGAGACTGACCTCTACAGTGTACAGTTTGCCTGAGTGCGTTCCATCCAGGTAGACTGTTGCCATCTCGGGTCTTCTGTCTGCACACTCCCCAGCCCTGAGTGCTCTTTCTCCTTCGAAGCGCTCCAGGGGCTGCCGTCCATGTGCCTGGTCTGCGCATCCACACACCTTGTGCAGACTCCAGTACAGCGGCAGCAATCTGTCCTTCCTCCAGGCTTTGAGGACTCTCTCCTGGTCTATACTGAGGCCAATTTGAGGCTAGGAACTCTTGTACCTCTGGTCTCTAGTGCATGGTGCACTCTCTGTCGCTTTCAACTACATTTAGCACAGTAAAATATACATGGTCAGAAAGCAAATAAAAAAGAGCTGCCAACTTCCCTTTGCAGTGCCATCGTGGGGACAGGGCTGGCCCAAACGGAGCATGAACAATGTAAGGAAACACAATCACAGAGGGGATGGGACTCTGGTTTGCAATTTTGATTTGGAACTGGTGTTGGGCAGCAGCTAAACAACGGGGCAATCAAACCTGAAGTGAGGATTAAAATGAGATACAATTTTTGGGAAAAAAATACATAAAAGGTACTCTGCACTTGATCTTAGTCAAAAGGCTGAGAAGCGATTTTGAAAGGTATTCTGAAGCCTGTTGGTAGGTGTGTCAGTTGACCCGATCTACCTGGATAGCAACTGGGGACAAAATGTATCAAAATCTTAAAGATATACATAGCTTTTAACTCATTTACCTCCAGGAATTTTTTCCAAGATCAGAAATATATAGAAATATATATGCGTAAGTATTATTGAAGCATTGCCTTTTAAAAAATGGAAAGTTAAAAGTAACCTAAGGGCCCAGAGTTAGGGGCATGGTTAAGATGACTGCATGACCCTAAAATGATGGGATTATATGTAACTATTTATATCACATGTATGAAGGATTTGTAATGACACAGTAAAGGTTCATGATATGTTAAGCAAACAAACACTCTAGAGTAGAAAACTCTATAAATAGCATGATTTCAATAATGTAAAAAGTGTATGAAAATTAGAAGGAAATTAACAATAATTAGGTCTTACAAGTGGAATTGGGTAATAATTTTTTCTTAATAGATTACTTCCTGAACTTTATACATGAAGCATGTATTAACTTGATATTTAGGAAAAAAAATTTAAATGTGTAAAATACTGTATGAGATGTAATACATTATTATCAAAAATGAATAAAGCTGAGAGATAATAGGTAAATTCTTAAATTAAAAAATAAATCATTATCTCTAACATTAAAAAAATGAACGGAATTAGATAAATACAGAATAAGAGTTATGATAAGTATAAGCTGGATGGTTTCATGGGGGAAAACAAGTCTGGGCGTCAGAAGATCTGGGTTAATAGTATTTGTGTCAGTAATTGTGTAACCCAAGAGAGTCACTTAACCTCTTTTTATGTTTCTTCATTTGTAAAAATGAATTGGTTGAATCAAATGAGCTCCATATTTCTTCCCAGCTCTAACAAAGCCTCTGGTGTTTATCTATTGATTCATACACTATTTATCTCATACGCACAAACTCCCACATTTATAGGTGATCTGACCAAACTGGATGAGGTGCCGAGTGCAAATTCATGGAAACTTCTCCAGGTCAGCAGACGGTGGTGGGTGGTGACTAATTCCCGAGGTTAGCGTCAATACAGCTTCAAGACTTAAGGAGTTGAAAGGAGAAAGATAAGATGGGGACAGAATGGTGGAGAAGACACGGGGTGACGAGGTGATGGGGGGCGGGGGAGGCCAGCTGGGTTGGGGAGGAAGATGCCTGTTTTGTCAGAATTTGTGATAGCTGCATGGCAGTCAGGCTGTGGTCGGGGTTGATTGATCAATGGTTGAGAGGCTGCCTGACAACTCGCCAAAGGAAGAACAGGAGCTGGTGAGGGTGGATGACCTTTCACCCTTGGGCTCCCAGCGCACATTCCCTGGAGACTCAGTGTCTTATTGCCCTGCGGGGTTTGAAATGAGTGCCTGAAAACAAAGTTCCATCCAGGGGACAGCCGAAGGGTAACTTCTCGCTTCTGCTTAGAAGCAAGTGTAATAAATCATTTTAACCAGAAAGCAAGCTAACAAGCATTTGGTGCAAAATATAAGAATGGTAAAGAGGAAAGAGGAGAACTCTGGAATTCAGAAACCCTGTGTCCTAATCCTGGCTGCTGCACTGCAGCCCTGCTGGGTGGCCGGCAAACCACTCATTTACTCTCTCCTGCCTTACTTTCTCTCAGCAAAATGGAGACAGGAATCCCTGTTCCCAGCACCATGGAAGGCATTGAGACATCACAGATGCCACATATGACGGATGGTGCTGTATAAATCCAGAGTCCTAATTTTCTTTCTTCCTGGACTGGATGAATCTGGCAAGGGGCAGAGGGAAAGGGGCAGGGACAAAGAAACAAAGAGAGAGAGAGATCAGCTTCCCCTTAACTATGGGACCATCCTTTTAATCACATTCCCAAAGATAGCAGATGTTAAATAATGAAAATTGTACAGCATAAATTGAATCCCAAATTACCTAAATTTTTCTGAGTCAAAGAGCATTGTTACTGTAGGAGAAACACTGAATATTTGGACTATCCAGACTGCTTTTGTGGAGTGATGCTGTTCATTTCCTTCTGAATGTTGTTTTAAATCTGCAACTGCCATTAGTCACTATTACACTTTTATTTTGCCTATAAAGCCTTCGAGTTTAGTGCTTTAAATGTTGTTGGCAGTGCAGTAATATTTGGTTAACATTCATCAGGGGTAGAGGCTATGTCTCCTGCTCTCCTTGTCTTTTTAAAGGGGCAAAATAGTCAAGGTCATGTTTCACTTAAAACCCAGCACACCCTATCCCGTGAGGATTGATCCCAGCATTTGCATGTAGCTGTGCCCTCCGAGCCAGCGCTGCAAGTCTGTACGTCCTGCGGACGCCAGAGTGGGCCAGGTGAAAGTGTGGGTGTCATTTTAGGGATAATAATGGCAACTCATTTCTATTTATGGATTTAATTGATCCTAATCCAGGAGGCTCTGAAATCACAACGATTCTGCACCAAGTACCTCCCACGAAGGATGAGGGCTTGAAGGCCTCTGTCAATCACCCAGCAGAGCCCATGAGTACCCAAGTTTTTCTGATTTTAAGGAGCCCTTTAATCCAATCAATTTCGGAGAGTCTTACTTCCTCTGAGCCAGGCATGGATTAATTCTATAAGAGTGCCTTTTCCATTAAAGAAACTGATTGCAGACTTCCCTTCTAATTGTGAAAATGCTCACCTGCTCAAAGTAAACAGTTCTGGAAAGATACCTTCATTTTGCTTCAGTTATTTGGCTGAGGAGAGTGGAGTTTCAACAAAAGTTTAAGAAGTTAGAATGTAACACCCATTCTCTCTCATAGAGCAATTTGTGCCTAAGGTAATGGCAGAAACTACAAATTGACCTTGACCCCATCACCCACTTTACAAAGACCTTAATTCCTTGGTTATAACATATATATATATATACTCCCTAAATAAGGGAGCCATGGGAATAGGCAGTGTAAGGAGGCCCTGAGTTATTTAAAAGGAACAATAATCAGGGGGAGGGAGGAAAAGCGGTGGTGGTGATGGAGGAGGGCACTCATGGGGAAGAGCACTGGGTGTTGTATGGAAACCAATTTGACAATAAACTACTTAAAAAATTTAAAAAAAAGGAACAATAATCAAAAATTGAAAGCAACCAAAATATCAGATAGTCAGAATTATTAAATCAATTTTAGTATATTTATATACTGGATAACTGTGAAATAATTAAAATTGTGTTTTCTGAGGAAAGTAAACCAAGATGTGAAAACATTCATATATAGGAAATGAAAAAACAGTATGTAAAGCTGTGTGTACAATTTCTTGAAAATCTGTAGTTCTGGAAAAAAGACTGTGTTCTACAGCAGTTCAAAAGAATGAAATGTGTTTAAACGTGCTAGTATGAAAAGATCCCTAAAATCGGATATCAAAGCATGTTTCAAACTAGTATGCAGCACAGTTCTACGTGGCAGGGCCTTTGGGTTGGGACTTTAACCTCATCTATATCATTTGAGTTTCTGTCATGAGAATATATTTGTCTATTGTGTAACTTGAAATCATATTTTAAAATTTTTAAGTAGGGGGAAAGAGACATACTATTTATTAGTATTATTATTTACTTAATAATAATAATAATAATAATTATAGTCAGCTCTTAATGGTGTGATTGTAGTTAATTGATGAAACCAAAGCCCTTGTAGGCCAAATCACTAGGTAAGATTTGGTCATGGTTCTCTACTACTCCAAAGTTCAAGTTCTTCCCATTCCATATCCCCCTTCCAATCATGTGTACTTGGGTCCTATGGGGTCAGTCAGGTCACTGTTACGGAAAAAGGAGGAACAAGCTGGCACTGGGTGATGGGTGGCTGTCTTTAGTCATGAATTTTAAGGATCTGAGTTCAACAGAAGAAATCAGACACCAGGCCAGAACTCCAGAGGCTGTGATGGTTTTGAAATGGCACCACCGGCTGATAAAAAAAAATCTGCTGCAGCATAGCCTAAGGAGCTTTACAGATTCTGGGACTCACCTCCAGGGACTGTGGCCCAGTCGGTCCCCAGTATGGTCCAAACATCCCACATGATTTTTAGACCATTTCTTCAGAAGCCTAGCTCAAGAAATATTATGGATTCAGAAATCAGATGCATGAAGTGTCACTCTCTCCCTTCCCAACTTACCAGACCATCCTCTGAATCCTGTTTTCTCTCAGAATTGTCCTTTATGCCCATTTAAAGCTGATTTCACTGATTTAAAATATTGGGGGGGCAAGGGTTAAGTGAGGGGGGTAGGTAGAATTGTACACTGTGAGCAGGCTGGGGAGAGTGGGGAGGAGACAGGGGTGCCTCAGTGAGGAAGAGGGGCAGCTGTATGAATGAGGTTTACAAATCAATAAAAGTGTACTTCTCTGTAGATATGAACCTGCCAGACATATGATATAACAAAATATGACCTATTAAATAATATTGTCATAGGATTATAGTGAGAATAATTCTAAGGAGTGAGCATCCAGGTTCTGATCATTAATTTAGCTAAAAAAAAAAAAAAAAAAGTGCTATTAGTCTACCAGGGTCAAGAAGAACCACAATAAACAGGTTTCCTCCTGAAAGACGGTTTCCAGATTGCTGATACTCCCAGAAAGCAAACGAAAGGTCCTAGGTTGCCACCTAGAGTCCAAAGCCTGGAAGTATTGGCTGAGGAAATTTAAATTGATCTGACTCTAAAGAAATCTCTCTGTCCAAGTTTAATTACAGCGCTTAAAAACCACCAGCCTCAGACTTAAGGATTCCAGTCACTCCCTTTTTCTCCCCCATAGGACATGAGTGACATATGTGAACTCAAGCCTCCATCATGCCCAGGTTATTTCAGGGTAGAAAAAATTTTCTAGAACCTTGAATAAATATGTGAGTATGTCCTTGTGTGGATGTGAGGGGGTGGGATGAGGTCTTACATGCCACTATCTAACCAGATGACCTTATTAAAATCACTAGGCCCTCGGGGCCATTCCTTATATGTAAAGCAGAGGACTGAACTAACTTGACACCGCTACAAGACTTCTAAGCCCTAGAATTCTGCATTTTTATAAAAAAAACTAGACTCTTTTAACCCAAACATCAGTAAAAAACAAAAAGAGACAATATGCAAAAAAAAAAAAAATAAATAGTGCCCTGTATTCTTACTGTGACCTTCTTCATGAAGGAAACCATGTCTTTGCTGCCCTCTAGAGTTCTGCTTGAGATCTGCACGAATTTAATACAAAGTCCTCCCTCGGAGAAGCCTGGCAGGTGCCTGCAGTCTCAGGTACATTTTTTTTCTGCAACATATTATGCTTTTTTTCCATTCATGCTCCTACACATATTCTGATACAATTCAGTTCAATTCAACCATTTCCTCTAGAATTCTCTCCCCACTCTTCCTGCTTCTGGTTTTTGGCTGTTGCAAGTTCAGTCTACATCATTTATTTGGAAGAAGGGGCTAATTTTTCTGAACGGTTCTCTGCTCCATAAATATGTCTTCTCAGTCAGTTGTACAGTGGCACCGGGAAGGATTTTCTGTTCTAATTTATGGAACGAATGCTTATAAAAATAATCCCAGGCGCTTTCCTTTTGTCACGTCCAGGAAATGTGTGCACCAGACCTCCACTACACTGACAACACCAGCACTGCTGTGGAGCTGCCAAAGAAAGCTGGGGCCGCCGGGTAGAAGTTCACCAGCCGAGTCAGCAGAGAAGCCACGGTCTCCACCTTGATTGGGAAGTATAATTCAGCTCTGAGTTTTCTCAGAACTAGGGCCCGTCCAGTCTGCAAGACAGCATAGGGAAAAGTGGAAACAATGCCTTTTGCTAGTTTGCGTCTTTCTTAACACCGGCAAAATCTCCATTTAAGGCAAGAGCATTCCAGTTCCATGGGAATTTTTTATCCTGAGCAGGACTGCTGTTGTTGATAGAACAGCAGTGATATATTTCAAAATTTGTGCCTGAAATTAAAGGGTTGGGAGTAGCCTGTTGTAACCTCAAATACTCCATAAGACCAGTTCTAGCATACCTAGAGGAGATGCAGTGGCCTTTGGGGTTACTGCTAAAGGGATACTCAAGAACCCTCCTTCCTTGATCTATAGCCTCCTTCCAAGTCTAACCCACTCCAGGCTCCAGGCTCCTGCAGGGTGTGAAGTCAGACACAGAGCAGACCACGCAGAGCTTTTTAGGCACTAGTGTATCAGGGTGTGGTTGAAGCATGGGAGAGAGATTTTCAGAGCTTCAAGTGTTCTTCACTAGCTCATAGTCCTAAAAAGATCTCCCAGTGGTTAATCTTAAAGGGTTTACTAGTGTTTGTTATAACTCTAAAGGGACTGCCCACAAATTTGGCTTTTCTCCTTACCGGTCAAGCAGCTACTGGGAAACCTAGCAAACTGGCAGTTTCCATTGTTTAGCCGAGGCACAACACCCTTACATCCCCAGAGAACAGAGAATAGTAAATAACGTAGTCTGCAAATCCTCCTCTCCATTGCTGGCCATGCTTTCTGCTTCTAAGCTCTCCGAATCCCTCCACTACTCCAGAGTCCTTCCCCCTCTCCTTGGTGTGGGGGGCATCCTACCTTCTTCCCCCCTGGACCACAATGACTAGGGAGGACTGAGTGGAGGAATAAACAAACAGAGGCTCCAGAATAGTTTCCGGCACTCAAAAGTATAGGGGTGAATTAGAACCCATTCTTTACTGTTTCTATTCATTGTATATGACTTAAAAAATTAGTCCAAGTGTCAGTAAATGTAGGTTTGTAGCAGAATTGAGAAGAGAGGTAGAGATAGCTCATGAAGGGTGTTAATGCTGCTTACTGCTCTTTCCAAGCCCTCTCCTTCCAGGTGCTCGGGAGGGTTGTCCCTTCCATTCCCTACAAGCAAGTGACTGTGTGACTTGCTTTGGCCAATGAAATGTGAGAGGAAATGAAGGATGATCACTTCTGTGTGGAAACATTTAAGAGGGTGTGAGATTCTCCATGCCTTCATCTCTTGCACGGAAGTATGTATTAATGTCACAGGGCCACCATACCAAAGGAGCTGGAATATTTAGCCAACGTACAAAGGGCAGCTGCCTAGAAAACTGATTGAATCTATAAAGGACTTTACATGAATGAAAACCAAACCTTTGTTATTTAAACCACTGATTCTTTTTTCTTTTTTGTTTTTTTAGAGTTGTTACTGCAGCATATCCAGGCTCTCCTGACTGATCCAGGATTCCGTACTACTGTAAGTTGAATCATTTCAGTCTGAATATTGTTTCAGTCTGAATATTTTGTTGAGAGACAGAAGCAGTCAGAGATCATATTTTTCTCTGATCTGATTAAACCTTAACAACATTACATTATGACACCAGCCTAAATATTTGGCCCACTCTTGCCTGGGTCTTTCTTGCTCCAAAAACAGTTTCCTTACTCTAAAATTTAAATTCCCTTTTATCTGTCTTTAGTACTTTTTCCCAGTCTTGCCTCACTTGGGTCATCAACTTTTCTAGCCCTGACATTACATATCTGTGCAACCCTCTTACGTTTCTACTCAATATTATGTCTCCCTTCCTGCCCGCCCTGACATTTCCATCATTACATACAGTTTTTAAGTCTGGGCTTATTAGGGAAAACGTTGAACTTCCCTTTGTGTTCTTTGTGAACGCCCGTTATCTTTCCCCATGGGATTGTGTAAAATTCCATTTGTCAGAGTTCTCAGCATACTATTTTTTAGTTTATTTATTTATTTCTTCAGTAATCTCTATACCCAACACAGGGCTTGAACTTATGACCCTGAAATCAAGAGTCGCACACTCCACACTCCATTCTTAAGTGGCCTTCCCTCCTGGAGTTTCCTGCAATGGAACTATGTCTTTTTTGCCTCGTACTTTATGGGTTTTTAAAAAAAAATTTTTTTGAGAGACAGAGAGAGACAGCACAAGCAGGGGAGGGTCAGAGAGAGAGGGAGATACAGAATCCGAAGCAGGCTCCAGACTCTGAGCTAGCTAGTCCAGAGCCCGATGCGGGGCTCGAACCCACAATTGGGAGATTATGACCTGAGCGGAAGCCAGACGCTTAACCGACCGAGCCACCCAGGTGCCCCTGCCTGGTACTTTAAAATCAATTTTCTGCTAATCTAGGTTCCTAAACTGTGTAGTGGGGTCCCCTGAACCCTATAGCAAACTCACAAGCTTATTGCAGGGTATTTTAAACTTCTGAGGAAAACACAAGGACACCCAACCTCTATCAGATATGATATGAACTACTAGTTCCAGATTGTTTATAATTTCAATGTTAGGTCACATTGTATTCTTATTGTTGGCATATATCGTCAACAACGTAGACTAAGAAATGAGGATGGCAATGTCCTATCTGAATCCAGAGTTTGAGAAATTGTGCAGTGTCAAACAGGTACACACATTTAGCAATTGTTGGTTATTTAAGAATGAAATAAAAATATTATCTTTTCTTTTAATTACTATGTAATATTTCTTTCAAACAGCCACCAAGTTGCTAGAGCATAAATATTCTAAAGTTGTTTGGCCTTATCTACCTATAACACATGAAACTGTTCGTTTCTTTTTGATCTAAGAGCACCATGAAAACAATTTACTGAAATATTGGAGCATCACAAACTGATAATACATAGGGGCACCTGGGTGACTCAGTCTCTTGAGCATCTGACCCTTGATTTTGGCTCAGGTCATGATCCCAGGTTCACGGGGTTGAGCCCTGCATCAGGCTCCGTGCTGAGTATGGAGCCTGCTTAAGAGTCTCTTTCTGAAAGGGAAAAATTTTACACACACACACACACACACACACACACACACACAGAGAGAGAGAGAGAGGAGAGAGAGGAGAGAGAGAGAGAGAGAGAGAGAGAGAACGAACCCTGAGAAGGTGTTGAAACTTCTGGCCTAGGAACACATCCAGTCATTTTCAAAATCTCATCCTGTTACATCCTCAAAGAGACATGGTCTAGTCTCTTCAACAAATGGTGCTGGGAGAACAGAATATCCACATGAAAAAGAATGATGTTAGACCCTTACTTCACATCACATACAAAAATGAGCTCAAAATGAATCAAAGATCTAAATATGAGTTAAAACTATAAAACTCTTAGAAGAAAATATAAAATGTAAGGGTAAAATCTTCATGACTTTGGATTTAGTAACAGGTTGTTAGATATGACACCATAAGCAGAAACATAAAAAAAAAGAAAAGAGAAGAAAAGAAAAAGATAAACTGTACTTTGTCAAAATTTTGTTCATCAAAAGACACTGTCAAGAAAGTCAAAAGACAACCCACAGAGTGGGAGAAAATAGTTACAAACCATGTATCTAGTAAAGGCCTAGTGTCCAGGATGTATAGAGAATTCCTATAGTTCAACAACAAAAAGACAAACGACAAAATTTAAAAATGGGCAGAGGAGGGGCACCTGGCTGGCTCAGTAGGTAGAGCATGTGACTCTTGTTTTTGGAGAAATGAGTTCAAGCCCTGTCTTGGGCACAGAGATTACTGAAAAAAATAAAATGGGCAGAGGACATGAATAGACCTCCCCCTCCAAATATACAAATGGCCAAAAACTACATGAACATATGCACAATATCACTTATTATTAGAAAAATTCACATCAAAACCCACTGAGATCCCATAATAAAATAATTAGCGCTGGTGAAGATATGAAAAACTTGTTCATTGCTGTTAGGATGTAAAATGGTGCAGTCACTGTGAAAAAACACTTCAGTGATTCCTCAGAAAGTTAAACAAAGAATCACTAAATGATCCAGCAATTCCACTGCTAGATATATACCCTAAAGAAATTAAAAACAGGTATTCAAACGAATAGTTGTACACAAATGTTTATAGCATTACTATTCACAGTAGCCAAAAGGTAGAAGGAACCCAAATGTCCATCAACTGATGAATGGATAAACAAATATGGTATATCCATGTAATGGAGTATTATTCAGACAAAACAAGGAATGAAATACTGATATATGATACAGTGTAGATGAACCTCAAAAACATGCTATATGAAATAAACTAGATGCAGAAGGTCACATAGTGTGCTTACATTTATAGGAAATATCCAGATTAGGTGTATCTGTAAAGACAGCAAAGTAGTTACCAAGGGCTGAGAAAGAAGTAATAGGAAATGACTGCTTAATGGACACAGAGTGTACTTTTAGGGTAATGGAATTATTTAGTAACTAGATAGAGGTGATGATTGCACAATATCATGACTAACTGCTGCTGTGTTGTACACTTTAAAATGGTTTGTGGTGGTTTTTCCTGTTATGTTATATAACTTAGGTCATATAATTTTGTCTCAATAATATTATGTATAATCTAATATATATGAATTTTATCTCAATGATATATATATAAATAGTATATATGAATTTATCTCAATATATTTTATGCAATATATAAATATATAATACTTATATATAAAATATATCATTGAGATAAGTTCATATATATAAATATATAATATATACACATACATTATATAAAATATATCCTTGAGATAAAATTCATATGTACATAAATATATACAAAAACACCCCTAACATGGTCATCTTCTCTCAGGGTTTGCATAACTTCTACTCTGTCAGTAATTTCCACTTGCTCGTAGAATTACTAGCAAGTTAGAGCCACAGTATCAGGGGATCTTCATCATCCTACCCTGTAGACAGAGATTCCTAACCTTTAGTTCACTTTCAGGGGATCAAAAGACCCTTCAAAATTTGTGTCCATGTAAACTGCAATGTAGTTTCCCCAGAGGTCTCAGCAATCCCACAGGGAGTTCCGGAGCTGGGATGGTCTTCAGGTATACCACAGGGTCCAGGCATTGCTTATAAAGGATGGTGGGTTGGGGCACCTGGGTGGCCCAGTCGGTTAAGTGTCAACTTTGGCTCAGGTTGACACTCTGAGCCCTCAGAGTGGTTTGTGAGTTTGAGCCCCGCATGGACCTCTCTGCTGTCAGCACAGAGCCTGCTTTGGATCCTCTGCCTGTCTGTCTCTCTCTGACCCTCCTCCACTCTCAAAAATAAATAACCATAAAAAATAAATAAATAAAGGAAGTTGGTTCAGGCTGCCTCCAGGGAGAGGACATAATCTTCCAAGAGCAATTCCCGGGGGAGGACTCAGCTGTGAGCTGGGGAATGAATGTCTTGGTCCTAAAAGGAGGATCTGAGGCACGTACAACAGCATCCACTTCAATGGGTATAGTTGCAATGAGACATTAGGACCCTGAGGGTGTGGCAGATTCCAAATGCTAGTTGTCCCTCTTGCATAGAGGAAATACATAAATATATGGATTTTTTGGAGACCTATCAAAACTGGATATCTTGACTTGGGTGATATCTCTTTTGATGGAAGCTGCCTGAGTACTTATCTTTCAGCTCCCAGTTTCTGAGTTTGCTTCTCTGTTGGGGTCTTCTCACCCTTCCAGGTAGCCCTCTTGGACTGAGAGCTCTCAAGATGACCCAGACCAGCTCCTTCCAGAGATTTTTCTAGCATATATTAGAAGCAGTCTTAAGAAAAATTTGGACCCTGTTATCTAAATGTTACCAGAAAGAAAGATCAACTTCTCTAAACCAAATTCATTATCCTTGGCAGATGTGCTCTGTGTTTCGTGTGGCTTATATCCAACAATTCACTACCACTGGTCAAATCATTTCACTATCTGAGAATATGATTTGCAACTAATTCATCTTGAAGTGTTTGACCAGAACCTACGGTGCTTAAAATTAGAAATGCTATGTGTATTTTATTGAGATTTTTTTCAGTGCCCATGGTGGGTGATTGCTAACATCTGCTTTGAAAAATTTCCAGGCAAAAATCATTATGGCCTTATGCTATAGCTTAGAACTTTGGATCTCAATTGCCTGTTCCTCAGTGTGTCAGAGCAGGCCAAAGGACTGTTTCTTAGGAGTGTTTTTGACTCTGCTCATAGTTTGTCTCCATTCCCACGATTTTGGGTAGACCCTTTAATTTTCAAGGGATTTTTATTCTTAGCTAGTGATTACCTTTTTTCTTTAATTAACAATTCAAAATATTCACCTTCAGATTCTTGCCAGATGTGACAATTTTGAGCCCTCTGCCCTGCAAAACTTACCAAATCTTCAGGAGGAATTTATAGGAGCTGGCTTAAAAAGACAGGCAGACAGTCCTCTAAATATTTTTAAAATTTACCTTGGAATTGTACTAGACCATGTGAGTCTCAAGGCTTTTGTAGAAGTGTGGATCTGTGATTTGGCCTATGCCGAAGGATTTTATAAGAGACTCATTTTGGAATTTCTTGGGGGAGGGGCCTGTGGTTAAGAAACCATCTGCTCCGTAACTGTGTGTCCACTCTATGATATGTCTTGAAGGAAAATCAGTACTTCTCCTCATGAGCTAGCTTACTGGTGGGAAGTGTGACTCTTGAAGCTTAGTGTATTTCCTCTTTACAGTGAATTATCAAAAAAGGTCAATGCCAAATTTGTGACTCACCCATAGCAACTATTAAGATCTTTGGCAATGATCCAAAAATCTTGGTATTTTTCTGCCCATTCTGTTGTCATAGTCTCCTTAAAGTATATATTTTTAATCCTTTTATTTGGACATATTTTACAACTTGCCTTAAATTTTTCCTAGAAGAGGGCTAGGTTACAAATAAAATGAAATCGCCATCTCAACTCCAGTTCTACCTCTTCCTTGCCTACCCATACATTTCATTTGACTTCTTCGAACACTTTTTTATTAAGCCTAATTCAATAAGTAATCATGATGATGACAATAACAACAACAATAACACCAACACCAACAAAAGCGGTTGTTGGTCGAGAGATTCTATGTGCTAGATTCTTGACCTATTATTATAGGTCTAACTTAATCTTTAAGGCCACCTCGTAAGGTGGATATTATTTCCCAATTTCACAGAAAAGAAAAAACAAGGCTCAGGAGGTTTGAAGCATTACTCAAAGGTAACATTAGTAGGTGAGAGACCCCAAACTGGAATTCTCCAAAGCCACTTTTCTTTTCTCTGCCAGTTTGCTGGCTCTGTGAGATTATGCTTTCACTCTTTAAAGAGTCATCATTCTGTGGGTTTGAGCTGATCAACGACTCGTACCAGTAAAACCCCAGGGCTTTACTTCTCTAAGAGATGAGAACCTGAGGGAGGGTGGGTCTCTCAGCCATTTAACAGGTCATTGTCCTGTCTGAGGACAGGCTACATGAGTGAGCAGAACTCCACCATCTTTCCTTCTCTTTGAAAAGACATAAGCTACAGCTTAGACCAGAGATGGAGACAGAAGTGGAACAAGAAACGGACAAGATCTAAAAAAAAATATTCTACTGGATTCCCAACACAGGGGAAGAAAGTGAAAGGTTGTTTTCATTAACTTGTAAGACAAGCCAATTTGGCAAGATTTTAGTTGAGTAACAAGCAGAAGCCTGTATTTTACTGTTTTTTAAAAGTTAGGTTTATTAAGGAGTAATTTATATATAATAAAAATTACCCTTTTAAAGTATAGAGTTGGATGAGTTTTGATCAATGTGTATAGTCCCAGAGCAACTATTGTGTAGGATGCAGAATATTTCTTTTGTCCCTTTCCTGCTCTTTTTTATTGAATCTCTTGCTTGTGACCCTGCTAATCCCTAGCAAGTACATAGTATTGCCTTTTCTAGAATATCAGATAAATGGAATCATACAATACATATTCTTTTGTGTGTGCCTTGTTTGACTTAGCATGATGCTTTTAGAACTTACCTGTATTGTTGTAACTCTCAATAGCTCATTCTTTTCAAAAAAAGTTTTTTAATGCTTATTTTTGAGAAAGAGAGAGCATGAGCAGGGGAGGGGCAGAGAGAGAGGGAGACAAAGAATCCAAAGCAGGCTCCAAGCTCCAAGTTTGTCAGCACCGAGCCCGACACAGGGCTCAGACACACAAACCCCGAGATCATGACCTGAGCTGAAGTCGGATGCCTCGCTGAGCCACCAGGCGCCCCAATAGTTGATTCCTTTTTATTGCTGAGTAGAAGATACCATTGTGGATGGAATTCACATTTGTAGATATGCCAAAACTTGTTTACCTACTTATCAGATGATGAACATTTGATTTGTGGCTTTTATGAGTAAGGCTGTTATAAACACGTGCCTACAGGTATCTATAGGAAAACACCCCGGCATGGCATTGTTTGATTGTATGGGGAGTGGATGTTTAACTGTACAAAAAGCTACCAAACTGCTTTTCAAGGTGGCTATCCCTATCTGTGTTCACACCGGCAGGGATGGGATTTCCAGTTATACCACATCCTTGTGCACACTTGCTATTGTCAATCTTATTATAATTTTAATATGCATTTCCCTAACACTAATGAGGTTGAGTACCTTTTCATACACTTATTTGCCATTCATGTCTTATTTTGGTGAAATGTGTATTAAAATCTTTTCCCCATTTTTGGGTGGTTTACCTTTTTTTTATTGACTTGTAAGTGCTCTTGTATTTAGGATACAACTTCTTTATCAGACAGACATATGTTTTGAAAGCATTTTCTCCTGGTTTGTGATTTTCCTTTTTTTCCTTAACAGTGTCTTTCAAAGGAGAGTTGTTAATTTTGATGAAGTTCTTTAGAGTTTTTGCTCTTAAATTCAGGGCTATGGTTCATTTCAAATTATTTTTGTGTGTATGAGGCAAGGTAATGATTGAGGTTCCTTTTCCCCCTACATGTGGATGTCTAATTATTCAAGTTCTTTTAAGAAACAGCACTTGTGGGGTGCCTGGGTGGTTCAGTCAGTTAAGCATCTGACTTTGGCTCAGGTCATGATCTCTGGGTCCAGCTTATAATTCTCTCTCTCTCTCTCTCTCTCTCTCTCTCTCTCTCTCTCTTTCTCTCTCCCTCTGCCCCTTCCCTGCTCATTCGGTCTCTCAAAATAAGTATCATTTTATTAATAGCCCTCATGTATTATCATTTTTACATATTACTGGATTCAATTTGATGATATTTTCTTGAAGATTTGACGTATATGTTTATGAGGATTATTGCCCAGTAGTGCTCTTGTGATGTCCTTGTCTGGTTGAGGTATTACAAAATGAGTTGGAGAGGATTTTTTTCCTCTTCTATTTTCTGGGAAAGCGTGAGAAACCTGTATTTTTAAACTCATCTATTTCTATTCATTGTGCCCCTGAAGCTCCCACCTCATCTCAGCTCCTCTATACATGATTCTTTGGGGTCCTTTCATGTTCTCTTTGCTGAACTGAGAAGACAAGGATTTCCTGTACATAGTAAAGGCTGAAATATCTTGAAAAGGCCACATGTGTGTATATGTGTGTGTGTGTTTGTGTGTCCCTGTGCTTCTCTCTAAGAAGTACTGTATAACATGAGAGAAATCTGGGAGGAAACTAATATCAGGGCCATGTGTCCCAGCTTTGCAAGGACAGTGGCTACATATTATCAGAGGAGGGCAGTATATCAAAATCCAGTCCTTTAAGCAAGATGAAGACATGTAATGCCAAAGCAAATCCTTTCTTTCCGCTAAGTGTGGTCCCGTTTCCTCATACTACACTCCAGAGCCTTCTCCCTGCCAGTGAGACCAAACCCTTCAGGCCTGGAACAAACTTTCATGAACATGGGTTAAACACATAGGTAAGTTGTGTTTGTTTGTTTTTTAGTTTCTTAATATTTATCTATTTTTTTAATGTTTTATTTATTTTTGAGAGAGAGACACACAGCGTGAGCAGGGGAAGGTCAGAGAGAGAGGGAGACACAGAATCCGAAGACAGGCTCCAGGCTCTGAGCCAGCTGTCTGCACAGAGCCCGACACGGGGCTCGAACCCACAATCTGCAAGATCATGACCTGAGCCGTAGTTGAACACTCAACCAACCGAGCCACCCAGGCGCTGCTTTACTGCTGATTTTGTCTCAGGCCATGATCTCACTGTTGTGGAGAGGAAACTTCTGGAGGAAGGCCACGTATAGGTGACATTTGCTTTTTGAAGATTTACTGGGGAGTACATGGGAGCACAGCTGAGAATCCAGTAAGAGGAAAATGACTGCACAAATGTACATTTTCACCCTTGCTTGATGAAGACAGAAGACCAGAGAGAAGACTCAACAAGGGCATGTGCCGTCAGCTCTTTCCTGGAGTAATGTCTAAATCTCTTCACCCACAGAGACCAGCACAGGCCTTAGGGCTCAGGCCATGAAAGGAGCATTTACATGCAAATCTGTCCAGTCTCAGAGTGGCTCTCATCTGAGTCCACAAAACCTGTGTCCTGCTAGAGCATGGGAATCTGGGCCTTCTCAGCTTCACTCTTAAACAGTAAGAGTCCATCCGTCCCCTCAGGCATGTCTCTGCAAACAGTGAGCTAGGTCTCCATCCTGGCCGATGCCCTCCCTACTCCCAAGGAAAGGCAGCTTGCTTGTTCTTAAAGACCTGGTTAAGAAAGGATAGCCGTATTGGTCACGGTTCTTGCAGGAAACAGATAGTGGAGCCAAATTAGGATACCACTGCAGGGCTGATCCTAATGCGGCTCCATTACTGCCCCAGATCTGAAGGGAAGAAGGGAGAATGTGACCTCCAGGGTACAAATGGAGCGAGCTGTATGAAGTCTATCTTCTGACAAGAGCTGCAACCCCATAGGATGGTGGCCAGAGAATGATCATTTATGACATACACATCAGTGTTCCACATTGGCTGAACCCAAGGGAAACCAGAGGGCCAGGAAGCAGGTTGGTGCGGTCCACGCGGGTGAGCTCCTGGGGGTCCAGCGCAGGGTGGAAGAGGGTAGGGAGTAAATCTGGAAGCACAAAGAGAAGACATCCCATTGGTAGCTATGTGCCTGAGAGCCTTTCCCACACTCCCGGCCCCTCTTAACAGAGCAGTGATATCTCTCCCTGCCCTTCTTGGCATCTGTTCCCTCGGAGGACCAGCTCTGAGGCTCACCATCTCTGGAGTTGAACCAAGGGCCCATCGTTGGGATTTGGCTCTTGCCGCAGCAGCTGGGCCACCAGGTAGGCCAGACTGGAAGAGTTTGTGAAACCGGCCAGAAACCATGCTTTTTCCCCCAAAGAGAAGAAACAGGTCCCTGAAAAAGGCTAACTGGCCGTGAGTAAAGTTCAACCCTTTTCATTCCTGTTAACATCCTCTGGCGGCCAAGGGCACCGAAAGAAGTCAGTAGTCGGGAAAATTCCAAGACGCTTTTACTAAAAATAAAGTAAATAGCCATTTCTTACAAGATGCCCAGCCACTAATTAGCTGCAGTACTTCTGTGTAAGGAGGGGCCCTTTGGCTACAGAATATGAATTTTAAAACTAAGCTCCATCCCAAGTGGCAATTAAGGGCTTTACCCAATCATAATAAACCTTAGTCTTCCTTTCCTAAGCAAGCTCTGCATCTTGCTGCCAGAGCAAACCCATCAGCTCATTCCTGGTTTCCTTCTTAAAACAGAGCAGAGCCATGACACTCCGCAGAGCAAATACTCTCGGACAGCTCCCTTCCAGGCTCTGGAGCAGCTCTCAGCACCCTGTGTAGTGCTGGCCTGGGCATAGCAGACCCTAAGTGTCCTTCAGCCTCTGGCCTCAGCCTGGGCCGCCAGGACACCATCCACTGAGGCTGTGTAGCATGGTGGTTAAGGACACAGGCTTTGCTACCAAAGTCATGGTGTTTGCAGAAACAGAACAAGACCCCATACTTTTTCTTCACGGCATTTATGAAAGTGTGCATGTGTACATGTAACAGCGACAAACAAATTTACGCCGTGTATGTTCTCTGCTTCCTTCCCTCCCTTCACTCTGCCTCCTAAAGAAGGTCCTGGTGGTGTCCACTCAGCAGGCTCCTTTCTCTTCCCTCTTGGGATCAGTGGGGGGAGCTAGATGTGAAGTCAGAACAGCAGTCACCAGGTGGGATGCTTGCAGGGGAAGGCAGGGCAGTGGTGGAAGGGACTGTGCAGAAGCAGTGGAGTCGGGGCCTGTAAAGCAAAAGCAAAAGGAGATGAAGGCTTGAACTCAGCTCTGCCCAGCCAACTGTTGCGGGAGCACATCCCCCTTGTGGCTTGACCTAACCACTCTTCAAGTCAAACCCCGGACCGGGATTTCTATACAGAATGTCTTGATTATTGTAGGATCAAAGAACAAATAACCTACAGGCCGGCGTGGCCCATGCCTGCCGGTTTGTGACACCTGAGTGAGATGAGGTGCATTGAAAAGGAACAGGAAAGAGGGGGAAGGGACAGCAGAGTATAACGTTATGCTTGAAAGTATCCTATTTGGATTTGAGAGGCAATCAGGAGGGGCAGTGAGGAGGATTTGGAGATTGGCTGAAACTGAGAGAGGCGATTTAAAAAATGTTCTGCTATACGGTAAGAGTGGACTCCCCATTTGGATGTTACCTTGAGAGACTGAATAAAGATTTTAATTCCTTCATGAATAGCCATTTCTCCAAAGAAGACATCCAGATGGCCAACAGACACACAAAAAGATGCTCAACATCACTCATCATCAGGAAATACAAATCAAAACTACAATGAGATATCACCTCACACCTGTCAGGATGGCCAAACTCAACAGCATGAGAAACAGCAGGTGTTGGCAAGGATGTGGAGAAAAAGGAACCCTTGTGCACTGTTCAGTGGGAATGCAAACTGGTGCAATTTGAAAAATAGTATGGACGTTCCTCAAAAAATTAAAAATGGAATTACCACCTGATCCAGTAATTCCACTGAATATTAATCCAAAGAATATGAAAAACATTAATTCAAAAAGATACACTTCCCCCCCACATTTACTACAGCATTATTTACAATAGCCAAACTATCGAGGCAGCCCAAGTGTCCATTGACAGATGAATGGATAAAGATGTGGTGTATATATATATATATATATATATATACACACACACACACACACACACACACACACACACACACACACAGTGGAATATTATTCAGCCATAAAAAGAATGAAGTCTTGCACTTACAACAAAATGAATGGAGCTAAAGAGTATAATCCTATACAAAATAAGTCAGAGAAAGACAAATGTCATACGATTGCACTCATGTGGAAACCATAGAAACAAAAATGAGCAAAGGAAAAAAAGACAAACCACGAAACCGGCTCTTAACTACAGAGGACAAACTGAGGGTTATCAGAGGAGAAGTGGGAGACAGGATGGCTGAAATAGGTGATGGGGATTAAAGAGTACACTTATGATGAAAATAAATATTAAAAATATTTTAATAATTTCAAAATTCTTTAGTTGGCAGACTGTGTTGTCGTTTTGAGGTGACCGTGTCACACGGAGCCAGGTGGCTGCCAGCTTTCCCTATGGACGACTCACATATTACAGGCTGTTTCCACCACCACACGGTGAACTACCTGAGGGCAGGATGGGGCAGGATGAAGGCCTCTTTTGCTTTTCACTAATTGCTAAATGAATGCCTCTGTCATAGTCTTGGTTCTTTTTTTTCAAGAGGTGCAAACTTAGTTTAAATTCATTTGTAGGGTGCATGGGTAGCTCAGTCGGTTAAGCACATCTGACTCCTGATTTTGGCTCAGGTCATGATCTCACAGTTTGTGAGATCAGGCCCCGCGTGAGGCTGTCTGCTGACAGCCTGGAGTTTGCTTGGGACTCTCTCTCTCTCCTGGGCTCTCTGCCCCTCCCCCACTCATTCTCATTCCCTCTCTCTCTCAAATAAGTAAACTTAAAAAAATTCACCTTGACTTTCCTCGGGGCCCATCAGCACCATCAAGCACAACATAGCAAGCAGAGTGGGAAAGAGCAGAGAAACGCACTGATGAGCGAAGGTGGAGTGGACTGCTCCTGGCGCTGCAACCTGGCCCCAGCGGGGCTGGCCCTCCAGTGACAGGGAACGGCCTGACGAAAACATACCTTCCCCCACTCCTTGAAGCAGGCTTTCTGTAAGCTTTCCTGCCAGTTTCTCATAGAGGACAAGCCCTCCTCTCCTCTCTTCACCCTTCGGAAGCATATTACCTATCGATTCCGTGTAAAAAAAATCTATGCCAAAACTTAGTGATCTGAAACAATGAACAGTGTTTATCGTCATCCCTGATTGTCAGGAATCTGGGCACAGCGTAGCTGGGCTCCCCTGTCATCTCAAGGCTCAATGGGGGGAGGCTCCACTTCCAAGCTGATTTTCCTGGCTGTTGGCAGGCCTCAGGTCCTTGCTGGCTGTTGGCCATAAACATCACTTCTTTGCCAAGTGTGTCTCTCCGAAGGGCAGCTCAACATGGCAGCTGGCTTCCTTCAGAGCACCCTGGTGAGACTGAGTCTTTTTGTAACCTAATCTCAGTAGTGACATCCCTTCACTTAGGCCTTAGTTTATTTATTAGAAGTAAGTCACTAGGTCCATCCCATAGTCAAGGGGAAGGCAATTCATAGGACTTGAATGCTAGGAGGTGGAAGTCCTTGGATGTTTTAATCCAGGCTTGAAATTCAGGGCATGCCACGGTCATATCGCTCCAGACATAACTCTGGCTCACTGAGGAAGCTGAAGCACGCACACAATTGTCCCATCTCAGCCACCTTCCTCCGAAAGCTGAACACTGATAAAAGTTACACACATGCCCCAGGAGCAAACACCACGTGCTGCTCCGATGAAAGTTGACTCACACTGTGGTTGGCTGGGGAGAGTGAGCCTAAAACGTAAATCCAGTGTCTTTTCCCAACATTCTCCTGTGATCCTTGGGTTCGAGTTCTGGTTCTGCCTTTTACTGGCTGTGTGATTTTGGGCAAGCACCTTCCCTAATGCTCCATTTCCCCATCCTCATCCATAAACTGGGGGCAGTAGAATTCATGCCACTGGGTTTTTGGTGGGATTAAATTAAGATTACATATATAAAGATCTAGCATTGTGCCTGGGACATTACAAGTACTAAAGAAACTTTGGTGCTTATCGTTATCATTATTGTTCCATTGCTTTTCATTAATCTAATGTATTTTCTTTCAAACCTGCTCCTACAGCCTGGCTTGTTTCCCCTTAGGATTCATAAAAACTGGTCAATGCTAAAAACTCATGGACAGTTTCTTGCGGCAATGTTTGGAAATTATAATCATAGTGTTTGGAAAACTGATGTGGGTAGCTGGCTTCCATCAAAATAAGGCATCTCAGAACAGGTTATTACAGAAGTTGGCAGGGAATGATATGTTATAGATTGGTAGAAGTGAAGTTGATCTTTCACATTTCACCTCTTCAGTCTTCGCCCGTGATTTGAATGGGTGTGCTCTGAGGTTGTCTGTGTGGGGAAGGAGAATATGGCCTCAGATCCCCTCCCTGGGGCTGGAGGCCCCAAGTGTTTCAGAGGGAAGGTGACCCACAGACGCTTTGCTCACCAGTGTTATATTCTGGGGTGGAGCAGAGTCAAGTGTCTTTTACTGCTTGCCTCAGGCAGTGTTAGTTGCATTCCAAAACTTTAAAATATATGAGTGGACATATGATCTATGAAATAATTGTTGATTTTCCCACGTGTTTTGAGAAGGAGCTAAGGAGGACAAAGGACCTTTTCCCCCCCTTTCTCTCTCAACTTTTTTTTTCCCTGAGAAGCCACAGAATTTCACCCACTTCATAGCCGCCTCCTGCCTCTGGTTTTGAAATCTGCAGGCTGATGGCTTGTTTGCTTGTTAGCATGAAAGGCTTGCTCTGGGTCTGTGCTTGCTTGTTAGTAAAGAACCAACAAGCATTGCAGTCCAAAGGTAATCACAGAACGAAATCACTTCCAGATGCCAAACCCCACTCCTGATGGTGAAAGCAGACGTTACAATCGCAGTGGACCAGGTACTCGGTGGCTCTCACCCAGTCCCATTAGGGTTTTGAACATGCACACATGTTCTCAACCTCCTTTTCCTTCTTTCCCTTTTCTCCTGTATTTTCTGTTTGTTTGTTTTCTTTTTCTATCATCCCTTGCTTTCCTCAACTTGGATCAATTTTAATGTAAAGAGCAAAATCAAAGCAGGATATAACCCAATCTTAATTCTCGCATAAGTTTCTGAGCTGCTGTTGTCCTGGGATCTACTAGATGATGACAGCTCCCTGGGAGAGCGGCAGCCCCTAGAGAGGGAACTCTTTCTTCCCGCTCCATTGTCGTGGGCTCCTAGAGAGCCTGTCCCAGGGAAGGTACCAACACAAAGAATACTGGCCCTTGGGAAGCTGGTAATGTTGTGACCAGAGGAATTGTCCCACCTGCAGAAAAGGGATCACTGCCCATATTCAACTCAGAACTGGCACAGAAATGCAACAGGCTGTCAGAGCTGGAACTCGCAGTGGTGGAGTATGTGGAGCGCTCAGCAGTGACATGGGCTCCTGTCCTTGGGACCCCTACATGCCGAGATGTGTCATGTTCCCACAGAGAGTGCAGGAAAAGACATAAAGAAGATAGCGAAGGAGGGATGGAGAAAGTATGGGTAGAGAAAGAAAAGGACTTAATGCTAAAAGAACATTTTTAGAGGTCTTTGATTATAGTACTAATGTCTGAGAAAGAATGGGATCAAAAGGACTTTCAAAACAGAAACACATCATAGACCTATTGATTTCCTCCCCTCACAAAGTGCCATGAAATCCAATTTCATTTCCTCTCTCAGCCCAGACCTGGTGGCAGAGACTTAGTGGCAGAATCTTTCCTTCATTCCTTCATCAGTCTCCTTCACCAATGCTCCAGTGCTAGGCAGACACAGCCATTCATGAAGACAAGAATCTGTACAATTTGATCATATGCATGTAGATAAAATGCAAATAAAACATTTGTATGAAGCCAGTAGGAAGGCTTTTCCAAAAAAAAATGCCTTTCTTATTTCACTTATGGATAGTCTACTTATTAAGTTATCACCTCCCTTGTGAATAATTCATTAAATTTTAAATGCAACACAAATGTATTTCTTCCCAGGCAGAATAGCATATAGCTCTCACTCAACCATTTACTCCCAGATGTTTATATCCACAGGGTCCAAGAACTCCATAAAACTAGAATAATAGCACATTGAAAATATCTGGCCACAACCCATAAACGAACGTGCATAATAAAATTGCTCCCACCCCTCAAACCTCCTCCCAATGCAAACCCTCCAAATGTTTCAAAGTAATTTTCCAAAGGTGTAGGGGGTAGATACCCCAAATCTTATATTCCCATATCACTGAGACCTGAGGTCAAGATCAGGTTGGAGAAGCACAAGTATCCAATCTTTTTAAAAAGAATCTCTTAAAAGTAAAACCCAGGGGGAAAAAAAGTTTTAAATGACTGGTGAATAGTTTGTTCTATTGTTAGGAAAAATAAAAGGAGTGTGTGTGTGTGTGTGTGTGTGTGTGTGTGTGCGCGCACGCCCAAAGTGATGAATGTCTTCTCCAATCGGCCAGATTTTCACCATCCTGTTATCATCTAAGCAACTGCTGCTTCTCCAACCATTTGCTAATGCGAGGGTTTTTTTTTTTCCTATTTGATTTTGGAAATATAAATTATTTTATATCAGCCTTTCAAAAAGCTTCTCATCTTGGATGCATAATTCTTAATCCCAGATGATAGCAAAATCCTCTGATTCTTTCAGTTCTAGATTCTTGTTAGAAATAAGAGGCATCCAAAATACTGACCAGTTAGATGCCTAGTCAGTCAGTATCACCTAGTAAGAAGATAGAATTAGGGAAATGAAGGAGAAAACACTTCTTATGCATCAAGGGAAGGAACAGGGCAATGATAGGAACTTGGTCAGAGTGATGTAAATGGGAAGAAGATATAATATATCACATGTCCATAACATTCTAGGCTATTCAGAGAAGTCTGAATATAAATGCACTCGGGGAGGTGGGAAGGATGGAGGATTTGTGTCTGACGGAGGAACAAGTTAGGACGGACAGGGAAGGGGTATAACTGTTGTGTTATAGAAAGCAAACTGGGGGTGCCTGGGTGGCTCAGTCGGTTTAAGCCTCCGACTTCGGCTCAGGTCAGATCTCACGTTCGTGGGTTCGAGCCCCGCGTCAGGCTCTGTGCTGACAGCTAGCTCAAAGCCTGGAGCCCGCTTCCAGTTCTGTGTCTCCTCTCTCTGCCCCTCCCCCTCTCATGCTCTGTCTCTCTCTGTATTAAAAATAAATAAAACATTAAAAAATATTTAAAAAAAAAAGCAAACTGTATTTGAAGTCAGAAAACCTGGGGACCAAGTTAGGATTTTTCTTCTGGTAATCATGTGGCTTGGGCTTAGTTTCCTCATCTATAAATCTTAGATAGTCACTCCTTCCTTGGATGGTTGCTGAAGACACCAAGGGAGCTAAGAGGCTTTGCAAGTTGTAAAGTATCACACGTCTGCCGTATCAGAGAGGGTGAAACTGCATAAAGAGGGGCACCTGACTGGCCTAGAAGAGCATGCACCTCTTCATCTGAGGGTTGTGAGTTTGAGCTGCACCTTGAACATAGAGACTACTAGAAATAAGTAAACTTTTAAAAAGTTGCATAAAGAGCTGATGAAATGAAAACACCCTGGAATCACTCACTTTTATTTACGCCTGAGGCATGCCTGTGTAACATGTTAAATGGGGATTGCAGGATTGGTCTTATGTGGTTGTTTCATGAACAAATGAGAGACTAAACAACAAGAGATTTATAAAGGGTGAGGCACTATTCAAACTTAAGGCATTGTCACACTTTGGTAAAACACAACACATGTTCGTCCACTCATTCGTTTATTTCTACAGCCTGTGCCAGGCTCGGCCACACCCGAGGAACACCAGACCTGACCTTGTCCTCTCGGAACTTATAGTCAAGTTTGTTAACGAATTACTTGCAAAATGAAATAGGTAAGCTGACTTTTTGAAACCACATATATTTACAACATCTCACCTGAGCCTTTAACACAAAAACAGAATCTAAAGTGTTGAGTAGAAAAATTACTAGATGAGAAATTAAGAGATGAGGATTCAGTTTCAGATCTTCTTAGGCACATCAAAGTCTTTGTAACCCTGTTTTTCCATCAATAAGAATGGACTAATACAAGTTCTGTGTGCTTCAAAGGATTTCTCTTAAGATAAGTGGATAGGCGCCCTTATTCTAAATCTGAGAGGTTAAAAAAAACACCACAAGGTAGAATACTGGGCAATTGACCTGAGTTCTTCCCATGAAGAAGAAAGAGTATTAAAAGATACTTGAGATTTATAACAACAAAATTATGTATAGACTTTGGATTAAATGATGACCTGTAGCAGACATTTTTTAGATAATCATGGAAATTTGAATATTTCCTGAGTGTTGGATGATACTAAGGGTAATTTTTGTTATGGAAGATAATAGCAACATGAGTTTATAAGAAATGTCCCATGATTTTTGGCATATGTTGAAATGAAATGACTTAATGTCTTGGACTGCTATAAAATAAAATACTAAGGGAGGGGGGCTGGGGGACGGGCTAAATAGGTGATGGGGATCAAGGAGTGCCCTGGTGATGAGCGCCGGGTGTTGTGCGGACATGTTGGATCACTGTATTGTACATCTGAAACTAATATTACACTGTCCATTAACTAACTGAAATTTACACAGAAACTTAAAAAAAAATACTAAATAAAAGGATAATTATGTAACAAAAGAAAGTAAAATGAACAAACATGCAAATATAGACACATCTTCCAGCCATATCTTTTAAAAAGTTTGTTTATTAAAAAAAATTTTTTTAGTGTTTGTTTATTTTTGAGAGAGAGAGCACAGGCAGGGGAGGGGCAGAGAGCGAGGGAGGCACAGAATCCAAAGCAGGCTCCAGGTTAAGTGGGCAAGGGAGGTGAAGGTAGCCTTATTCTTCCACAAGTGATTTGGTATCTTCGGACTCAGTAGATCTGAATCCGTAAGGCAGATTTTAAAGTTTGGTTGTATCAACTAAGCATGCCTCGGGCAGACTGGCTACTGAAGTAAGGTAGTGTGTGACTTGAGAAGTCTTTAACTGCCACAACTCAAAGCGTCCGCAGCCCAACGGTATTGACGTCACCTGGGGGCTTGTTCGAGCTGGAGGAGGTCTGATCCACCCCAGACTCACCGAATCAGAATCTACATTTTGCCAAGAACACTAGTTGACTTACACGGTCATTAAAGTTTGAGAATCTAAGACTTAGGTAGTCATTGAAAAGAAGAACTACAGGGGGACCTGGGTGGCTCAGTCGGTTAAGTGTCAGACTCTTGATTTTGTCTCAAATTGTGATCTCATGGTTTGTGAGATCGAGCTCCTCATTGGGCTCTGTGGAGATAGTGCAGTGCCTGCTTGGGGTTCTCTCTCTCCCTCCCTTTCTCTGCTTCCCCCTCCGCACACCTGCACTTTCTCTCTCTTTCTCTCTCTCCCAAAATAAATAAATTAATTCAAAAAAAAGAACTATGAAGAATCACACTATTATTTATTATTGTTGTGTGAAAATGTGGAGAAATGAAGCAACTTGTAACAGGATAATTTCAAAATAGCATTTGGTCTGAAATCGTCAGGGAGTGAAAAAGTTTGCCTTACACGCGCTGTTTCCCACATCACCCACCCGTGTCTGGAGCAGTAGCTGCCTCGGTGGTCTGTCCGCCTGGCGGGCATCAAGCCACGTCAGTGGGAGCTCCTCCACCTGGCTTTTTCCCTTTCTTGTAATGTCAGAAATCACTGACTCTTCAACAACACTAATGGTCTTTCAAAGACTTCTCTCTCTGTAAACTTAGAATTAACCCAGAAGTGTTCTTAAAATATCCTGATCCTGATAGATCCAATTTTTCCTAATGAGTTTTATACCCCGCAGTGGTCAAAAATGTGTTTCTTATGTGTTTTCTTTTTTCCGCACTGTTGCAGCCTAAGAGCTTGTACAGGAGAAGGGGCCACTGCCATCGTGCACTCAGCAGTGGTCCCCCCACCTCACCGCTGGGTCCAGCGGTGCTCCCACCTCACCACTGGGTCCAGCATGGTCCCCCCACCTCACCGCTGGGTCCAGCAGTGCTCCCACCTCACCGCTGGGTCCAGCGGTGCTCCCCCACCTCACCGCTGGATCCAGCATGGACCCCCCACCTCACCGCTGGATCCAGCATGGTCCCCCCA